>NC_080671.1:460693382-461001687 GCF_030247195.1 Topomyia yanbarensis | reverse complement strand
AACCATCCTTATTTTAGAGCGAGTTTTTCCAGCACAGTGTGATTTTTTTCCATTAAAATAATGTTTCGAGCACTTTAGGAGCTCAATTAGAGACAACTTTTAAAGTTTTTATCTTATCTGATTCGAAAGTTATGAATGATTTTCACTGAAAAATATACCCTTTTCTATTGTTTATATCTTAAAAGGGAGCAAACGAACATGCAACGTCTTTTTCAAATAAACTAAGTAAATGCATTTTTGCTTTAAATGTTCTGGCGAGAATATAAAAAACAAATTTGTTTTATGCGAAGACGCCAAATATTACCAATAATTCTAAGAATTCGTATACATTTACAGACTTTTAATATTACAGATGCGCGCAGACATTTAAATTTTTGTATGAACACACAATTATATTTGTCATTGTGTACTGATCTGAGTTTGAAAACCTGGAAATTATTAATCTCAACCCTCTGCCACTCCCAATTGCTTAAGATTAAATTTCACGAATATAACGATTCCCATATATTTGCAATACCGATGGTTCCATTGTGCTAGTTGGTGAAAACTAACGAGGCTCTGAGCCAGTGGCGGATCCAGGGGGAGGGTCCTGGGGGTCCGGACCCCCCCCCCCGAAATTTTTTAACTTCTTAGAAATTTTAAAATAGTTTCTAGTTTTTTTTTCGTTCTTTTATTCCAAACAAGATTCGATCATCAAAACTGATGTTAATTAAATGAGGGTATTACATATTCCGTATTGTGCAATGGATATTTCAAAATAGAAATTTGGGACCCTCTCCGAAATTTTTTTCTGGATCCGCTCCTGCTCTGAGCATAATTTGGAATAACGACTACCCTTCTTCAGCGTATGTGTGTCGACCGATTAAACTAATTCTCGTAAATGAGAACTTGAACTTACTAAACAAATAATTTCAAACATAAATGCTGAAATCAATAAGCTTTTACCGACCTGCCCTTAATTGAGCTCTTGAAGTGCTCGGAACCTTGTTTTAATGGAAAAATTAAATTGAAGAACTGTGCTGGAAAAACTGTTTTTTTTAAGAGACACTATAAGTTAAGCTGTGAAATAGTTTGAGAATGCAGAGAAAAATAACGCACTATCTCCCTCATATCTTAAAATAATTTTTGTAACTTCGTTTTTCTTTGAAATCCCTAACTCCAAAGATGAAAGCGTAACTAAACAATTATTGTTTCCTGCTAATCTCGCTTCCTGGACCGCTGCGCAATCGTATTAAACAAATAATAATAAATAATATCAACAATTATGGAAAAGGACGAATCATAAGCAAAACCCTCAAGACGATAAGCTACACCTCTCAACTCTTGTTGCATATGGGGTAATAGCAGTCGAATGCGGTGTATTTTAACCCTTTCATGCCCAACTTTTTTCTAGTACAGATAGGGTTTCAAAAGTATTTTTCCTTGAAAACGGTGGGGTCAATAGACACAAAAAACCTTTTTTCATAAAGATAGGTGCTACCCTCGTAGTGCTAGAAGCTGCTCAATTTTTACCTTCCAATGCTCAATACAATTTTTCTAGAATATTTACAAAAGTCCACTAGCGTGGAAAACGTAGCCAAAGACAGTCAAAATTGATAGGTTTCATCAGTTTTCAAAAATGTGGCAACATAACGAAGATATATGAAAAAATCATTTTCCGTCATCAACGTAAACTGCTCCTGGCAGCACTGTTCCATCGGAATCCAATCAGACTAATTACAATAACTTCAGTTCTAGAGATGATCCTTGTAACTGTTAATACTCAAATGAAAGGCAATAGTCTCGTTTATTAGCCTTACTTGTTTTTGTGAGCAAATCTTGCCCCAATCAAATGTTATAGCTGTTTAAAAACGTTGTTGTCCACAAACAACATGGGCATGAATGGGTTAACATTCAAGTTAATTTAGCTGTGGGATCAATTTTCTTCAAATTCAACAAAATGTGTAAGTGTATTCAATTCATCTCCCACAAAGTGGATTGTTTCTATAGAAGCAACTTATCTGCACCTTTTTATTGGTATATCCATTATACATCAAACGACCCATTTTCAAGTGTCTGTAAATACACATTCTGTGCATCCTGAGGACGCCTTTTCGTATAGAGTAAGTCCCGCGTGCGTATGATATACATCCGTACAATGTGTCCCACATTTATACGTTCACCCTGTTTTCAGTATAACTTTTTTTTCGTTCGAGCAAACTGCACCAAATTTTCAGCGTTTGTTTTAAAACTTAATCAACGATTTTTCTCGAAGTTTGGAAACACATGCACCACATCTTTTTCGTTTGTCATAGCAATTTAAGTGAAAAATGTGTCCTTTATTTATCCGTTCACACTATTTTCTCAGATTAACTTTTTTTTCAGTCAAACGTACTGCACCAAATTTTCTAAGTTTATTTTGAACCCTAATTTACAAAGTTTCTCTAAATTTGGAAGCTTTGGTGCGTTTTGTTCGTTTGTTATGGAAGTTTAAGTGAAAAAAATTGATCCTGCATTTATACGTTCACTAAGAAAAAATAGTTTTTCCAAAAAAAAGGCTTTAAAATAAACTTAGAAAAGTTGATGCAGTACTTTTGACTGAAAAAAAGTTAATCTGAGAAAATAGGACGAAAGGATAAATAAGGGACACATTTTTTACTTAAATTGCCATAACAAACAAACAAGATGCACCAGTGTTTCCAAACTTCGAGAAAAATCGTTGATTCAACTTTAAAATAAACGCTGAAAATCTGGAGCTGTTTGTGTGAATAGAGAAAAAGTTATCCAAAAAATAGTAGGGCGAGCGTATAAATGTGGGATACCATTTTTTTCACTTAAACTGCCATAACAAACGAACGAAACGCACCAGGGTTTTGAAATTTCGAGAAACATCGTTGAGCAAGTTTTAAAACAAACGCTGAAAAAATGGAGCAGTTTGCTTGAACTAAAAAAAAAGTTATACTGAAAAAACATGGTGAATGTATAAATGTGGGACACACTGTATTAATTTCACACTTCCAGGCTGAGAAATTAACAAAATTTATCAACTCACCGATTTTTGTCACGTTGTCTACTCGTCTGCTTTTTTTCTGAACGTAGTTTTCCTGTCACCTATTTTATTCTATTCTATTCTAACCCTTACACTGCCAGTATTGAAAAGCATCCTGGAAAACACTGCAGTTATACTTTAGTGTTTTTCTTGTCTACAATAATATTTGAAGCATATTATAATTATTCGCAAATATTAAAACGGCCAGGCCTACTGTGCAGAGTTACTCTAGAAGATGTTTCAATATTATCCGGCAATTGAATTATTCATTTAATGAACAATTTAACCAACGAATCGTTTTGAAACTTGAATGCGGATGAAACGAAGACATCCGTACCGACCGTTTCAGATTAGAGGGGGTTGGGTTAAATCGTTGGGAGTGACTTGGCTAAGAAGGTTAATGTCACTCCTTTGGTCCTTTTGGATGGGACAGAGGTATTTACACCTTGCCCTGACTAATGAGTCACCTTGATAATTACTGTCCACTATATTCTTTATCCTTCCCCGTGAACGATAGAGATGGCGCCGCGGCGGCCGGCAATGGTGACATCATGCTGTTGAGGTTTTAATATGAATCACATTGGTATGAATACTTACTTATTATTTCCTATGCAATTCTTAATAGATAATCAGCAGTCAAACATGATGAAGTCAGTGCGCAATCCGCCAAAATCATCGTCACAACGCAATGCAACGCACACTGAGAATTACTGTGAACGTGGTGGTCACTATTGAACTTGTGCCAGATTAAACGTGAGTTGCTCTACTGCAGTACACTACAACAATGAGCCATCTAGTTGAACAATTCAACCACTATGTATATCTTCTCTCGAATATCAATACAATGAAATCTTTCAAACAATCGTGTTTTTGCCTTTCTCAATAGAAAGGTATTGCAATTGCTCTGAAAACCGACTTCTTAACGGAGGCCCAGAGGGCCGAGTGACATATACCATTCGATTCAGCTCGACGAGTTCGGCAAATGTCTATGTGTGTATGTGCGTCTGTGTGTATGCACGCGAACACAATCTCAATCTCTTTTCTCAGAGATGGCTGAACCGATTTTCACAAACTTAGTCCCAAATGCAAGGTGTAACGTTCCCATAGGCTGCTATTGAATTTCTAATGGATCCGACTTCCGGTTCCGGAATTACAGGGTGATGAGTACGATCACGCAGAAAATGTCGATTTTTATATATTCTGCAATGAATGTATAATGGTGAAAAAAATTCCAAAATGTGACCACAACTGCTTCGATTTGTAGTATTAGGTCACTAGCATCTATTCAAAGTCTCTTTGACCACATTGACACGTTTGACAGCTAAACCGATTCAACCAAACATAGTCTCAAATGAAAGGTGTTGCGCCCCCGTAAATGGCTATTTAATTTCATCCCGATCCGACTTCCAGCTCCGGAGTTACGGGTTGTGGCGCGCGATCGCATAGAAAATTCCGATTCAAACCGATACTCCGATGAAAGCAAGAAAAAAAATCGCTAAAATGTCTCAAACAACTTAAATTTGCAGTCCTAGGTCACCGACGGCCAACCAAACTTTCGTTGACTACATTGACCACCATAGACGGTTCCGGAAGTGCCCGGGAAAAGCGGCCATCTTTCAAAATTAACGAACTCACATCAGTTTCCCGGAAATGGTTGGGCCGATTTTCACAAACTTAGTCCCAAATGATAGCTATAATATCCCCACAGATGTCTATAAAATATCGTACGGATCGCTAAGATCGTTCCGGAAATATAGACTAGTGACCGTCCAGTCACATATAAAATTCCCATATAAGCCGGAGCCAAACATCTTTAAAATGCATGAAACGTCGAGATTTTATGTTATCTCGAAAAAAAATTTATGAATATCGACTTTTTGGGACTTTGCCGATTTTGCTGCTTTTTTCAATTCAATATTACCGTGGCTGTTCCTTTTGCAAAATTTTAGAACTCGAATAATGATTTCTTTTCTTGTATGTAGTTGCCATGTCGTATGTATAATAAAAATGTAATATATACATTTGAAAGCTTTTAATGAATATAAACAACGCAAAAATTCTCGTGTTCATGATTGAAAAAGGCACAATTGCACCGCTAGGTGGATTAAAACAGGTTTTTATTATTTTTCATTGATCAGATTTGTTTTCCTTTGGTTATCGAATTTCGGATTATAAAAAGGAGACATTGACAAGAGCACATTTTTATTTTTTTATTTTGATTATAGAGATTTTAACCTTAGGGTCATTTGCCTCTTTTTGCCTAGAGAAATATTTTTTAGAAAAATCTCTAACCCTGTGTGCGGGGTTGGGAATTTAACCCAGGTGAGCTGCGTACAAAGCAATCGATTAACCAACTACGCTATGCCCGCCCTTCACGAATTTTTATTCTGTTTTGAAGATCGCGGAAAATAAAGTCCATTCATGTTCATGAGTGAGTTGAGATCTCTGTCGGCAAAAAATTAAGCATCAGGCCTTCCATCGGGGAGCATGTTCAGGTATGTAGCCCCTCCGAAATTTTCCATAATAAATTAAAGAAACGTGTTTTTCGGCGACTTTTAACAAAATTTGTAGCTCATTTTGCTTGAAAAAAATTTTGAGAAAAAGTTGAAGAAGGCTTTTTCCAACCGCCAATGGTCACGAAATTCAGTATGCTTTATGCTTTTGCTCGAGACAGTGCGAAGCGAACGACAAAAATAGTCACTTTTATATCGTGTGTCTTGTCTGAAGAACAAAAGTAACTGTTACTATAATTCTGACTATAGTAATCTGTCGAGATGAGTAAGTAGCAGAAGTGAGAAGTGGTGCTCCGACCAAATACGGTAATTGTAAAACTATTGATGACACGCGATGACAGCATTCACAATGTGGATCATTTTCTGATAGTGAAAATGGAGGTGAGACTTTCGGAAGCCACCTTTATCGAGTTGTACCATGTCAGGCATTCAGTGCTCAAGAAATTAGTCCAAACGAAATGATTCATTTCATACAACTTAAAACACATGGTTGTGGGTGCTATATTTGAGATGCTTCTATATATGGACGATGAGAAAATCAATGTTTCGCTAGAAGATCGGACACCGCTTACTTGCAGATTCATGTCTGATTTGGGAGAATTGGAATCCATTCCGAAGGGCACGTGTAGGAACTACTTCCCGGTATTTAGAATAGTCTTTATGAGAATGTCGGTGGGCCGATCGATTTCCTCCTATCTCACCCTACAGTACAAAACATAATGCGATAGTACCATTGCACACATTGGCACATATCAAGGTCAAATGAATACGTGCCAGTTCTGTGAAAACACGGTACATTATGGTCTACTCTGCTTAGAAACCGCTGAATATGAACAATTGCAAAATTTGTGGTAGCCGCTCAGGCAATATTGATGACGGCAAAAGCTGCGTCAAGTGCCTCAAAATCTACAACCCGTACCATCATTGAGGAAGTTCACACTCGTACAATAGCTAGATTGAAATGAACAACCCCCTCCCCCTCAAGACGCAGTTGCACAGTGGCTCAAAACAGCGTTTTGAGGTACTTAATTCATTGGAGTCAAAACTGTCCATATTAGCGATTTCACATATTCTACAATGTTTGTGTATGTAAAAGCGCTATCTTTTGGGAATATCATTTTTTTTTAAATTGATCTTAGTAGGCTACAGAAAATTTAATTTTTGAACCGAAAGAGACCGCCTGGTTGTCTTCGACAAAGTTGTAGATGAGAGCATTTTTATAAATTTTGCAGAAGACATGTTGTCTCTGTCGCTCATAGTAATCGAGTTATGAGAAGTTCTCTATGGTGAACTCCTTCATTTCCTATTTTTACTTATAATTTTTTTATTTCTGATTTTTCGCATTAACAATGTTCTAAGATATTTTTTATCATCACAAAACACGCAACTTTTCCGAAGAGACCCTGCTGTGAATGCAGTGAAAGGACTTATAGCTAATTACTCCAGGTTTTTGCGTTTCGACTTCGTCTCTTCAGAACCACGACACTTGACAAATGCACCGGGCTGACGCTAAGTCCGAAATTGGAAACACTACTTGCGAAACACACTAAACTACGCGAAGAGGTTCTGTTTACTGATGAGACATACTTAAATCGAACCTTGTCTTCAGCTACGCAGGCGAATGCAAGCAAAATGCTATATTACTCCCTAAGCATTATAGCATTTGCTTACTTGAGAACAACTATTTTTTTATCTATTATCTATTTAACATTTTCACAGATCCTATTCTTTTATGAAATTGATACTTTTTATATCATTAGACAGGCTTATTTTTCTACGCAATTCTTCTACTAGATCCTTGAAACTATGGCAAAAGACAGACCAGTAATTTTGTTTGTTGACATGTAAAGGGTGTACAAAAAATACTACTGATTTCTCTACAAAGCATAGATAAGAACTATAGCTGTATTTACCTAGATTAGGCAAATATTATATTTGAGCACACAAAGCTTACAGGTTTCATTTCGGAATTCATGGATTTTTGGACAATACAAAACAGATGTTTCAATGAATTAATTTACTAAACTAACCGGAATTTTATCTACTATAGGACTGTTCACTAATCGAAAGGAAATCCCCTGATTACTGTTATCTTGCAATTTACGGAAATTTTGTTAAATGTAACCAGAGCTTAAAAAATTGACATCCCTGCGTGAACTTGAAAGAGAACCGAAATTCAATTCCTGCCCGCCGCGATGAATGGAATGTTTGGTTCGTTTCCCTTGTCATTCATTCTCCCGACATAGCGTATTCGGGTTCGCATATGTTCGATTTCAGAAGCAAACTGAATCTTGTTTCTGTGCTAGCTCTGAGAGGGATTATTGAGCGAAAATGCACTAAACATAGATTACGCAGCTCACTAATGCTCGAATTGTCCACATAATAACAAATAAATGCTTTGGTTGGTGAAGGAATTTATATTTCCTCTGCACTCAAACATCCGATTCTGCATGAAATTTCAGTCAGTTGGAAAGTTAATGAATGCCAGTTTCGGTAAGTAGAAATAGTTAACTGATTTTGAAATTTCGAAGCACTGAATGTAACATTGATGACACCACTAGAATTACTCGAAACTATAAATATGGGTGAGCTAAATAATTTTAGCATCACACTTGCTTCCGACAAATCAAAGGAAACACATCGCACTTGCTTCTCCTGTGCCGCAGAGGCTTTCTTTCAGATTTCTATGTTTTTAAATTATTGTAATTTATCCGATTTCTGTGAACCTTTGCAAAATTTGTTGTCATCGGCAGTTTTAGTGACGCGAAGATGCTTGCAGTTACACTTTCTAAGTCAATTCAAACAATCTGCTCAGTAATTGGTTCGTTTTGAATTAGCTCAAGTTTTTTACAATCATCATCAAGATTGGAAGAGATGCATGTCTTCTTGAAGAAAGCTGTAATACTTTTTGATCACAGGTTTGTTTTACCAAAATTTAGGAAACAATTTCAATCAACGTTGTTCCACCTAACGTTGAATGTTGCACGGATAACGAAGACGCAATGTGTTTTCGAAAATGCTGTTCGAAGCGAAGTTCGGAAAAGTCTCATTCTGAGTGCATAGAAATGATAGAAGAGGTGCTCTTAAGGCTTCTTAGATTAGCTGATTCTATTTTCCTCCTCCGTGATTTCTGATCATCTCTCATTTTAGTCCAAAACGAATCAAAAACAGATCGTGAGACTGCTATATACTGAAGACATAAAATCGAAAATATTGGACTAATAGATTAAAACCAGTCAAAATATTTTAGTCGCAACAGTGTTGCGAACTCGCATGAACGGAACGAATTCCTCACATGAAAGTGAAATTGAGTGCGAATGAAAAATGATGTTGGCGTTAAAATGACGCGAAAGCAAAAACTGTCGCCTCAGCTATATTGTTCTCAGTAAATTGAAATATTTTTTGCCTAGTACGCTTGAATGTGATGTCTAGTATTTATACTAAGAGAACAGAGTGCACAGACCTAATATAGTGGGTACAATTCAAAAACCTATTACACCTGAGTTTTGCTAAACGGGACAATCACTTGCGATGATGCGTTCACTTTTAGAGAGTTTTAGTACTCGGACGTCCATTATTTTTTTAATTAATTCATACGTGAACTCGATTCAATGCTTTAGCCAGTCGAAACAGTGGTTCTGTTATCTAGTTATATCCATTTCCAACAATAAAAATAATAAAATGTGTTTTACTGGTTGTCCAACAGATCTCACGCAAGCTCTCAACCATTGCACGTAGATACCTGTTTACGAAGCAGGGAAATATTTTTTCCTCGTCAACTGCGTATAGGGGGTCATTCATATCTATCTCGCTATTGAACACTTCCGTGTCATAATCGTGGTTGCTGCCTTTATGCTTGCTTGTTGCCTTTATGATTATGAATTTCCTCAATGATTGTGCTGGCTGTAGATTTTGAGATATTGACGCAGCTTTTGCCGTTGTCAACACTACCTGAACATGTGCCACATATTTGGTAATTGTTTGTGTTCAGCGGTAAATAAATCGTAATGTGACGTTTTTTCACAGACCTGAACGTACCTTTGATATGTGCGAAGAACACTATGTGTAATTGTACTATCGCATTATGTTTTGTACTGCATTGCTCCCAAGTAAGCGGTATCCAATCTTGTAACCGAACATTGATTCTCTCACCGTCCATTTATATGAAGATCTTAATTACAGCATTGTCACACACAACCATTAACATTTAATGGCTTTAAATCATTCAGAATAAATGACTTCACCTGATCCGATTAATTGAACGCTATGAGCACAGAATATCTGAGGTGGTAGAACTCAATCAAGGTGGCTATCGTAAGCATAGCCTCCATTTTCACCTCCAGAAAATGTTCCTCATCACAAATACTCGGTCTTATGCGAATCACCAATAATCAGAGTATTTGGCCGATGCGCCACTTCTTGCTTCTGCGACTGACTCATCTCGACAGACTACTAGGGCATAGTATAGTAAAAGTTTCCTTTGTTCTTCAGACAAGGAACACAATATAAAAGAGGCAGGCATTGCATTTATCGTTTATATGAGTAAATGCGCCCGGATAGTTTGCTACTGCGACAATAAAAACTCACATTTTCTCACGAAAAGTTATTGGTACTCACACAACTTTTCCGGATAAATACAACGTGTTATTTCTCCGGATAAATAAAACAGCCGGAGAATGCGTGAATGAGTTTATCACGGTATCCTTTTTTCACTCGCTGCTTTCCTGCCGTTATTCCAAAACACGAAAAAGCAAGTCTATCATATTTCTTTGCCGCTTTTCTTTGTAATTAAGTGTATTTAAGTTTTTATTGATTTCCACGAAATTAAAATTTTATCACCTTCTCCGGTGAGAAGGAAAAAGTCAAATAAATTTTATCCGGAAAATCATTCTCACGCTATTTGTGGAGACGGAGAATTTTGCTACTCATTTTATCTCGGAAAAGTTGGACATCGGATAAGCTTCTTCTCGCGTGAGTGAGAGAGAATTACAATGCCGGAAAAGAGGAAATGTTCGGGAATCAACCAATCGAAATTGAGCACCTCTTCTGTTTTTTTCTCTATACACTCAACACGAGTGCTTTCGGAATTGCGCTCTAATCTTCTCATTTCGATTTGAATACCGATATTTTCGTCTTCGTTATCCGTACAACTTTGATGCGTTAGGTGCAACAATTTTAATTGAAACTATTTCCCAGATTGTGGTAAAACAAACCTGTAATCAGACAAACAATATAACTTTCTTCAAGAAGCAACATATTTGTTTAACAAATTGACAAAAGTTTTTCAAATGACTCACAGGAAACGGATAGTTTGCTGTAATTTAAAAACAAACAACTCTAAAAGAAGGCCTCTTTGGTAAAGGAGAAATGTGCGATTCTCTTCCATGTGTCCAAAGCAAGTGATGCTGAAATTATTAAGCTCACCCATACTTATAGTTTCCAGTTATTTTGGTGGTGTCATCAATATTACATTTAACAAAATTTACATAAATTAAAAGCTTTCAGTAGTCAGTGTAAAGTGGTTTTCTTTCGATTAGTGAACAATTTCTGAGCAGTTTCCCTCAGTAGATTAAATTCTGGGTAGTTTCCATTAGTGGATTAAATCATTGAAATATAAATGGCATTGTCCAAAAACCCATGAATTCCGAAATAAAACCTTCAAATGTTTACATATAATATTTGCTTAATCTAAGTAATCTTATGAAGTCCCAACGGTTTTGCAAGATTGCTGAAAGTCAATAGAGCTATGGTTCTTATTCTTGCTTTGTAGTGAAGTTAGTAGTTTTTGCACACACTTTACATTTTCACCATCGTTTCAGGGATCTAGGAATTCTTCCAAATTAGAAAAATCAGTATATATTTTCAATTCGTAAGTCCAATGATATAAAAAGAATCAATTCCATAAAAAATAGGATCTGTGAAAGAATCTACTTAAATAAAAAAAAATTGTTACTCTCAGTTGTCTGATAATATTGTCGAGGATAGTCTTTAACCAATTCCCCACGAGAGTCAACCAAAAAACATGTTTTTTTCAGAATATTGATGTCGTCTTGATTACGACATGATCAGAATCATTTAAAGTGAAAAATTCTTAAAGTTGTGTTAACGCAAACTTCGGGTGAAGTCACAGAACCAGTAATAGTAGCAAGAAGCCTGATCGTGAAAATAGGAGTTGAGCCTATTTTCCGCATCTATAAATCGCCTGCCTGATCAGAAGCCAATTTCGACATTCTTTGCAACGGCAAACTTGGATTTCACACTTATATATTCCTATCCATGGTGAAAACCTTGACATTGGTTTCATCCTTCATCATGGCGGAACACGATGCGAGTGATTAGCAAATGGCATTTTAGATATTTCTCCACTCATTCCAATTAAGTGTCTTCTACACCTTGTAAACGTGTAGGCTAGAATACGTTGCATTTTCAAGTACCCCTAAATACTTGGAGCTCTTGAATATTCATTTTGGTAACTAGAGAAAATTGTAACTTGTAAATTAATAATAATAATCGAATTCCTCAGTTATATTTTCACCTTACGAACAGATGAGTAGACAAGAAAATAATTAGAGCTAACACTGTTTCTCCAAAGTGGGACTATTTTTATACATATGCATGCCACATCAGAAATAGGAATCAAGGTCATTTGCCTACGCACAATATACAAGTAAAAACTAAAGAAACAGAATTCATTTTCAACATTGGCAGGCTCCATGGGAATCCACGCAAACTATTCAATCAATAATTGATAAAAAAATGAAAGATGTTTAACAAACAATTTTGCACAATAATTGAAAGTTTTAAAATAATAGCAGCAGATTTCAACCAAAATAAAATTTATCCACAATTAAGCAATTTTAGTATGTTATTATCAGTAGTAGAAACTACTTACTATAATTTTTACTAGGCTCCATAAAAGATCCGAAAGAAACACTACACAAATCTGGAATATAAAAAAGATCATGTTCTCACTGCAATAAAGTTTGTGTTGGATAAACTAAGAGAACACTAAAAATTGATTTAAAGACCATATCGTCGAAATAGCATTGCTCTATTTTTTAATTTTGAAAAAAAAGCCAAACGTATTACTATCCAAACTTTCTTGTTGAAATTTGACTCATAAAGGGAACCCCATCAATATGTATCCTCTTTCAAACAGCATGCAGTTGCCTGGACGATGAGTGTATGGTTCCATCAAACGACCACGAATATGATTACTCCTCTGAAAGCCACCATCATTGTCCAAAACAACAAGCGCACATACACAAAAAAGTGACACGGAATTCACGGAAAGGACATAATGAAACAACAAAAGCATCACAGCACCGGCTAAATGGAAAGTGCGTTTATCCATCCTAGTGTCACTTGCACTGCCCCCGACTATACAGGCTACAGAGTGAAGCCGGTTCCATTAAAGAGTAAAGAAGGAAAACAAAGTCAGGCTTTTATCCCGAAAACGGTTCTCCGACTCCACCGTTATCCCTACCAGCAGACTAACCAGCATCATCAGCATTGCCATAGGCGGCATGGTCCTTGCGGCTCCGATGCCCGAAGAGCTCTTTATGTATAGTCAGTCCCTTAACGAAGAAACGCTGTAATAAAGAGCTAAAAAGCTTTTGATAACAACTTTATGAATTGACAAACAAACTTTATATGTAGCTTTTATCTTTTTTTTATTATGGTGCATTTTTGTCTCCATGTCGCGAAAATAGAAAAAAGCCGTTGTGCTTCAATTATTTCCTTTACCCATACATTATGTTGCTCGGTAGGATCCCGCTCTACATACACGCGTGTGTATGTATGTGTGTGTATTTGCTGACGACGAATATCATTAGTAGTCAGGCTATAGATTGAAACAGGGCCATTAGCGAGAAATCACGTGCATGGGTTCATATACGGAACCCCGAAGACCACCGTTTGCTGGCAGCGGGCAGCACACCGAATTTAGGTTTAGCCTATTACTATGTAATCATCAGCGTCGATAATGATCTATCTAATTACAATTAATTTAGTAATTAGTAGTATTTAAATAGATACCGCCAATTGATTGCACGATTATCCCCGATCAGATCGCGCAGCAACCAACAGACTCCAAGGCACCGGGCCGCCAATCGATGTATGCCTCCCCGTTCCGTTTTGGTGTGTTTCGATGAGTGTTAGTTGGGCGTTGATGATGCCATGTCATGCCAGAAAAAATGCCGCAAATGATGTAGATTAGAAATAAATCTAACATTAGTCGGTCATGGTCTGAAAATGTGAAATTGTTTCCTTTTGTTCTTTCCATCTTTTAAAACAGTATTTATTTTGTATCTTTGTGATGTTCCACTCGCAATAACCCCATTTCGATTAGAGGGCTCTCATCTGATCGAAGGAAAAGGACGTCATCTTTCAGAGTACGTTCACAACGGCTATAAAAGTAAACACAGCACTGTACTACAACGACAATATCTAACTAAAAATTGCAAAAATAATAATTACTACCGCTTCTGCAAAAAAAACTCGAAAAATATGAAAATATCAAACGGACTGTCGATATTATTTCTATCCACTTGCAAACGCAGCTTACTTCGATCCATTTCTGTCTGGTTAATTGCCGATCAGATGTTATTGTATGTTATCAGCGACTACTTTTTCAATAGTGTCTATGTCAAAATGGCATTGGTGCCGTATACAAACGTATGATTGTTCATTGTAAAATTGTAGACATTAATAAAATTTCAAAATCTGAAAAAATATGCCTTCGAATGACGCAATGATAATCTAAACCTAAATCGGGAACGTCATCGAAAATTGGGTATATCGGTTGAGTAATCTCGATTAAATTTAAATTGACTGCCTAGAAGAAGCCACTTCAAAGCATTCTTATCTCAACTTCATTAAAGGATAAATCTGTCGACAACATTTCGCAACCCCTATTTTATTATTTATCATCCATATGGTACACCCATCATTAATAGATCTACTACAAACCCTTACTCGGTCATCGAATTTCAGTTCGTACTAATGTATGTCACTTCTCCCCCCCTTTTCCAACCGGTCCTGTATGTTCGAGAGAACCCGAACGAAAGTGAAGTGAATCATCTCGACGACCTGCTGCGAAAAGTACAAATTGAAAATGCACTTGACTCGTACGTACCTACACCAAACAACCGGCTTCCAGAAGAGTTGTCACACTTTATCGGATGTATAGATGGGATCTTATTTCTGCTCTTTTTCTAACTTGTCATTTCCGTAACTTTTGCACTTAGGTTTAAAATTTCCCCTCCACCCTAACAACATTTCTTTTTCGTCTTTCTTCCCACCAAAAAAACTGATGATGATGATGATCAACCAGCGGAAGGTGCTTTTAAAAAACTAAAACCCGAACCAAACGGTGGACTGTCGTCGGTGTCCGGTGGCATCTCGTCGCCCGGAAGTGGAATCTCATCCCTGCCTCAGCATGCCGGCCACACGCCCACCACGGCATCCTGTCCGACGCCGGCGCGGAGAAGGCACCGGACCACATTTACTCAGGTAAGACGACTGTGTGCGCCTGATGGTGTGCAGATTGATGTGATTTGTTGCGGCTTACTGGTGATAAGTATTCTGCCTGCGGATGCTCATTTTTATGATTTGTAATACATATTTTATAGATAACTAGTTGTTATCAATTGTGTACATCGTTATGTCGTAATAAGAACGTACTCATATGTAAGTGGCAGGAAACCTGTTTATCATCAGATATTCCATTCTGTGAGTCTACCATCCTAATAAATCCATTAACAGTTAAAAGTTGAAGTTAAAAAGCAGACTCTGCTGCGTGAAACTTCTTTAACTCTTTTAAACGATTGTATTCTGTATGACAATTGACGTAAAACTCGGACTAAGGTTTATCGAACATGTATTAGGTTACTTAGAAACATTTTGAAACATTCAGTAAGGATTAACGGATTAAGTTAGGATTAACGTTTCGACTTAGCTCCATCATTATGGTGCAACCAACTTCTCCGCAACTATAGACGTTAAGTCAAAATGTCTACAACCAAAATTTCTCAATCCCGGAACATTGCAATAGCAATTTAGAGGATAATGAAATATTAGAAGCAAAGACATAGTAGTCCACGCTTTCGTCGCCTTAGGTCGATGTTTTCGCAGCCCTCTGTGAAACATGGCCAACTTCGGCGGTATACACTCGCATTCCGCATCCCAGCAAGTTAAAAGGGACAAAAAGTGAATTATTTCGACATAGTTCTCCACTCTCTCATTAGAGGGATTCCATGAGAAAACGACCGACCAGAAAATATGCCCATCGTCGATTCGAAAGAAACTTTGAAGTTGTGTTCGGTTTATGAATCTCCATGATTTTCTCTGAAACTTGCAATATTTTGATACAAGAGCAATTTTTCAAAAGGGCGTAAACATTTCTACGTGCATTCATTTCAAAATTTTTTGGTTCGATTACAGTATTTTATACAGCAAAACTTTCTGAGAACGAGTTTCAGGGAATAAATATTTATGTACGAATATGTCATTTTTCACAAAAACAAATATTTGTGTTAAAAATTTAATTAGCAAAAAACCCATTTTCTTCTATTTTTTAAAATTTTGTCAACAAAAACCTAAAGAGAAGAGAAACATTTTAAATGTAATTGTATGATGGAGAACTTATCCAACTTTATACATGTTTTTAAATTTCATACTAACTGACATACAAATCTGTAATTTTGTTACAGAATATAGTTCTAAGTATCATTTTAATTCAAAATACATTTAACAAAAATCTTCCAAAATGCGATAGTTTTCTAGATATTTGTTGATAGTTTTGGTCCAACAAAAACAGTTAATACGTGTGATCATGCCCTTTTTCAAAAGTTATTTGCGTTACCTCATCATAAAATGTGAAAAACCTAATGTTTATCGTTTTAAAGATGTAAAAGAATTTTTTTCAGTGTATTTGGATCATTGAGAAAGTTTTCCTAACAACAACTTTTGAAATATTTTTTTTATAATTCATACTATTTATAGTCAAAAATACAATTTTCTTTTTGAATAAAACGCCATTTTAGAGCAAAATGCTCATAACACAAATTTTCTGAAATATGTGATATTTTAAATTTTGTTTTAACAACACAATTCTTTTATTTTATTACGACTTTTTCAGAAGTTATCCGCATTTCTCCAACAACACCAATAAGTTTTTCAAGAGGCCCATAACATTTCCTGTAACTTTCTCTTTGCCATCAAGGCGATACTCACAATATATACGCGAACGGAGGTCTTAGTGGAATGTACGTAATGTTTCAAAGGTTTTCTTCCATTTAATTCCATAAACATAGTGGAATTAAATGGAAGAAAACTTTTGAAACATTACGTACATTCCACTAAGACCTCCGTTTGCGTATATATTGTGAAAATGGCAACCAAGCCAAGTGAGCATAATAAATTTATTAGCCTTAGAAAAAACATAATGGAATTAAATGGAAGAAAACCTTTGAAACATTTAGACGATATTGTAAAGCAATTAAATTTAGGAGTTTTTCTCGATATTGAAGGTGCTTTTGACAACGTGTCTTTCGAATCCATTTTGGAAGCAGCACGAGGTCATGCTTCCTTTAAATATCACGAACTGGATACACGGAATGCTTAGCAAACGACATCTGTGCTCATTGTTAAGAGATAAGGAAACTGAGTGTCTGTGGATGTCCTCAAGGCGGTGTTCTGTCACCACTCCTATGGAACCTTGTCGCCGACGGCTTGTTGAGGAAACTTAATGAGCTTGGGTTTCCGATGTATGGTTTCGCCGATGATTATCACATAATGATTACCGGTATTTGCATTAACACACTTGTTGATTTGATGCAACAAGCCTTATGTGTTGTTCAGCAATGGTGTCTTCATGTTGGACTACCGCTTTTCACGCAACGAAGGATTACAACCAGAGCTCGATCATTGCTGTTCTTTGACTCTGAAATTATTATCGCAGATCAAGTTTAGTACATTGGGGTAATTCTTGACTCAAACCTTAATTGGACAGTTCACATCGATTTCAGGTTCAAGAAAACTTGCATGGCCTTCGGCCAATGTAGACGGGCTTTCGGCAAATCTTGGCGACTCAAACCCAAGTACATTCAATGGATCTACACAGCAATTGTTGGACCATAACTGGCATACGGGTGCCTTGTTTGGTGGCAGAAGGGAGAAGTCATGACAAACCAATCAAAGTTAAACCAGCTTCAGAGGATGGTCTTGATGGCGATGACTGGTGCGTTCTCGACAACACCTACTGCTGCTCTAGAGGCACTCTTGAACATAAAACCGCTACATGTGTTTCTGACACAATAATCATTTTCTTGTGGATACCGTCTTAAGGTTACTAGGCTCCGGAACAGTAACCAAATAGATCGTGCAACTAGCCACACAAGACTGTGGGCCCAAATGATTACTTGCGATGAGTAATACTCATTGAGTATACACTTGCTCCCAGTGACTTTACACTCACATGTAGTTTTTCTTTTAGAACTTTCAATGTGAGAATTCCTCTTCGCGAGGAATGGCTTTTTGGCTGGATGGAGCGACAACTTGAAGAATACGTAGTTTGTTATACTGACGGTTCTTTGTTCGAGGACCGAGCCGGTGCTGATGTCTATTGTCATGAAATCTCATTCGCCGGGTAGATACTGTACCGTATTCCAAGCAGAAATCTTTGCGGCGTACAATCATCACTTCAATAGGGAAATCTCGGTAAAAGAATCTATTTTTGGTCTGACAGCCAGGCTGCCCTGAAAGCACTTAATTCGGCAGACTCGAGATCGAGTTTAGTAATCGCATGTCAAACTCAAATCGAACAACATAGCCTTTCAAATGCTATCTACCTTCTATGGGTAGGACCTGGTCATTCCGATATTACTGGAAGTGAATGGGCAGACGTATTGGCTAGAGCTTGTGCTGCGACTGACTTCGTTGGTCCAGAACCAGTTCTACCACTGTCGAAAAGTTGGATAAAGCACAAGATTCGCTCTTGGGCTGCATCTGAACTTGCCAAACATTGGCGTAGCTTGCAAACTTGCGTTCAAACAAAAACTTTTCTGCCGGATATAAGTCCGAAAATGTCAAAGAATTTGTTGCATTTCTCCAAGCACAACTGTAGTATTTTAAACACTGACTGGACATTGCAAACTCAATTATCACATGGCTACTATTCAGCGCGCTGAGTATTATTCGTGTGATCTTTGTGAATCCGATTACGCAACATCATATTGATATGCAGCTGCCCTGTACACGGAAACGCTCCCAATGGTATAGCAACGAAATTATTAGTCGTAATTTTGAAATGGATTAGTTAATATTTGGTACAGGTGATCGATTGTTGATTTTTCTAATCCGTCATTTTTGTTTTTGTGATAAAAAACAGTGGCTGGATCAGCTAAAATAACTGGTTGAAAATATGATGCTGTCAGTTGGCAAAGATGCGCAACATCTGAATCAGCTTAATAAATTAGTAGTAACAACTAATATTGTTGTTGGTTTTAAGAAAGGTGCCAGTTGAAATGTACAGCCAGGTTGGTTATTTCAATCAATTGTTTTATTAATTTAGTCCCCGCTAGTTGTTACAGCTAGTCAATTTGTTGATGCTGAGTAGGACAAATTAAAATTTTAGTTAAATGTATTTATTGCTCAATAAATTTACATTCTAGATCAATAAAAAAATCGATGATTGATTAGAAAGTTACTGATTTGGCAAAGTTTACTCATTATGGACCACACTTTCATTGTTTTGGGATTTCAAAGATTGAAATAGCGATCAGTACGAACGGAAATGTAAAAAGTTATGTTTCCCATATTCATTCCTAAACGTGATGTAGTGCATCATGAAGGAATAAATCGCACCCAAAATTTACAATCATTTGGGACCGTAAACGGAACTAAAAAAGTGCGGTATTGGATGTGCATCTACATCTGCGTATGCATCTTTATGCACACCTGTGTGCATCTGATCTGCATGTGCATCTGTATCCAGATCTGCATGTGAATTTGCTGGCTATGCATTTGCACTTGTGTCCATCTGTATTCATTTGCATTTACACGAACAACTGCATATGCATCTGTATATGTATCTGCATACACATCTGTATGTATAGCTATATTTGAATCTCCATGTGCATTTGCGCCTGCTTCTGCATATGTACATCTGCATGTGTTCAACTGCACCCACTTCCCGATCAGAAACACATAACAGAAATATTTCAAAACTATATCTCGCATTGTTACTTGTTATAAATTTCTTTTTTTTGTTTCAAGAGTTGTCCTACTGGAGCTGTAGAGCTACACGGAAACGCTCCCGATCGCATAGCAACTAATATATTAGTCGAATTTCTGAAATCGATTGGTTAAAATTTGGTACAGCTAAACGATTGTTGATTTTTCTAAACTTTCATTTTTGTTTTTGAATGAACAAAACAGTTGTTGAAACAACTAAATCATCTAGTTGAAAATGTGATGCTGTCAGTTAGCAAAGACACACACCATCCGAATCAGCTCATCAAATAGCTGTAACAACTAATATAATTGTCGATTTCAAGATTGGTGCGAGTTGAAACTTAAAACCGAGATGGTTGTTTCAGTCAATTGTAATATTGGAATAATTCCCAAACAGTTTTAACAACTAATATAATTGTTGATTTCAAGATTGGTGCGTGTTGAAACTAAAAACCAAGATGGTTGTTTCAATCAATTGTATTATTGAAAAATATCCCAACCAGTTGTAACAGCTAACGATTTTGTTAATTATAAGGAGGATTTGTTACCCAGTAATAAAAAGCCAAATTATCTTCGAAGAAGTTTATTGCTATCATATCAATGGCTTGATTTATCCAAACGCGTTGTATCACTAGAAAATATAAATATTAACACTGTTCAGCGCCAATACGTTTACAATTATTCTATTTTATAAAAAAATATATAGCATTGACTTTCTATACGAATTATGGTTCCATGTTCCACTAGATTCTCTATTTGCATGGAACAATTATTTATGCAATGATAGAATATACAGATCAATTTACTGATGGAGACTAATGTCCTATTCTAATGTCTAACATGTGTTAACATGTGAGAAAATTGGATGGCTGATTTGTAAAAACACATGAAACATACACACCTGGTTCCAGAAGATTTGCTCACGTTCGAACATCAGTCGAATCATGCAATTTGTTGTCTACCTGATGTATTATATAAAAATACATCCATAAATTCACATATATATCACTAAATTAGGTAGGCACTTCTAAGTATTATAACTGGTTTATTAATCTAAACTTCAAAATCAAGCTCTTTTATGTTAGCCTCAAAAATTTTACAAAATGAACATAGCGAGAAAACTGACGTATCCTTTTCAACTAAAGAAATGGTTAAATAAAATTTGCAAATTTTTGTTTCCTTTTTGCTGTCTTTATTTTCTGAAAACTGACAGCTTTCAAAAACAACTAATTTATTCAGCCAATTGATGATGCGAAAATCAACAGGACAGTTAGTTAAATCAACAATTTTTAGTTGAAACAGTCAAGACAAAAATCAAAAATTGTAATATTCATTTTTTGTGATTGCGGGGTTTTCCGTGTAGGTTCTCGGAAGGGCTCCCCGTCAGAATCACATACTACAATTTGCAGACGAGACAGGCAATGTCGCCCACTAAAACACTGCATTAGGCCAATTGTAGCGGGCCGTGATTCTGAATGTGATATTCATTGTACGGTTCAGGTCTGTGCGGGCGTAGGGACTCGCGATCGCGTGTATCATCGCGACGGGGCTCGAACATTTGTACGTTAACGTACTCGATCGCGTGTGCGTTTGTATGTCGCGTGTGCTAACGTGTATGCACTTCGCGTGTATAAATTCTATTTCATAACCGTGTGCCTTTCGCTTATTCGCGTGTGTTCTAGAATGATCGCGCGCGGACCGTGAATCTGATACTTAATTTTTTGTGTACGGTTCAGATTCCAGAAGAAAGTGGGTTCTTATATATCATTAGAATTCCCATTCATGTCACCGTAGAACGCGTGGTCTAGTGGATATGAGATTTATTTATTTTTTTGATCGGTCCAACTAAATGTATGGACCTAAATTGCTAGAATGAAGGCTAAAGATATCCGGACGTGACCGATTCATGATCGCGCGCCGTTTGCGGGCCGTCATTCTGATATTTAGCTTTCGGTGTACGGATCACATTCTGACAGGGAGAGAGTTGCCCCATATCACTAGAGTTTCCGGTCATGTCGCCAAGGAACGTTTTGTCTAGTGGATATGGGAGTTTATTTTCAATATTATTATTTTTTTTAATAATTAACAAGGACCTAGATTGTTTGTACCGAGGATAGATACTTCCGGACGATCCCGATTCATGATAGCGCGAGCGCGGGAGTTTGTAGGCTGACACTTGAGATCGTGTTGGTAGGTTTATGAGTGCTGAGATTTTCACCTTATCACCGGGGTGTAATCATGTTTGCGAGTTCGTAGGTTGCTTGGAAAATCGCGAGGGGCTCTAACGTTTGTGCGCTGACGTGATTTTGTAACGTGTGTTCTTGAATGGTTGCGCGAACCGTGAGTCTGATATTAAATTTTCAGTGCGCGGTTTGAATTCTTGCAGAGAGTGAGATCGTTTATATCGATAGGGTTCCCGGTCATGTCGCCATGAGACGTGTTGTCTAACAGGTATGACGTATTTTCTTAATTGGTCCAGTTGAAGGCATGGACCTAGTCTTCTAGGATCAAGGATAGACTTCCGGACGTGATCAATTCGTAATCGCGTGCGCGAGGGCATTTTTGTAGGTTTGCGCTTGAGACCGCGTTTGAGAATGTGTGAGTGTTAAGACGTTCACTATCACCATCTTTGCTGACCCAGCTGAAGGCGGGTGTAAAATGGAAGTATAGGATTTGAAAAGAAGAAATAAAAGACAATATATGAGAGACGTAATAGATTAGATAGGTACATGATACAGCTGAATTTATGATCATCACATGAAAGACATACATTAGTACTTCAAATTCTACCAATACTTGAATAGCCAACCACCACACATAGCACATCCTTTCTCAATTATCTATTTGTTACTGGTTGGTTGTCGGCTATGAGGGGGTAAATAGAGGAAAGGTATAGAACAGGAAAAAGGCTCATATCAGCCCTCCCGGCCTCCTCGATACACTACTATCGAGCCGTATTGTAATCAACATCTTGAAGCGGGCTTCTTATATAAATAAAATTCTGAGTATTCATAATGATTGGTGGATTATTAACATGAGAACTAATTAATCTCTAGTAGTAGAAAATAGAAACTAAAACGAGCGAAGGTCCTTATATTTAGATAACTATATTGAATCTATTGTGACTTGATGATGTTTACAATATCGTCAATCCCATCAACCTGCGAGAGCGATAAAGAAATAGATAGTACATGCATCTAAACTAGTTTTAGGTGTTTGGTGATGGAGTTCACGTGGATTGGATTTCTTCAAAAACTACGTGTTTCAGTTTATTAAGTTGATCTAGTTGAGCTTAACTAGTGGCTGAACAGTATGTTTAAGAGAAGGTTCCATCCATAAGAGATTGTCATCTCTGTTTCTGAAAACAGCGAATCTGATTCGTTATAGACGAGTGTTACTCGCCATCTTCACGAGCCAGAGCAATTTTAGAGATAAAAACACCCACCTTCAGTCTGATCATCTCTTATAGATGACAGTCCATTGATCCGAATCGAATGACTCGATCACTATGCTCAAGATCAAATGAGTCCTCGAACAACCGAACCAGTATGTTCCTCCATTTGAAAGTAGAAACATCCATATCAGCCGTCCGCCAAAACACTCGATCGAATGATTATTACTCATGAGATTCAGATATCAATGAACCAGCACTCGCTCGGATCTCCCACTCTTATCGACCAAGCAAGAGTACGCACCCATCAGGCTCATCACCCAAGCCCAGGGGTTTTAAAGTTATAAGAACTTATATAAAAAATATAACTTTTTCAAATATAATTATCTTCGATTCGGACACTGAACGTTAAATACCGTTGCTTTCATATGAAATACCATGCTTTGTAGTATAGATCACCAAAAAATGGCAAATACGATATATATTGCAATATTTACTCAAAAAATAGTTAATTTTTAATAAAAAGTATATATAACTTTCTAACGAGTGAAGCTAAAGGTTCAATATATTAAGACACATTGTTCTCCTTCAAAATATCTGAAAGTAAAGTGACCCTAATGAAAACTCAAAACTGCAAAACTTATATAAAGAAAACTATTTTTTTAAGAAGCACCCTAAATTTTTTTGGTAAATTTCTTGAAAAATGAAAAGTACACGACATAGAGTTTCAGTGTCTTCGACAAAGTTTTTTTAAAATTTCATTTTCTTCAATTTTCCGAAAGACAGAGAAACTCTATCTCGAACCATTAACAAGTTAATATTCTGAATTTAAAAAAATTAGAACCACCCTACCCACTATTTAAAATAATAGAAAAGTATTGTAAAGTGCAATATTTTATCATGAAAACGAAACTACATTTTTTATATTGTTCACCGTGAAAGTAATTGAAACATATTACAAAGAGTCAATACATGGAAAACCATTTTTTTAATATAACTTTTTCAGCTTTCATTTTTTTTCAACCTATCCTTCAGATGTTTTTCAGAGTTTTTGAAGACGAACATTTTCTTCTAATACATCACAACTCTAGCTTTTATTGTTCAGAAGATATAAGCACTTAATATATCAAAAATAGATTTTTTTAAATCAATTTTGTGAAATTTTAAAAAAATATCGTATTCACCATTTTTTGCTCAATTTTAACTCTAATCATGACCTTATTTATAGTTCAAAACATTGATATTGTTATTCTCAAAAACCCCATTTTTGGCGAAAAAGTGCTCATAACTTTTCAACGGAACTAGTTATATGGTGCCATGAAATAAATTATTCGCCTTGAAACAATATTAAAGTTGTCTGAAGACTAGTTCAGCTTTAAATGAATACAGCAAAAGTTATTTGAATAAAACTGTATTTCTAAGAAACACCCTAAGCTCCGACTTTAAATTTGTTGTAAAATAAAAAGTATGACAGATAGAGCTTACATGTCTTCAGCAAACTTTTCCAAAATTTGTCGTTCTACGTTCGTTGAAGGTCGTTTGGCTCTAGCTAGAATGATTAAAAAGTAAATTTTTGTTCTTGGTAAAATTAGAACCACCCTAACCGTTGTTTTTACAAAAAGAGGGGGCTCATAAACTACGAAAACTTCTCCAAAGACTTAATAAGGCTAACTTGTTTAGTTTTAGTAAAATTTCAAAATTCCTGCTAAATTTGCATTCTGGACCACTGTGCATTGATATCACCGAAGCATTTAACACCGTACGGAGAAGCGGTGTTCTGAAACAACTGGAATCTTGAGAAACTCAGGGAACACGGGACAGTTTATCAAAGACTATCTACAGAACAGAAAATTCAGGGTCTACAACGGAGACACCACCGACACCAACGGGGTCCTTCGGGGTTCGGTCCTTGTAGGCACACTGTTCTTAACAAGCATGAACACAATCTTCTAAAACCTTCCTAAAACGACATCCTCATCGTCGTTGCCGGTAGAAGCATCAAACTCACGCCTTCACCATTTACTGATGGGATACAGCAGTGCGTCCTGGAGACCAATCACCCTAGCCTGTCATACCGTTCGAAAATGAGCCAAGGATCCTCGGTGTGACTTTTGACAGAAAGCTGTCCTTCCCACACTTCCGTCAAGCCAAAAGGGAAATCTACGATGGAATCGAAGCCACCGGTCTTTCTCGTAACAACCACCCTAGCACCAACCTACAACCGTTCCAACAAACAACCGTATTCAACCTACTACCAAGCAACCTGTGTAGAAGACGACCAACTCCCCTTCCCCATTTGTACTGAACATTGAGGTACCAAATTCTATCGAGTCAAAATTGTCCATCTTTGTGATTTGAACTACTTTACAATATTTGTGCCTATACATAGTGTCATCTTTCATATTTAATAAATTGGTCATAGTAGGCTATGGAAAACCAATCTTTTGAACTGTTAAAAAAACTTGCAAACAAACGTTTGTACATTTCTATGTCAAGTATTGAAACACATCTAACCCCGTTGCACCAAATCATATCAAACAAATAAACTAACCTTCATTTACATAACCTCACAGAATACCATCAAACTGAACCGAAAACTAAAATTTGCTTTTCGCCCTCTCAATCGACCTTCCAATTACAGGAACAGTTAGCAGAACTAGAAGCGGCCTTTGCGAAATCCCACTACCCCGATATCTACTGTAGAGAGGAACTAGCGCGAACGACAAAACTTAACGAAGCAAGGATACAGGTTAGTACAGTGTAGAAGGCAACGCCTCTATGTATGTAAATACCGTTGTTCAGTTCGGAAAAGCGACTGTCCGCCTCACATTCCCACAGAGGATGAATTGCTGCAATATAAAAAAAAACACCACCGTCATCGTACAAACCGTGCGGTTGGCTGAGCCTAATTCGGTATGCTAATTGACACAGCGCGACAATTGAAATTTCCATCGAAAGAACGCGGCTTTATTCTCTTCCGCGGCCTGTTCGCCCCCGCACAAGCAGCTCATGCAACAAAAAAGCAACTCAAAACGGAAACAGCGCGACAGCTATTATGTTAATTTTCTCCATCTCACCTGATTAATATTCACGATTGATATTCATGACGTTCGTGAATGTTGTTAAACAACGCCTAAACCTTCTCGATCCAGGCTGTTCTGGTGACGCTATCCCGATCTGCCAGACTTAGAAAACATCTTAAAAACATCATCCGCTTTAATCTATGCGGAGGACATGTCCTCAGGCATTTTCCTCCCCTTCGAGTCGGGACAAAGAGGCACACAGTTCTTCACCCAGAATGCCAATTAGCTCGGTGAACATTCAAATGATCCCATCAGAGAACCACAGGCGACTGCGAGGAATCCGCGCGAGACAAAAATGTTGACAGTTGTCAGTTTTCTGCTGGGTTCCGCTTTCTTTGTGCCATGGAGGTGTATACCGACCCGACATGGGTTTGGGAGATCCCTAGGTGTGATAAAATTACACACCACACGTACGTCTCGTCGCGTTGAATTTTACCCCGAAGGGGCTTTCCATGATCCGCTTGATACGATCAAATGATGCTAATCCCAACGCGGCAATTGTAGTGCAGCTTCAAAACTATCCCCTAACCAGTCGTTGCGTCGCGTCAGCCGCTTCCGACAAAATGATTGACCATTGAATCAGTAGTGCTCGGTTTCCTCCCCCTTTATACATGTGTGCATACGTCATGCGGTGACGGTACGCGAATGCATCGCATTGTATGTAGCAACCCTCAATTGGATAATCCTCAGGGGTATTTTTAGTGTTTAGTGCATCAGGTGTTGACAATGCAACCTACAGCCGTGGGATGCTACGTGCAGGATGAACCACAGGAAGTCATTGACTTTGATCTTGACATAATGTACATACATTACCATTGATTGAAATGATTGATTGTGTGTAATTATTGAATCGGTTGAGTGGGCGAGAAACGAAGTGACTAATGGCAGAATTATTTTATTTTTGTGTGCCAATTGTTGATAACAGGATAAACATTTTTGTTGCGTTGAATGTTAAAGTAAAAAGAATGAAATAATAGATGACCTGTGCTAAGTCAAAGGGGATCAAGCACCACTTTGAGGTACCTGTCTAAAAGTCGCTATCGCCCAATGGAGCTACATCAATTTATTTTTTAGAGCTCAAATAGTAATCGAAAGCAAATAAATTTTCTATAATAAGATAAATTACCAAAAAATAAATTTTGGTAATTGAAAACTATTCCTTGCTTCTTCATTCTGGCGAAAAAAAAATCTTCTTCCAAATTGTCAATTCTAAACCCTCATACATAATTCAAAAGTCATTATTCACTCAGACAAGACCATGCGTATTCTTCATGCGCATTATATACCGATTAGTTTCCAAGTTGATCAAATAAACACTAAACAAACAAAGGTTTCTTAAAAATTTTGGTAATCGAAATACCACCAGGAAAAATTTTTGGCGCTCACTGCGGTTTGGCATAACACACCTATGATATCAATAATGACGAAGCTTTCATTCCGAACCTTAAGGGACCACTTCAATGGAAAAAATGCTTATCCACGGAAAATATTCTAGGAACACTGTAGGTTACTCTGACAAGACATACCAAGCAAAAACCTAGCGTTTTATTTTAAAGTCACTTTTCACAAATTTGTATACACTGAGAAACAAAAATATGCATTTTTAATATTTTCGGTTTCCGTCTCTTTTATTCTGCTGTGATTTTTATGCATTTCTATGCTTGTAGGAAGCATTCAATTAAGGGATCGATCAAATATGTCCAATGCATAAAAATTACAGCAGAAGCGACAAATGACAGATAACCAAACGAAGTTTCAGTATATTATGTATAGCAATGAACATCCCAGTAAGTCCAGCTGGAAAATGAGCCGAAACTTTGGTTGGTTGCCGGTTAGTATTCAGGATCCCAGGATATAACCGATTTTAATTAGTATTCGTTTTGTAACTGGAGCCGGAATATTACTAGAACCAGCCATCATGCAGGTGTATTTTCCAGATGAACTTTACTTGAATGGTTTGCAAAAAAAGAGCTTACAACTTCTAGAGAGAACACAGCATTGCTAATATTGGTCGAAACATCATCTGACCTAATTAGTTTGAGAGTATTTTTTCCGGGTACAAAGAAGTCAGATATACCGCTGCGAGACAGATTGTTCGACCAGTGAATGCATAGAGACAAATGGCACCTTGTAGGTAATCTTTCTTTGATAACTACTTGGCCGCATGATTCTAATTCTGCATTTTGCTATAGAAATTTCTTTTGTAACAAAACTTCGCAGAGCCGGCGGATGACCTGGGTAGTACGGGTAGTACTACCCACTCGAATATATCCGAGAGGGTAATTACCCACTTGAAACTTTAAAACAAATTTAAAATTTGAAATCAGACGAGCATGTGTCTCGCACGCACAACACTCGCGTCTAAAATCCTCGATGTACCACGATTTCATGTGCCACAAACGCAACGTAGGTTAGGGTAATTTGGGGAGAGATGCCGCACATTGCTGACGATTACCAAATACTAATTACTGGGTTTTGCATCGGAACAATCTTTGACTTAATGCAACAGGCATTAAGAGCTGTCGAACAGTGGTGTCGACAAGTTAAACTATCAGTTAACCCAAGCAAAACTTCAATGGCTCTTTTCACGAAGAAGCGAACAACAACCGGGGTTCGTCCCTTGCAGTTCTTTGATTCTGAGCTAATGTGTGCAGATCAAGTCAAATACGTTGGAGTCATATTGGATTCCAAACTGAATTGGTCTGCTCACATTGAGTTCAGAGTCAAGAAAGCGGGCAGTGCAGACGAACTTTTGGAAAGACCTGGGGTCTCAAACCTAAATACATCTATTGGATTTACACGACAATTGTACGTCCAATACTATCATACGGATTCCTTGTGTGGTGGCAGAGGGGAGAGGTGGTGACAGTCCAGTCAAAGCTCAACCATCTGCAAAGAATGGCGCTCACTGCGTTGACTGGTGCTTTCACCACGACTCCGACTGCTGCTCTTGAGGCACTTCTAAATATCAAACCATTACACATACACCTCAAACAAGAGGCACTATCATGTGCATACAGACTGCAGGTTACTGGGCTTTGGAACAGTAATCATGTTGATCTTGCTACCAGTCATACACGATTGTGGTCACAAATGGTTACATGGGGTGAAGATATTCTTGCTCCCTGCGATATTACACTCACTTGTAGTTTTCCTTACAGGACATTCCATGTGAAGATTCCCTCTCGAGAGGAGTGGTTGTCTGGCTTTATGTCCAAGCTAGTGATCACGTGCCGAACCCAAATCGAAGAACTAAGCATTGTCAACACTATCTACCTTGTCTGGGTGCCCGGACATTGCGGTATTACTGGAAATGAATGGGCTGACGAATTGGCCAGGGCAGGTTCAGCGATTGACTTCGTTGGTCCTGAGCCCGCGCTGCCAATTTCTACAAGTTGGATACGGGAAAAAATACGGTCCTGGGCTTCGTCCGAGCACCGCAATTATTGGAGAAATCTACAAACGTGTCGCCAAACAAAGGCGTTGCTAGAACAACCGTGCCCAGTGATTTCGAAAAATCTCCTACATTTTTCGAAGCTCCACTGCGGCATGCTGACCAGGGCTTTAACCGGCCACTGCAAACTCAATTATCATATGGCAACTATTCAGCGCGCTGAGTCTTTTTCATGTGATCTTTGTGAATCCGACTACGGAACCTCATATCATCTGATATGCAACTGTCCAGCGGTAGCGCAATTGCGATTTCGAGTTTTCGTCCGTCCTTATGTAGACGAAACCATGTTTGGACGACTGAAACTCAGAGACATACTTATCCAAAGTGGTAAAGAGCTTTAGGCTCATTCGCAGGCAAGTTGAACTACTTGTGAGTTTAACTTACCTGTTGTTTATTTTTGTTTTTGCGCTGTTATTTTCCCCAGCTTTCCAATTCTACTTCCCCACACTTCCTTGTCCTTTCCTTCCGCTCAGAAAATGATGAAAACACACGGCAAGGCACAAATCCCCGACTACATACGGGGAACGTGCCATTTGAGCTAATATATTCTGATTCCTGATACCCACTTGAAACATTAAAACAAATTTAAAATTTGAAATTAGACGAGCATGTGTCTCGCACGCACAAAACTCGCGTCTAAAATCCTCGATGTACCACGATTTCATGTGCCACAAACGCAACGAAGGTTAGGGTAATTTGGGGAGAGATGCCGCACATTTTTAAAAATCGATCCTGCATCAAAGTAAACCATTCAATAATTGATGAAATCATTTTTACCAATTGCGACAAGTTTCTAAAATACTGTGAAATGGTTTTTGCAATGAAAAAAAAATTTAACCAAATTTCCATGAACATTTTACAAAAAGGTTCTTGCGGGAGAGATGTCACATGTGCGGGTGAGACGCCGCACCGTGGACACAAACTGAAAAATGGTGAACAAAAGTATTTTTTGGCTCTCATTGATGTTTTTGTGATTCAGTGTCTTCAGCTGAGTTTCATGAAGTTTGATTGCACCTATAAATCGGCTAGCACCTTCACTTTTCTACCATTTCCAGAATCATTTTTTTATTCAATATTTCAAAAATATTTTTCTTTCTCAACCTTGTGTAACGGTTAAGTTGGAGTAACTTAATTCAGGGCACTATTTAGCTATATGCTTGTACGATATACATATCTATGCGTTAGTAGTAGTTACTTAAAAGCACTGTTTGGCTGTTTCTCCCAATGAATTTATGCAACTTAGGTTTGTTCTTGAAAGATTCATTTTGAAAAAATATAAATTCGTTCAAATTTTCGCTTTTATCTCAATATTGACATCACTACAAATCAATGCGTTCACGAAAATTAGTGCCTGAAACTTTCAAGAATAAACCGAAGTAACTTATACTTAGATACATGACACCCATTTAAATATATAGATAAATAGACTCATAATCCTATATGTCACTGTGTTAGGTCCGTTAGTTTGTGGATATACCTTATTATGAACCTATACCTGACGCAAATGATCATTTAATGGCATTCCGGGGTGAAAAAATACATTTTAGCTATGCATCCTCTTCCATTGAGTGCGGCATCTCACCCGCCATTTTGATGCGGCATCTCTCCCAATTGTAGGGGAGAGATGCCGCACGACGCCATTTTCCTCTAAAATTATGGATGATCGTGCTCATGATCAGAATGCCTTCTAAAAGGTCCCAGCTATTCAACCGATACATGATTTACCAAAAAAAAAAATCGAACCATTTAAAAAAACGAAATTTGAATGCGGTGCTGAAAAATTTTCGGCACTCCGTGATGCAACTGAACGCACAAAATCATTAATAAAATTTTCGTGAGTAATTAAAAAGGGATTATTTTACATCTCTAGAGTTATAATTCTTCGAAAGACATATACGAATATACGAGATATAGAGAGTGCGGCATCTCTCCTGACGCGGCATCGCTCCCGAAATTACCCTATTTTATCAGATTGTTATGCTAGTATGAGTATTGCAAAAATGCGCCATTACTCTAGTCCCACCACCCTATGCTTATTTAACTACTCACTACCCATGATTTTAGCCTAACGCCGATTCTGAAACTACTAACACATGGTGTTACACTCGAATGTTTGGTAAGATCACTGTGGTTGTAAGCCAAATATGCTTAGTTTTTGCTTACAAGAAAAAAAAAATCCGTTCATAAATTCATGAACAAAAGCTCACGATTTCGTGAACTGAACGATTTACGAAAACCGTGACCAAGTTCCTAAAATTATTTCGTACTCGTGAAACTATTTGTGTTTTCTAAAAACCAGTTCGCGCCGAATATATACATGGCGTTACATTAGAATGTTTGTTTGGGTTACTGTTAGTGTTCCCTGAACATATAGTTTAGTTTTTGTAGTGACAAATTTCATAATTTCGTTTTGCAATGTATATTATATGTATAATTTATAATTATTATATACCTATAATTATGTTATTCCAAAATTTTGTGAAATTGTTCACGTGAAAATTTGAAGACCTGGTGCAGAGTTGCATAAAAGAGCAAATGATTAGGAAATCCAATCTGCTCCAAATTTGTGAACTTATTCACAAGCATGAAGCAGATCAGGCACAAAATTGCACATTTCATGGATTATATCATGAAATTGGAAACGTATTTTGATTACGTGAATTATTTTACGAATAGGAATGGTGTATTGTGACTAACATACTCGGAATAAGGAATCAGTTTACGAGACTTGAAGAGATCCATGACTATTACTTCGTGAAAGACTGTTTTAATAACCACAAAAAACACGATCATGATCCAGCTCATTAATCAGTTCACGTCGAACCGTGAAATTCAAATTTAGAACTAAAGCCCACTGAAAATCCAAATTCATAGGTGCCACCATATGAACCCCGCTTGATATTGTCCTACGAACTATCGTCCTATTGGTGATAGATGGGGGAAAGCACAACTTTGAACATGTAATTTAACAACTTTCACAGTTAGGCACAGATCCCCGACTACATAAAAGAACATGCTATTTGAACCAATATATTCTGATTCCTGATTCATCTTGAACACCTTTAGTGTAAAAAGGTTAGCTATCCAAAATTAGATTCATCGATATTGAAAGTAGTGTTCAATACATTTTTTAGCTGAACAGAATTTGGACTGAGTTTTACATGTCTGTAGTCCACCTCATTTGTTTCGACTGTTGAGGACAGATATAAATGCCGCCTGTCATTGATCGGATAATAAGACAGATGTGATTGGTCCGAATAATCAACTGCTAGTAGTTGTATTTCTGACACTAATTTATCTTGGAAACAGTTCTCCCCATTTTCATTATACACTATCATTGGCGTTCGTGTTCACTACTCAGTATTGCGTTTTTCAAGAATTCCGATATTTTTCGCAGCGTGGATTTTCTAAAATTGATATAAACTCTTTTCAATTAGCATGCTAGATAAAAGGATTGACGTCAATGAAGTCATTTGAGTCAACAAACAAGCCAAATTGAAGCTAGATGGCCATGGAATACAGTCGGGTCTCCTACTAACCCCTACTAACTGGGCGATTAACTGGGGGCGTGAAAAAGGAATCCGCGTTGTAGGACCCATAACTTATGGGATTTCGACTAAATAGGACTGTGGCCGATTATTTCGTCCGCGTCAACATTGAGCGCCATATTTTCTTTGGCAAAATTGTTGTACTCACTTCCCGATCAAAAACACATAACAGAAATATTTCAACACTATATCTCGCATTGTAACTTGTTATAAATTTCTGTTATTTTAACTACTAACCAGACCTAATTTATAACACAATATGTTTCAAAAATTGTGTTCTATTATAAACTTGTTATATCATTCTGGTCGGGTTGGGCCTACAACTTAGAGTAATTGGGTATCCAATTAGTTGAGAACTATGCCGCCAGGGCACAGTGGTCGGAAACGCCAAAAACGTGAACTTAATTCACTAGAGGCCAAACCATCGAATATATTAACAGAGTGTCTTTGGAGGAATTGTTCGTATGAGTATTCCCCAGAATCTGATAACAATAGGAATTATGCATGGCTTACTATGATCGAACTAAAAAAAATAACTTTTTATACTGACGCGATAGAAAGTTGGTGTCTTCGACAAAGTTTTAGGAATACTCATAGTGAAGAATTTTATTGAAGAACTTGAGCTTGTAGGACTAAAGGTTGTCGATTTATAAGACGTTTTCTATGACAACCCCCTTAAATCTAGTTTTTTTTTAAATAACTTTTTTCATTGTAACTTTTCGTACAAACTATGTTCAACACAAATGTGTAGGTATCAAAACTACATAATATTGTCGAAGACTGTATGTAAAAATACTCATTCGTTTCAAAGCTATTGAAGATTTTTACATTTTTTTACATCAACTTCAACGTATAAGAAAGGAAGGTGCAAATCCAAAATGCATTAACAGGCACTTTTTTAACTCTTTAAACTACGCACAATAAAGCTAAAAAGGTTTTGTGCCTGGCACTCTAGAACCTTTTGAATAGGGTTAGCTTACTTTATCATATTTTTTTACATTTTGCAAACAAAAATCAGCAAAAAAAATTTAAAGTTTTTTTGCCCCAATTTTTGAAATTCTTGGTTCGATATTCAATTACAAGTATTATTTTCACTTATACCTGAATATTGCAGATTTTATAAACGTGCAAGCAAAAATGTGAAGTTTTTAATATCATTGGAGATCCAAAACTAATATATACTCAAATAAACATGTCATAATGAATTTAATGCTTACAAAAGGATGCCATACCATTAATTACTAAATTTCACGAAAAATTTTTTTGCTGATTTTTGTATGGAAAAAGTAAAAAAAACATGACAAAGTAAGCTTGCCCTATTCATAGGGTTCTAGAGTGATACGCACAAAACCTTCTTAGCATTATTTTTCATTGCGTAGAGAACTAAAAAAGTGCCTGATTGTGCATTTTGGTTTGCACCTTTCCTTCTTATACGTAGTTGAAGTTGGTATAAAAAATGTAAAAATCTTCAATAGCTTTGAAACGGATGAGTATTTTTACATACAGTCTTCGACAATATTATGTAGATTTGATACCTACACATTTGTGTTGAACATAGTTTGCACGAAAAGTCACAATGAAAAAAGTTATTTAAAAAAAACCAGGGGGGTTATTCCGAACAGTCACTTTAGGTGAGGTGACACTCTTTCTCACTCGTGCGATCACCGAAGTCACCTAAGGTGAGACGAGTCACTCACATGACTCTCTGTCACGCTATTCTGGTGTGTCACCGCATTCTGTTAGTCGTTTCAGGTGACAGCAAAGTGAAGAAGAAAAAAATGAGGGATGACGATGGTAAAAATAAATATTAAATACGGAATCGTTGTCCGTTTAAATTTTGATCAACTGGTATTCGTCGTATTTGTTACTTTTTCAAGCAATTGCATAACATATTACAACTGTTCGTAGTAGTGTTGTTAATTTTAAAAAATAATACGGAAAAGCTGACTAATAAGTTTGTATTTGTAAAAATCACTGGCAGCATTATCAAAAGGCGGCATGAATTTTTAAAAAGTATAAAGTTAAACAAGCTTATTGTGTATTACAAAAATTTGATTTTTTAATCGAATGCGGTTCGATCGAATCCGACTTGTGTCGTTATATTGAGAATGCAAATCAAAAGTCATGCGTCGTAATGCAGAATAAGCTTAATAATAATGATATGACTAATCTACTCTACCATGAAGTTCTTTTTTACAGGTTTCGTAGGTACTGTTTCATTGGACATAGAAACTCGGGAATAGATTTTTCTGTGTTCTTAAGTATATTTAAAAATTATTTTATTCACAGTTCCATGTATACTACATAGGTTGACATGTAATAACTACACATTACTACTCTTTTGGTTTGATGTTACTAATGTGGTCGTTAGTCTGACATTCCGTATAATTTCTTCGACGATAGTTTGATCTCATGTAGCTAAAATACTATTTGGTAGAGTGATTGAACACGGGATGCCATTCAATGGGGGTAAGGTTTTACTGCGTGAGAATTCTATTGATTGGGGATCTGTTTTTTCATCGGGAAAACACCGTCTGGTCTGTTATGTTGAGCGACAGACTGGATTTTTTTGGTGAGACCGAAAACAGTTCATCTAGAACCATATAATAATGCCCAATTTTCATCAATTGGACGGTGTTAGGTCAGACCGGACTAAGTGACAGTGCACTGAATTCGATAAAAACGCGTTTAAAGTTTGAATCGCAGCATCCTTTACATTATAATAGGAAAATAATTTTTACCATAATTCTTGTTTATTGTTTCATATTTCAAATCTGGTAAAAGTAGAATGTAAACGAAGAAATTCTTTATCCAGTGCTATCATTAACTCATTTTTTGATGTTTTGCGACTTGGTCCGGTCTGACTTAACACCGACCAATTGTGAATAGAGAACCGCTCTAATCTAGATCGTGATGTGACGATGGGCTTTAAATTAGCAATTGGTTTTGAATTTGATCATACAATGGACAGTGGTTCAGAACGACAATTTAAGGGGAAAATGTATTTTCCGCAAAAGTTTTTCAATCAATTTTTCATTTTCAAAAGAATTTTTATACACGATTTGAATTTTATTTTATTGTTCCATTCCATCAAACACCGAACTCGATACATTTTGCATGTGTGTCTGCAAACTTAATCATTTTTACATTTCTTATAAAAGAAATGTATAGAATTCGCTCAAACTTTCGAGATTTTTTCCAAGGCCCGGAGGGCCGAGTCTTATATACCAATCGACTCAGCTCGACGATTTGGGACAATGTCTGTGTGTGTGTGTGTGTGTATGTAACGGACAAATTCTCATTCGTGTTTCTCAGTAATGGCTGAATCGATCTTATCCAAACCAATTTTAAATGAAAGAACTAAAAAACAGTATGAACGCTATTAATTTGTTTTTGATTCTGATGTTTAGTTTCCAAGATATGAATGTTTGAATGCGTAAAAATGGCGTTTTTTGCAGTTTTTTTGAATTATCTGCCGAAATTGACAATATAGATTAACAATTTATATGTTTTTAGACAGCTTTAATGAATACCTTTCGAACAAGCTATAGATTGTTGAAATCGGACTATTATCAAAAGAGATATTTAACATTAAATGCGGACGAACGATTTTTATCATTTCCCATTGCCAGAAATATGACCAAAAACATGTAATCTATTATTAACGCCAAAACGGCTTATTTTAGGTCAATAGTATCTTCGGAGAATTTAATGGAGGCAATATGCTCTTTCTTTTGGTATTGTGCTTTTGCTGATTAATCCCCCTATGAGTGAGATATTTTTACAAATTTTCTTGGAAGTGATTATATCGAAATGATGTCTTCAGCAAATTTGTAGCTCTTACTTTTTCGAATAACTTTACTAAAGACTTTAAATATCTATTTTGAATACTTTAAAAGTTATGGCTTGTTGTTTGTTGATTACTCCTTGTCGCCTATTTATTGTTCAATATAGTAATAATCCATTCAAATAAGCTAAACATTATTTCGATAAAACAAATTTTGTATTTCATTTTACTATCTACAACCGCTTGAAATAATCACCGAACACTTCCAAGTTGTCTGGAAGGAACTTGATAACTTATCAGTACAAAAATGTTCATTTGTGCGAACCTTCTGACTGCAATTTTTCTAACTTATAACCATCGGATCGATCTGAAACATATCGGAAAATGCAGTCTACTTTCTACTTCTGCCGCAGTCAGACGTACAATCGAGCCAAGTGAACAATAGGCCTCTCGATCTAGTGTGCATTGTCTCGAGAACAAAGGAAATATCGGATTATTCTTGCCATCATGAGTAAAGTTGACGAAAAAGCTCTACTCCGACCCAACGCAGCGGTCGTTGACTTTAAATTTTGTTTAAAACGACCGAGTTTTAGTGAAGTGGAATACCTTCTGAAGGTAAAAATGCAACTTAGACTTGCGGAAGTCTTGTACCTTCAGTATCATCATCTTCGCAATGTAGTGTTAATATCATTCAACACATTAGCACAAGCCGAGCGTTTCGTTTTGAATAACAACTTAAAACACGTGGTTGAAAGTGACAACGTTGGAATTAAGATTCCCGTATACATTGAGAATGATTATATAGATGTAAGGTTATATGACCTATCACCTCGTACCCCTCCTGAGCCAATTGCAAAATGCATGTCGCAATACGGAGAAGTAGAATCCGTTACACCTGATACTTGGAGAAACTTCTTCCCGGGTACTCCTAACGGCGTTTTTGTAGTGAGGATGCGGGTTGAAAGGCCTATACCCTCCTACTTGGCAATAAAACTCAATACTCATGGAACTACAATTATGCAAACTACGCTATGCACCCATGAGGGGCAAACTCCTACGTGCAAGTATTGTAATCAGACAGCTCATCATGGACAACCTTGCGCGGAAGATGCAGAGGAAGACGCATCTCAGCCGATTGCCAACTCATCTACGGCAAACCAACCCAAAACAGAGTTTTCAATACCAATGCCTGAACCACAAACGGTGGCCACATTTGTGGCAGCAGTTGCACAGACCATAATGACAACCGCAAAAGAATCATCCAGTACCCCAAAAGCAACTGTAAGCAACTTCGACAACGAATGCAGTAACAATGACGACGGATTTACACTGATCAACAATAAGTGCAAGAAGCAAGGGAGAACATCTGATTCCAGACACCAAGCCAGCTTCGACCGGGACGTGAAAAACAAGAGAGAATTAAATGACCCCCCTGACGCTGTTTGCCAACAGACCTCGCGAAAAAAGGTCTCCGCTCGCAATAAAAAGTTGCGCGCACGAGATCCAATTAATTAATTTATTGTTTATTTTTATTTTTACATTTATTGTAAACGTATAAAAGATCCACGGCTCCGTAAAGCTACCGCTATGAGCCGTGTGAAATAAACGAATTAAAAAAAAAAATATCGGAAAATGCGAAATAAATAACTACAAGCAATGGCGTAGCCAAGAGAAGGTTTTGGGGTTTAACACCATACGATTTCCATTCGATTCTAGCAGGTTCTTATCGATTTTGATGAGCATTTGATTTTTGTTGTATGACCAATTATATGTATAGGTCAAATGATTAAAAACAGTAATTTAAGGTCAAGATAGCATCATTTTGAAACCGCCAATTTCGGAGGTTTAGTATCTTCGATGAGTTTAACAAACGTTAAACAGCGCATCATTTGATAAAATAATTTTGACGGTATATCGTTCAAGAAGTATTTATGGTGTATTTTCTCAGGTTAATATTCATGACTACAATAAAGTCTCAACAAATTCGCTAAAGACACGAACTCTGTTACTATTTTCTGTAAAATAATTCTGCATAATTTTAAAACTTCAAAAATTACGGTTTCGGAATTATACCGTTTGGACAGTATGATCGATTTTCACCAAACCCCCACCAAACCGAATTTCTGGCTACGCCGCTGACTTCAAGTAAGTAGAAACAAAGTCGTTCTACACTCGTTCACAAGAAACTTCTTCGAATGCTGAATATCTATTATAATATATTGAAACCCCGATTTTATCAGCCAAATATGAACATATGTTTGATGGGCTCTAGCAGATGAGCAAGTCTGAATTCGAGTAAATCTTTTCTTGCGCATGTTTTCCTTATCATGAAGATGGAAATATGCAAAAATAAAAAGTCCATCATAATCAGAAATAGTTATCAGACTACATCAAGGGACGGGAAGAATATTTTAACAGCTTCAGTTTATTATAAAGAAAAAAATTGCCCGATTTAGTCAATGTCCCCATTTTGTCAGCCTAAAATACACCATGAGATTGATAAAAATGGGTCTTTTAATGTATGTATTATTCACTGTGTTTCACATTAATATTTCATTTTTGGGGGTTTTTTATTGCATCGAACTACAACAATTTTTAGGTAGCTTTTAAGGGGTTATTTTATAGACTTCTTCCAAAATTTGGCGAACCTATTCCAATTCGTATACCAATTAATTGGTATACTTAAGGGTTTATATGTTGCAGATAGAGAAAATACTTAAATTTTCAGCTTTTTTCCTACATAATATTATGAAAGCTTATTAAACAATTTTTCCTAATAAGTTTGTGAAAATTGTAAACTATTTGAAATTTTTTAACAGTTTAATTTTTTATTTAACCGTGATTTTTTAATAAATAGTGACCATCGATTCACAACGTAGTCTATTTTTCATGGCTTGCGGTGAGCACGATCTCTCGAATTGCTGAACTGAAAATTATGGAATAGAAATTAATTTTTAGTATTCTTTACAGATTTAACTCGTCGCGCAGATAGCTCTGAATTAGACCCGCTGGTGCCCTAAGACGATTTCGCTAGATTTTCAGAGCACTGTGCACCCAGTGCATTAACGCAAGTGACGGAAGGTTATCTAAAAGTTTCGTGAAAATGAAAATTCCAGTTATGATGATGATTTTCCCAAACGGTTCGTTTTCGAGAGGTTTTTATTTGTTCTTTGGCATTAGGATTAGCGATAATACTTTAAATCAAGGATACTACTTGGTAGTCACCTTTAGAAAAAGTCGATGTCGAAGTAAAATTTGGAACTATGCACGCATGTACTTCAGAGATAGCGTGATATCAGGAGCTGTGATTTCATTTCAACGCTTTTTTATGAAAAGGGCGATACTTACAAATGTAAACATAAGGCTTTTTTTCATACATGCGAATGAGGGCTTTGAAACGCAACAAATTAACCTAAAAATTTTGATTCTACGATATTGCTTTCTTAAACTACAGCAAAAAAATACAACGGGCGAAACTGTATTTTTGTTTGTTTATTTAAAGTTTCGCCCTCCACGCTCCATGCAAACAAACAGGGCGATACTTTTCTTGCTAGCAGTTTAGAGAAGGCGAAACTGTTTTTTTCGTATTTTTTTAGGATTGTTAAGCTGATACCAACTGTAAATAGTAACAATGATCGCTATTGAAAAAACCCGGACTAAATCGGTGGTGTAAAACGTAAGGGCGATACTTCAATGCTGATAGGTGGGACCGAAAAAGTAAAGCAATCGCCAAAGGGGCGATACTATCATTTTGTCAATTTCAATAGCAAAAACAAATTTTAATTTAATAATTTCCAATACTTTATGAAGTTTTGGGTTTCGATCACTGAATCATGCAATCTAGGATGTAAAAACACAATAGTTCTTATATATGAAATAAAGCCAAGTCTGGAAATATTCACTGATGATTTTCTTTGAATGGTATCACTGCTAGTATCGCCCTTTTCAAGAAAAAGCGTAGATTTCTTAGTTCTCAATCGCGTTGGAAATTTGAGTAAAGTATAAACTTCAAATCGATTAAAAAATCGATTTTTTTTTTGGCTCAGTACAATATATAACCCCTTTAGGAAAATTCAGTTTTCCCACCACAATGCATTGATTGAGGAATTTGGATGTTTTATTAACAGAGCATTAGCAATAATTCGTTTGTATGTCTATTTTAAGGACCATTTCTTCGCTTTCCCATTGATTTGGTTTGAGATTTCTAGCACTGATGTTGTCCTATGCTGATTTGAGTGATTCTCTGAGTCCTGCCACTATCCCATGTAGTATGTGTTATCGAAAACATCGCGAAGCATCAAGCTCTAAATGTTCTCAAACGATATAATATCCGAAGAGAGTGATAAGAGTTATAAGAAATGTCTCATCACACTGTTAGGTGGATTAAAAGCGTTTTTTATTAAATGATGGCTTTTAAGCAGTTTTCGTAAGTGAATGGAGAACAGTGAGCCAATTTATGTAAGCAATCCAACCTAGGCTCAATGGAACTATCCAAGTCAGTTTTGGATTACATACATTTGGAAGAACATCAGATGTTGCTTCAAGCTGTCCTCAACCCGTATTCGGCAGTTTTCACTCCGAGCACAAAAAGGATACCATGATAAACTCATTCGCTCATTCTCCGGCGGTTTTCTTTATCCGGAGAAATAACATGTTGTATTTATCCCGAGAAGTTGTGTGAGTGCCAATAACTTTTCATGAGAAAATGTGAGTTTTTATTGTCGCAGTAGCAAATTATCCGGACTCATTTACTCATATGAGCGATAAATGCAATGCCTGATTAATTCACTTGGGTTGTGGACATATGGATTCTGCTAGTTGTCGACTCTTTTGACCTTTGGTATGAAGCTAATTCAGAAAAGGAGTGCAGGACTGGCACCTAAGAGATAGGTCAATATTCAGGACATGTTTTTATGGTTATTTAGCTCGACCAAATACAGAAACTTCTAGAAATGCTGAGTAGCCTTTTTGGGTCGGAGTGATTTCTTCGAGCTGAACCAGATGGACATTCGGTTCGAGAAAACTTTATGGGGAATCGCAGATAAATATTATCCAAATTCTTTATGGACTGAGATTCTTTTTGTGAAACTTTGAAGTGTCTTAAACCGTCCAGTTAGTCAGAATACTGATAATAGAAAAATGAAGATTTGCCTGATCCATATCCTAATAATCACTGATATTGACTAGAACAGGGATAATCGAATTCTGTTTTAATATGAAGGTGAAACAGCACAGTTGTACGAAAAAGTATTCGCAAGTAAGGACTAACACTGCTAGTATTTTACCGCATCCATAAATAGTTGATTGACCTAGGAGACAAAAAGGAAATTAGGAAGAGACAGAAGCGGATTTAATGAAAAATTCTCACTATTGTTTGTTTTTGCCTTTCTCATATAGAAAGGTTGTGCAATTGCCTCAAAAACCGAATTTCTAACCGAGGCTCGGAGGGCCGAGTGTCATATACCATTAAACTCAGCTCGTCGAGATCAGAAAATGTCTGTGTGTATGTATGTGTGTATGTATTATGTATATATGTGTGTGTATGTGCAGATAGGTTAACAAAATGCCCACATCGGTTTCTCGGAGATGGCTGAGCCGATTTTCACAAACTTAGAAGCAAATGAAAGGTGCAATAGTCCCATCGGCTATTGAATTTCATTTTAATCCGACTTCCGGTTCCGGAGTTACGAATTGAAAAGTACAGTCACATAGAAAATCAAGTTATAGTTTGTCCACATCGGTTTCTCGAAGTTTTCTGCACCGATTTACACAAACTTAGTCTTAAATGAAAGGTGTAACGTTCTCATCGGTTGCTACTGAATTTTGTGTGAATCCTACTTCTAGTTACTAAATTAAAGGGTGATGAATACGATCACGCAGAAAATTCCGATTTAAATGGAGACTGCGATGAATGTATAAAGGTGTATTTTATTTTAAATATGATCTCAGCTGCTTGGATTTGTAGTTCTAGATCCTAGAGTAGTCATCCAAAGAGGGACACATTGACCACCATCGACATTACATCGGTTTCTCGGAGATGGCTAGACCGACGACAAATTGTGACACGTTGTGACATATGGGGGAGGGGGAGTAAGCTAGATCGTTACGGAACATATTTTTACTGAAGAAAAAAAAATCCCGGAATTTTTTACGTAATAAGGGAGGGGGGGTATAGAGAAATTTGTGACATTTTGTTACATGGGGAGAGGGAGGAGTAAATTTTGAGCATTTTTTGCGTTACGTAATTTATGAATGGTCCCCAAGGTGCGAACATTACCCTTCTTCTCCCACCATCCGATCAAGACAACAAAACTATGTCTTAAACCGCCGATTGCTGGTTATGATGATTTAAGTTTTCGATTTGGTCTTTTTTCTTTTACAAAATTTTAGTGATCGCATATGATTTTTTTTATACAGTTGTCATGTCGTATAAAAAAATGTAATAACCAATTTAAGCTAAACATAACCAACCATGAAATCCTTGTGTTCATGCTTGAGAAAGGCACAATTGCACCGCTAGGTGGACTAAAACAGTTTTTTTGTATACACCATACACCAAAATATGCAGTTAAGTAAAATATGCAAAACTTTTTGCTACTGAAATATGCCAACAAAGTTATACTTACAGTATAAAGATTCGCGTTCCTACTTAGCAATTACATATACTTTCTATCAGCATGGCAAGCACAGAACATAGCAAGGAACCCAAGTAACCATAAGCAAAGCACCAACGATTATTGGACGGTGATTGAACCATTGCACAATATTGTCTATACATTTGCACTAATGTTATTGTTATTTATTAGTGTGCAATCGGGCTGTCTCAATAACATATGTTTACAACCTATGTGCATTAAATGTACACCTACCGTCTCACCGTTGCACATGACAGAAACGCTAATAATGTGATCATCAAGAATACGTCAGACAACCTTAATTGATCCCTTTCGACACCAGTTTATACGTACCAAGCTGTAACGTGGGCGGCGGCGTAAAAGCTGCCGAATGTTGAGAACAGCTTGAAGCAACATTTGATGTAGCTCCAAATGTATGAGATCCATAAGACTGGCTTGAAGAGTTCCATTTAGCCTAGTTTGCATACCTTACTTAATTAGACTAACTGTTCTTCATTCACCCACAGTTATACATTTGCACTAATCTGCCCCTTATTATAGTATTTACAATGCAATGAAGCTCAGTCGGGATTACACATCCTTACCACGATGACAAAATTCTTTTTTGTGAAGGTATTCCGAAAATGCGTGCATGCGTTGAAAAGCTCTTACACGGCGACTACAAAAACTCAGAGACCAATTTATCCACCATTCTAAAAATTTTCCTGCAGGAAAATCCAATTTGCCAAGAAATATACTGCCTATAATCGCAAGTCAATCCCATGTTCTATGGGATTCACTACCTACATGGGACTGACTTGCGATTATAGGCAGTATGTTGAGTGCATGAAATTGTTTTTTAGCGAGCGGGAAACGTGATTTCTCAATTATTGTACTGGGCCACTGTAATTGATCACAATGGTAGTCGAATGTAATACCAATGGGTGAGGAGAAGAGCTCAACATATATTTACTAAATGTTAACAACTGCTCAAATCGTTTCAATAGTTCCTCCCAAACTCAATATTTAAATTTTGAACATAAAATATTCAGTCAGTCAACAAAGAATGTCTGAAATAAAGTATCTTAATCGGTCGTAGATCTTCATAAAAACGCACTTTTTCTAAAAAGCTTCGACAAAAGTTCCATGGGGCCCCTGCAACAAATCATGTTCATAATACTTGAAAAATTCTTTTCAATAGGAACACAATTTCCGAAATACATATATAGTGGGATATGCTTCAATTTTTGTACTTCTGCATCATTATTAGAATATGAAAAATATATTTCATGCTTATGTAACACAATAATTTCATAGGCCAGCTAGCACAGACTTAAGTTGCCGGTGAATTATACAAGGAGCAACATAGAATTTTCCTGTCTTTCTCTAATCAATCTTAGTTCTGATACGGAAACATAAAATACAGTCGCGTTCCTTGATAGCCCATCGCAGCAGAAGACGTAACGTCAATTTACTTCTATCGCTAGAGAACAACGCGTAAAAACAACCACTCATTGCATGGGCAGAAATCAGGAATCAGTATTTTACAGAAATAAACGGATAAATCCAGAACTTTAGGTACGATCCTAAAGTTTTAACCCGGATTTGAAAACCTTCTAACAACAAAATACGTCCCCGATACCCGAAAACCAAAAAGAGGCCTTCCATTCTTACCTCAGAGCGTCAATACTAGGCGTTGGGACTTAAGCAGGCCCCTTCCGGAATCGCAACGACTATCCGCGGGGTATGAGAGCAGCCGCGAACCCACAAACAGTAACACAAATAACCAACATCTTACATGTAACGAATAAGAACAAAAGTATACGTATAGTATTATGATCCATGCAGTAATGGAACATGCTGTTAGATCCCATCAATACATCACTTCAATTGACTTTCAATGCCAAAAAGTAAAGACGCATTACCAATCATCTATATTGATTGATGGCCTAAACAAAATGTATGTTACAAAATGAAACCGATTCCATGTTCCAATCACATTGTGAAAATCAAAAGTTTCATTTTCAACTGGCAAATACTATCCACAGACCGACAGGAGTGCAAACAAAGCTTATCTTCAACAACCATTTAATTGTAACGAACTGTTTCAAGCGTATCCTGAAACTGTCACTTTCCTTATTTCCCGTTATTTCTATACCCCATGTCTAATAAAAATGACTTTTTGTTTGACAATTATTACTTATAAAAAACAACAGTTATGTTGTTGTCAACTTTTATTTCATCAGTGCTTTTGTGATCGTTATCATAGCTAAGAATAATATAATGGAGGAGGATAACGTCCAAACCTTTAACACATTCCCTCTGGTACAAATATTAATATAAAAAATCGCCGTGCAGCAGATAGTTCCATTAGTCTCACCAATCTCGAAAATATTTCATATACCAGAGTCACTAAAAAACTGGTTAAATTCATTTCAATTGGTTAGCAAAATTATAGAAACTAATACTTCATTACAAATTTCTAACAGATTTACAATATTTTTGTAGAGCTTCCACTGTTAAAATGTAAAAAATAAAATCAACCATTAAAATTAAAATTAGTTACATCGTTTTTCTTATTCCAAAAGTCACCTCATTGAAGTCACTTTCCATATTCTCTTAGTCACCTAATGTGACAAAATTTGTCACTTCAGTGACATCTCTCACTTTAAGTGAGGTGACTAGAAAATTTCCGATCACCTTAGTCACGTGAGATTTGTGTCACCTCGCCGAAAGTGACCGTCAGAATAACCCCCTAGATTTAAGGGGGTTGTCATAGAAAACGCCTTATATCTTATCGATAACCTTTAGTCCTACAAGCTCAAGTTCTTCAACAAAATTCTTCACTATGAGCATTCCTAAAACTTTGTCGAAGACACCAACTTTCTATCTCGTCAGCATAAAAAGTTTTTTTTTTAGTTCGATCATATTAAGCCATGCCTAATTTTAATTATCAGATTGTGGAGAATATTCATACGAACAATTCCTCCAAAGACACCCTGTGCATACATTCGATGGTTTGGCCTCTAGTGAATTAAGTTCACGTTTTTAGTGTTTCCGACCACTGTGCACGGGTGCTATGAAAAAAGAGTAAATAAATCGAACTTCTCGTCGTAAATTCGACTATCAACCAATGGATTCAATGTCGAATATATCAAGACCCTGATTATTTTGGTGTCTTCGGGGAATTTGTAAAAGAAGTACAGAGCTTCCGGATGGTAGAAAGTATAACTCGCAATTACCCCACCAGGCGGCACCAGTGCTAATGCAAATATTCAACACATGTTAAAATAATTCTATATCTCACCATCATGATTAGATAGAGTACTACTGTCTTCAGCAAAGTTGCTCGAAAGGTGGAGGACTACCCAACGGTAACAGATTAGTTTGGAATATTCTCACTATGCGGCGCTAGTGAGCGTAGAAGCTTTCAGCACATGGTAGATTATATCTCAAAAGTCTAATAACTTAGAGAAATGGTGTTTACGGCACAGTTCTCGAGGAGCTCAAAGGCTACTCGATTATGGATAGATGAAACTAGAATGGACCCGCCAGTTGGCGTTAGTGAGCATTATTTTTCATATCCTGTATCTCGAGATCATGATCATTTGGAAGGGTGGTTTCTTTGGCAATATTCATAGACAGGTCGAGCTCTGTCCTAACGCGGACAAATTAGTTCGGAACTTGCCCACTAGGCGTCGCTAATAAGAATGAAACTTTCTCAACATTATAGATATATATCTAAAGTCTGATAATTTAGGAAAATGGTGTTTTGGTAAAGTTCTCCAGGGGGACAAGTGCTGTTTGACAATGTATAGAAAAACCCACTAGTGAGCACGCATTTTTCCTTTCAATTTCTGCATCACAACATTAAGGCAGTTTAGAAATGTGGTGTCTTCAACAAAGTTGCTCGAGTGGTCGAGGATTACCCAACGGTAACAGATTAGTTTAGAATACTCTCACTATGCTGCGCTAGCGAGCGTACATGCTTTTAGCAAGTATATATTTTAAATTCTGTATCTCGAGATCATGATAATTTGGAACGGTGATGTTTTTGGTAATATTCATCGGCAGGTCGAGTTCTGCCTTACGGTGAACAGATTAGTTTAGAACTCACCCATTAGGCGGCGCTAAGGAGGATTAAACTTTCAGAATATTGTAGATCTATTTTTAAAGTCTGGTCATTCAGGTGATCCTAGGTGACGCTAGTAAGCACGTGTTCTGGGTAACACTAGTAAGCGCGCATTTTTATCAATATATATCAATTGCTTAGAGTCGGATAAAAAGGCTTTGGCTCATCTCAAATGAGCACAAAAAAGATAGATGAGGGAGTATTTATTGGTGTTTGCAGAAATTTAAAATTCCGTCGAATTGACGATTGGATGTAACACATTCTTTAGTAACATCACGGCGATGTGACGTGTTCTTTTTCTCTGAATCTTTGTAACTATAATATATACAATATTTCAGAGTAATTGTGCTCGCTTTGTCATTTAAATCCACTTGCTTAAGCCCAACAATACAAATATAATGCTATAAACTCGGATCGGGAACCTGATTCCTTACCAAATTAAAGAAAGCAGTACTTCCAATTTATTTTTGTTTGTGAAATATGTGATAAAAGCTGCTATTTTGGCTCCGTTGAACTACCATATTGAGTCGTGTCAAATAAATAAATGTGTCAAATGGCTGAAATCTATCCACAACAAGATATGAAATAAAAGTTTTCTTGGTTTGATCAATTATTTCTGCTACAACCAAAAAATAAACTGTATCGTGATTTTTCAACAATCCCATATTGTTATTCGAGTTAATTATCATTAAATCATGGCTAAATGTGATAAATGTTCAAAATTTTACCCAAAACAATAGCACCAGCGTAACTTACATAGTTTTAGAAAAGTTGAAGATTTTCGTGACGTTACAACGCAATGAGATATCGCTTTTCTGAGAAAGGAGCGTTGTAACGTCACGAAAGTTAAAAGATGCTTTATAAAAAACAAAACAATAAAAAATATATTTAATGACACCTAGTTATTCGTATGCTATTTAGAAACACATCAGAAGATTCGTTCTTGATAAAAAATCTTATGGAGCAGATATTTTGACTTTTTTATAAATACGTTAAAAGTTCTAATTTGTGACGCGTTGTAACATCACGTTACATTATCGATCATAAAACAATCCTCTTCCAGTATAGTCAGTTTATGTTTATTAAATATTTAGTGAAATTTTATCTGCTTTCCGAATCTGTAATAAGCTTTGATGTAGGCGTTCATTTGATAAAGTTATAGCATATTTATGGAATGAAGAATCGTCAAATCGTTGTAACGTCACGAAAGAATGTGTCTAATAGATTAGAAAGATGGTGTATTCGGAAAAGTGTTTCTTCTTCTTTTCCGTCGGCCTCTTATTCGCACTAAGTGCCCCAATTAACCACCGACGCCAGAGAGGTGGACCCAAAGTTATCGACCCATCCACAACAGCACATGGACCGGGACCAAAGGCTTTACTCCCCTCCGTGACCACAGATTTTTCACCTCAGAAAATAGCAACGACCTCGGCTGGGACTGAACCCAGACCCACTGGGGTGAGTGGCGGTCACGCTTACCACTCAACCACCGAAGCCGTCAGCCGTTTGAGGAAGAATAAGGGATACTCGATTATGAATAGATTATTTACTGCTCTGATTCTTGTTAATTGTATCTAAATTTCTGAAGTAGCCTCAAACCGGATAAGAGGATAAATTCATCAACCCATTCTCTGGTGCATAATGAGAGTATTCAAAACCAATCTGCCATCATCAGACAGCTCAAGATCTACTGATGAATTTCACCGAAGAAAGCCTTCTTCTAAACTGTCTTGATTTTGAGGTGCTAAAATTCGTAAACAATTTTTTCTCTCTCTAATGCCACCTAGTAACTGAAATCCACGTTAATCTGATAACACCATTTTTATGAATTATCAAACTTTTGACTTAATCTACTATGCAGTAGAAGTTGTATTCTCCCTATAAATGAGTTCTGAACTAATCTGATCACCGTAAGATAAATCTCAACCTGTCGATGAATTTTGCCAAAGATACCGCTCATCCGAATTATCCTGATCCCAAGAAATAAAATTTGAAAAAGAATTGCTCGCTCACTAGCGCCACCTGGCGGGTCCATTCCAATTCAGTCTGTCTATAATCGAGCAGCCCTTGATTTCCCCAAGAACTTTGCCGAAAACACCATCTTTCTAAGTTACATTCTTGCGATGTATCATAGTTTACGAGGTCCCAAAAGTTTCTGCACTCACTAGCACCGCATAGTGAGAGTATTCTAAACTAATCGTTGCTCAAGCAATTTTGTTGAAGATGCCACCCTTCTAAACTGCTATTATGTTAAGATGTAGAAATTGAAAGAAAAAATGCGTGCTCACCTAGCGGGTTAATCCAAAATATTCTTTACATTCTCAAACAGCACTTGTCCCCCTGGTGAACTTTACCAAAACACAATTTTCCTAAATTATCAGACTTTAGAAATATATCTATAATGTTGAGAAAGTTTCATTCTCAATAGCGACGCCTAGTGGGCAAGTTACGAACTAACTTTTTCGCCTTAAAACAGAGCTCGACCTGTCTATGAATATTGCCAAAGACACCACCCTTCCAAATGATCATGATCTCGAGATACATGCTTTGAAAAATAATGCTCACTAGCGCCGACTGGCGGGTCTATTCCAGATTAATTTATCCATTATCGGGTAGCCTTTGACCTCCACGAGAACTTTGCCGAAACACACAATTTTTCCAAGTTATTAGACTTTTGAGACTTTTGCTGAAAGCTTCTACGCTCACTAGCGCCGTATAGTGAGAGTATTCCAAACTAATCTGTTGCCGTTGGGTAGTTCTCGCCCTCTCGAGCAACTTTGCTGAAGACAGTACTACTCTATCTAATCATGATGTTGAGATATAGAATTAATTTAACATGTGTTGAATATTTGCATTAGCACTAGTGCCGCCTGGTGGGGTAACTGCGAGTTAATCTTTCTACCATCCGGAAGCTCTGGACTTCTTTTACAAATTCCCCGAAGACTTCACCTTTAAAAATAATCAGGGTCTTGATATATTTGACATTGAATCCATTTCTTGATAGTCTTACTCTTTCTTCATAGCACGCCTGGCGGCGTAGTTCTCAACTAATTGGATACCCTATGCCTATAAGTTGTAGGTCCAAGTGAGTACAACAACTTTACCAAATAAAGTATGGCGCTACATGTTGACACGGACGAAATAATCGGCCACAGCCCCAATTAGTCGAAATCCCATAAGCTATGGGTATCCTACAAAACGGATATCACGCAGTAGGATTCCGCGCAGTAGGAATCCGCGTAGTAGGAGACTCGACTGTACATTAAATGAAAAGTTTATAGCAATTTAAGAATGACTGTGCTTCAAAAAATTTCCTATTATTATCATTGTTTACTTCAAATATTGAGCCCTATTAAATATTAAAAATATGTTTCATTATTTACGTAACTATTCCGCACTGTAGACCCGGCCGTTTCAATGATCGTGGAAAGTATTTTGTATCTCAATTATTTATATTGAAAAGCAAAATGGTAAGCAATAACCATTTTCCAAAATTTTGTCTTGTTTTTTGGCTGAATATGCGTAGACTAGCAGAAGCCATACTTTGTTCTCGTAACATGCACTGTCATAAAAAAGGATTAATCAAAACAAAGAAAAATAGACCACAGAATAGCAAAATTGTAACCATCTTATAACACCCGTCGATCCAAGTGCAACCACAGCCAAAACGAAATCGACATGTTCCTTCTGAAAAAAAAAATGTTTACAGTGAACCACACAACCAGCACTGTATTAGTGCATCCTAAGACTGACGGGACCAGCCTGCTACGAAGCAAGAACGGCAGACTAGGACAAAAGGAGCGTGATAGAGAATAGGACAACACGAGTTGTACAACCCTTCGCCAAGAGGGGTATTTTTCGAACGAGTTTACATCAACCCCCACCCTTCAAAAGATCATGCTCTTTTTTCACTAGGGAACAAGGGCCGTGATAAAGAGAAGTAGGGTAGTGAGTTTATTTTGACCTATGAGACAGGGTCAGGGTGATGTGAATAATATTAATAATAATGATAACTCGGTTGGAAATTGATCAGGTCATTCTATCAAACGATTTCACATCAATGTCAGAAAAAATAGAATCCTCCCAGTCGATTCTTAATTCAACCATTTTAAACATTTCAATATAGAGATGTAGTCGAATTAGGCAACATTCCGCTCAAATAACACCATCAAATTTAGAATGAGTATTCAAGCACGTAAAATACTTGAAGTCTGCTCTTTTTTGTATTCAGCCTAACACACGTGCGAAAAATATCACCGATCCAAAAGTCAAAGCAAGAAGCTAAATATGGTAATGTTGCTGTCCTCGTTATAATGATGATGATGATGACAATGTTTCCAAAATGCGAACGATCGTGAGCTTGTTGCTGATGATGCCCACCAACGTTAGTCTCGTTCCAAAAAGAACTGCATGATAAAAAGCCGGGAAAAACTTTGCCGAAGAATAATTTTCTCAACTCCCTTCTCTTCCGCATCAATTTGCCCCCATCCTGACGCACTTTCGCCATCCAAAATTTTTCCTAACAGCGTGGCCGACTTGTCGTATATTTAAATTAAATGTGTATACCGCTATTCGACTTCATGGCCTCCCCTGTTTCGTTCGGATCCCATCAGTCAACCCCAGCTCCCGTTTTTTTTTTGTTTTTCTCCCAAGACATCAGGCTCGTCCTAATTTCCCTTTCGCTTGTGTACTCTTCCGTGCCTTGCTTCGTCCTGTGAAGTCAGGTCTTTCGCCTACACATGCCACCAGCCTAGGCAGCGGCAAGGATCCGAAATTGAACTTTGTCGAATAAGAAGAAGAAAACTGACAGCCGTACCCGGGGCCAAACGAGACGCGCGGCATCCACGAGAGTCTTCTTCCCTATACATACACTGTGACGACGAAGTAAGCGGACCCTTCTTCAGATCCTGACTGGGGGATTGGAGGAATTTTCAAGAAGGCGGAGTAATTGAATTACGGATCCATTTGATGTTGTAGATTACACACTAACGGCAGCAGCGGAGGCAACGGAAAGGCAACGACGACGGCAGCGACGCGACGTTGGTCGATGGGGCAAATTCGTCCTTTCGTTCATTTGTTCGTTCGTTCGCCGATACTGCGCCTTGTAGTCTGCGTTCATTCGATGGGTTGTGGTTGTATGCGTACTTCTAAGCGGGGGTAAGATGGAAACTTGGAAGGGTGGGAGGTGAAATTATGGCTGTATCTTGAACATTTTGCTTTCTTTCATCAAGATGGTACCGGTTCTGGAGATGAGCAAACGACTTCAAGTGGGAGCTCTTTAAACAGTTCGGAAGTTCCGATGAAGCGGTTTTGATGAAAAAATGGAGCGATTCGATGATAGTCGATTAGTAGAATAAATTACTTTCGCTTTCCTCCTAACAAGGTAAGGGAAAAATGTAAAGCTTTGGTACTACATTTCTTTGCGGTACTTCACCTTCAACCGAAATCTTTTATAGCTTTCTCTTAATGTACAGCATAACTAAAGAGTAGATTCAAATCCTAACATGTGAACTAGTATTTAAAACTTTACCAATGCGGTAATTTATATTGGTTGATTAAACAAAAAACCGAAAATTTCTTGCATTATTCTACCAAAATTTGGAAACAATCCGATAGAAGCGTACTCTACAAATTGAATTTAGTTGGAAATTTTGTTAATAAATATTACTCCCGTATTGAAAACTGTAATGTATTATGCAATACATTAAACTGTACTATTTATTAGTGGTAACGTTTATATTCAAAAATAAATTTTCGCGTTTCAAGAAATATCGATTATGCTTTCCTCAAAATATTATACTAATTCAGTTTGCTGCTAACACTGCCAACATTCAAATCGTTTCTGCTCGGGTAAACTACGGCGTTGTGCTCGGGATGCAAAAGTTTCACCATCAGATCGCAGCAAGCAGTGAAAAGAAAAAAAAATAATATTTCCATACGAAGTTAAAAGCATGGTCCATAGATTAAACGTATGTTCTATTTGTGCGCTCTGTTGAAATTGAAATAGTTTATTTATTTATAAAACTCAAAAGCAATAGTATCAATGTGTTCTCAGTAGCATAGCAGAAAAGTGTAACGGTGAACGACTCTTCTTCGACGACAAACGAACATTCTGGACCTGATTCCTTACGTCGGCACGCTATAAACTTCCGAGTTCCTCTTCTGACAAGCGTTCGGATGGATCGTAGTTCCTGCAAAACATGCTGTATCTGCTTGAGGTAGGAATGCGCAATAAGAAACTAAAATAATCGATCAGCAATAAGAATCACCACGAATCAGTCCATTCCGACGAATCAGCGAATCGTTGTTTAGAAGGATCGGTGAAGCGTCAAATACAAAGGAAGCTGGCTACCCCAAAAGTTGTGGAAGCACCAAACCTAGCTAAAGTTAGTATAATTCTGTAAGTGCTGATCGAGGAAGATAATGTGAAAATGCAAATTATGCATTTGACCACAATACCATCAAACGGGCGAGAATGCTATATAGAGAATATTTTGCGATTTTTATAGATTAAAGTACAATTTAAATGCAACATACCACTGACACGCATGGAACAGCTTACCCGAAGGCTTTCTCGAAACGACTAGCAGGAGCTAGTACTGACGTTCCTGGGAGGAACCATTTACGTTTACGTTATTTACGTTTTAAAATACTACATGTTTGCAGAAAACGGAAGTTCCAATTATTTTGAACGTTCCAAGTTTTTGTGTATGTTCATCGTTCACCCATGTCTCCACCAAGAGTAGATTTGGAGCTCAACAACAAAATCGAAATGTTTTATCAGCCAAACTACGTACAAACAGCGAAAATAGCCTTTGAAAATCATGTTTAGTGCCTGTTCGAAGTTAATGGTTAATGTCCAAAAAATTCTGAAAAAATGGCAGACGAACCATAATACCCTAACGTGCAAAAGCCATTCTAATTTGTGAGTGAGAGAACGAAAAAATAAAATTAGCCAATGGCTAATTTTATGAGTGAGAGAACGAAAAGATTTTTTTTTCGTAATAATGAGCAGTAATACCGATTTCTTGACAGAAAATACAGAGTGCTGGCGAAAGATAATGTGCTACCAAGCCGAATACAATAAAATAGCAGCACTACAAGTTGTAAACGTTGTCGCAGATAGCTATAAAATTAATTACAGATTACAATAATAAATTCACGCATAGTCCAAAACAAGAATAATAACTCCATTCTATATTTCTATCTAAGTAGAAAGTTTGGGTAAAAACCAAATTTTCCACCTAAGAAGAAAATTAATTGAAAGCACGATTGCACGTAAAGGGTAAAAAATCGTAAAGGATTCGAAAAAGCGATCCGTCGTAATGCAGAATAAGGCTGATGGACAAAAACGCAAAAACCGAAACCACGGTGGAAATATTCTGTCTTCAATTCCGCTGCTTTTGTTTTTTATCGGAAGCACACATTCTGAAGTATCAAACAATTCAACTGACAACATAAAACTGTTGATATCAAAAGTACTACCAAATACAAATTAAATAAGCCAAGGTCTCATACAAAAGCGTATTCAATGTTTGGCTCACGAAACAATCAAATTATGCTACCCAATTGGTCTGTTTCGTTTTGACACCTTTGACTTGCCAGAAAAAATTAAACTGGCAACGCTATCAGATCAAAGCATGCTGTAGGTTGCCACAACAATAATTTTGTTTTGTTTTTGTCCAGAACTTGAAAAACGTTTAAAAGTGATTAGAATAAACCTCTCATCACCGGAAAACGGCTCGAGGATCTCAATAGTTTATGGGTGCCAGATCAAAAGCAAGAACCGATTTCTAAACACAATTGGAATGAATTCTTGCTTTTGAACTCGAACCCACAGGAAAATAATTTTTGTAATCGTTCGCCGGATAATTTTTTTCTTAAGGTTTTTAGGTACGCCATATTTCCACCTGTTTCCATACTAATCCGTCATCCAAATTGTATGTATAAGTGGCATTTGTGTTAAATAAAACTTTCTAATAATTTTCTACTGGGGTGCTATTCTCACAGTCACATCATCTAGTCACTAGAAGAAAATTACACAAAGCGATATGACTGGACTTTGATCGAATGATCATAATATGCCATTACGCGGAACGGGCTCGATAATCTGTTCTCTCAGCTCAACGTGTTGGACGTCTTTCCAGCTACGTTTTCTACGTCAATGTCGTGACGACTGCGCAGCGAGAGCTTGTCTGGGAAGTGAACTACAACAGGGATGTAGATATTATAGATCGCTTTGGCGAAATAATTCAACAGATAATGAGTATCGGGTACCTAAACTGATAATAAAATTAACGTCGGGCAATATATCCTCGACGGAATTGGTCCCCGTAGTGCCCATGGGCAGGTGTTCCAGTACAAGGTAACTCCTTGGGTAACTCCAAATTTATTTGGGAAACTTATACCGTTTTCGATGGCAATGCATTGGTGTAGTAGACTGCAATGATTTTACACTTTCAAGCAGAAGTGCAAAAAAGTGGTTCCATAAAAACTTCTGCTCGAAAGTTCAACACTAGTACATTCCGGTGAACTGCCATTGAAAACGGCAATAATATTCTCTGTTCATTTGTGTATTTGTTTCCAGACAGCCGCCAAAAATAACCGACAGAGTAGCGACAGCGCACAATGAGCTCTCCCACCGGCTAGGACTCCATAGCCACCGATGAAAAATGATCATGTCAATGCCGTATTGGTTTTGTGTGAAATATGGTCGATGGCGAGTTAGTTTGGAAAACAAAATTCAACAAAAAAAATTGCTTCCCGCGTTCCGTTTATGATCGCGCACCGTTTGTGTTCCACCAGAAGAAATCAATTCATTGCAGTAAAAACGTGTTTAATCCACCTAACAGTGTGATGAGACATTTCTTATAACTCTTATCACTCTTCGGATATTATATCGTTTGAGAGCATTTAGAACTTGATGCTTCGCGATGTTTTTGATAACACATACTACATGGGATAGTGGCAGGACTCAGAGAATCGCTCAAATCAGCATAGGACAACATCAGTGCTAGAAATCTCAAACCAAATCAATGGGAAAGCGAAAAAATGGCCCATAAAATAGACATACCAACGAATTATTGTTAATGCTCTTGTAATAAAATATCTAAATTGTGGTGGGAAAACTGAATTTCCCTGAAGAGGTTATATATTGTACTGAGCCAAAAAAATCGATTTTTACATTTCTTACAAAAGAAATGTATAGGATTCGCTCAAACTTTGACAACTTTTTCCGAGGCCCGGAGGGCCGAGTCTCATAAACCAATCGACTCAGCTCGACAAATTGAGACAATGTCTGTATGTGTGTGTGTGTGTGTGTGTGTGTGTGTGTGTATGTGTGTATGTATGTATGTACAAAATGTCATGTAATTATCTCAGCAATGGCTGAACCGATCTTAATGAAATTAGTTTCAAATGAAAGGCCTAACATTGCCATTTGACACTATTATTTTTGATTTTCGATATGTTGTTTACTTTCCGAGATATGGGCGATTTTGTCAAAACACAGCAGGTTTTTTTGCAAATAACTTTCGAACAAAACAATATTGTCCCACAAACTGCACATAAATAAAAAGCTTGTAAAAATACCTTTCTAACAAGCTATAGTTTGTTCAAATCCGTGCACGAGCGGCGGAGATATTAGACATTTTGTATTTTTAGTCCTCGCTTACCAATTTCCACTAATTAAAAATGAGATTGTTTCATACAGAATATTGCTTTATTGGTGTTTTAGGGGCAAAACTAAACCGATTTTGAATATCGGGGTATGAAAACACATCTACGTGATTCAAGGAATTCGATGTTGAGAACATTTTGTGAATTACCTTTATAATAAAAGAACTATTTCTCAAAAATCAATATATAAGTTCACTTCAAAGGCAAAATAATGTGTTGATAAAGAAACAGTGAGTTCTAGTATTTATTCCTTGGATTAGGCATTGCGTTCAATCATGAGGTAAATGTTGGATGGTATATCAATACACAGATCAACAAGTAATTCACCTAGTAGTGAGATAAAAGATTTCTAATATAATTATACTTGTGGCGTCACCGAAAGCAACTGTATGTTTGAAACCCAAAAATCTAGCGAAAATTTAGCTCTTTTGCAAGATTTAGGTTATACTGGTTATGGAGCAAAAATTACTACTTACATTATTTATGATAAGAATGTAAGAATCAATATATCATAATAATATACCTATAAAAATAATGTCACTGCATTAACCATCATTTGCCATTCCTCGCACGCCCCCCCCCCACCCATCTCTATCTCTCTCTCTCTCTCTCTCTCTCTCTCTCTCTCTCTCTCTCTCTCTCTCTCTCTCTCTCTCTCTCTCTCTTTCTCTCTCTGTCTCTCTTCTATCGCATCTCTCTAGCTATTTCTGTATCCATTTCTAAGTTGTGTGATAAGATCTTCTGCCAATCTGAAATATTTGTTAATTGTAATTGCGAAGGTTTGAGAAAACAAAACTATTTTTTGTCTGCTGCTACATCAACTCAACTTTAATTCAATTGTATTCAAAGCCTGTTTCTACACTAAAATTAAGGAAATTCATGGCTATATCAGAAAAATATTTGGCTTAATTGGGTAATATGAAAGATTGATGATGGAAATTTTCAAAAGAAAAATCAACGTTTCGAAGACAAAATACATGAGAGGAAGAGGTTCTAGAGACGACAATGTGAACCTCCCACCCGAGTTCGGATTGACGGTGACGAAATCGAGATGGTCGACGAATTCATGTATTTGGGCTCACTGGTAACCGACGACAATGATAACAGCAGAGAAATTCAGAGACGGATCTTAGCGGGAAATCGTGCCTACGTTGGACTCCAGAGGACACTCTGGTCGAACAAAATTCGCCACCACACGAAGTTGATTATCTTCAAGACGCTGATTAGATCGGTGGTCCTCTAGGGCCACGAGACCTGGACTATGCTCGTGGAGGACCAACGCCTTGGCGTACCATCTATGGTGGCGTGCAGATGGAAGACGGAACGTTGCACAGGCGAATGAACCATGAGTTGTATCAGCTGCACATTCGTTGTATTGGTACGAACTTTCATGAAAAATAACGGATCAAAGACCAAAAATATCCACAAATTAGATCCAGGAAAAGAAGTCCCCAAAGTACCCACTCTCGATGGGGGATGCAACTACAATGTGTCTTCTAACTTATCGTCGTCCATATCTGGATATACTGAGTAGTTTGAACCATTTCTTTTTCACAATATTGGTCTGTATAGGACTTATTTATCCATATTTCCTGCACGAGAATTCCGAACGAAACAATACAAACACGCTTTTATGCAATCGACATAGCCTAGACATTTCACACTATTTACTTCAATGCAAATAAAAACTTTGAAATATCTACCTGTCTCATTCACGAATCGCATTCTCCCTCTGTCGTTCAAGGGGCTTGAAAGCACATGTGACCTTGTCTCACTTTACTATATTCAATTGCGCGTTAAAATACTGGACCAGTAAATTCTGTTCTGCACATAAATCTTTTTTCGGGAATATGTGACCAAAAAGTAAACTTTGAATTCGTCAAGTAAAGAAGCATGAAAACAAAAAGAATAAAACCAAAAAAAGATGGAAGCCCTAGAAAGTCCATTGCATATCTATTAGCCTTTTCTCAGAAGATGGGATTTTCAAAAACATTTCAACACTTTCTGATGCAATGGTTCTCAAATTCGTACAATCCGGTTTATTCATTTTCTTTATTCAAAAATGTTTTTGGCTTCAAATATATGACCATTTAATTTTAATTAATTATTTCATTCCGCATCTTTTTATTCGTTTTGTTCATCTGAGTTCATTTTACTTATTTTATTCGTTTCATTCTTTGGATTCACTCTGATCAGTTTATTCTTTTTGTGCATTTTACTCATATCATTCATTGTTTTCATTGTATGTATTTTATTAATTTTTTCCAGTTTATTCATTTTATTCAGTTTCTTCATTTTAATAATCTGACTACTTTTTCAGTTTTAATCATTTCATCCAAATAATTTATTTGATTCAATTTATTTCTTTATATTAATTTATAACCTTTTACTGTTGTTCAATTTTTCATTTTAATCAATGCATTTAATTCCGCTCATTTTCTTCTTTTTATTCATTTTATCACTTCAGCTCATTTTGTTTATTTGATTCGTTTGTTTTATTTATGCATTTCATTTATTTTTTACTTTATTCGTTTTGTTCATCCATTCTTTTTATTCATTTGATCCATTTCATTAATTTGATTCATTGTATTCACTGGATGAATTAAATCAATTTGATTCATTTAATTCATTTGATTCATGTGATTCACTTGATTCATACGATTCATTTGATTCATTTGATTCATTTGATTCATTTGATTCATTTGATTCATTTGATTCATTTGATTCATTTGATTCATTTGATTCATTTGATTCATTTGATTCATTTGATTCATTTGATTCATTTGATTCATTTGATTCATTTGATTCATTTGATTCATTTGAATCATTTGAATCATTTGATTCATTTGATTTATTTGATTGATTTAATTCATTTGATTCATTTGATTCATTTGATTCATTTGATTCATTTGATTTATCTGATTTATCCGATTCATTTTATTCATATCTTTAATTTTATGCATTTCATGTTCAGTCATTCGTTTTATTTCATTCAATTTGTTAGTATGAGTCAATTTATTCTATTAATCTTATAACTATTTCTAAATATAATCTTAATTTTTATGTAATAACCTAATCTAATTTGATTCGTGTATTTGGATCAAAATTATAATGATTTCCATTACTTTTTCTACTCATTTTATGAATTTAAAAACCTATTGTTTCATTTTTTGCTTTACTTTTTTATTTCGGTCGTTTTGTTGATTTGTATAATTTATTCAGTTTATTCGAGATTTTATTCGTGCAAGACTAGAAACTGTTTTCATCCCACCTCTAATTGGGTGCCTACTTCTCGTGAGTTCTGCAAACTAATCCAATAGTGAAATGTGTAAGAAATGTCTCATCTCACTGCTAAGTGGATTAAATCGGTTTTTTTAATCGATTTGAAGTTTATACTTTACTCAAATTTCCAACGCGACTGAGAACTAAGAAATCAACGCTTTTTCTTGAAAAGGGCGATACTAGCAGTGATATCATTCAAAGAAAATCAACAGTGAATATTTCCAGACTTGGTTTTATTTCCTATTTAAGAACTATTGTGTTTTTTACATCCTAGATTGCATGATTCAGTGATCGAAACCTAAAACTTCATAAAGTATTTGAAATTATTAAATTGAAATTGTTTTTGCTATTGAAATTGACAAAATGATAGTATCGCCCTTTTGGCGATTGTTTACTTTTTCGGTCCCATTTATCAGCATTGAAGTATCAAGCCGTGTGGTGTCCGGCGGGCTGAAATCTTTTTGCACTATTTCAACCAAGAATAGAACCTCTGGGAACTGCTCCCATGTCGTAAGAGGCGACTAACAACATGCTAGGAGTTCCTAGGCCGACGTTTTGCTCCGTACCGAAGACTTAATCTGGACGGACCTTAAGGTTTTCCATATTACCCTCTTTCCAGTCTGTATTTAGTGAATCACTGACATATACTCACCTTTTCTGATTCGCCTTTCTTGATTGTGTACCAACGTTTTAAGTTTCTTCTGGCGGTTGTATATTAGCCGTAAATGACGAAATCTAATTCTACACTAAGTAACAGAATATATTAATATACCGGCACTTCCACGCCAAGGTTTAACTTCCAAAGCTTTGGTTTAAAAACCGTTTTTAAAAAATGGAAACTTTCATGTAGGAAATTTATTGAATTGGCCTAAGATGGAGCTGTCGAATTTCACAAAAAGCTTTTTATGTTGCAAGTGATCTGTAGTTGTGTTAAATTAGGTATTTTTCTATTATATTTGGAACCGTCTACCGACAAATCTACATTTACGAATACCTCCAAAAGTGACTCCTTGAGGTCTCATGAAGGCCTGACACTAGCTTTATGATACTTTTGCTTTTCTAAACAGTAATAAAAATCTCAACATTCAAGAACTTCACTTTGTCAGAAAATGTTGGGCCATCGGAAGCTAAAACTTCGTAAAATCGCACTCCTGGTCCTTTTTTCAGTGCAGTACTCTACGTCACTCGTTCAAATTTGCACCGCTCTTATGGTAGTCGGTATTTGCTAGTATTACTGTTCTCCCATCCATTCTGGTAGTCAAACGGTGGGATAGCAAAATTCTTACAAGTTTCCTATCTCATGCCTCCACGCGAGTCTAAGTCTATTGATGACATTTGGTCCTTAGACCGCAGAATGAGAGGGTGCGAACAGAATGAGAGGGTGCGAACAGATCTAGTCGAGAAAACATTGCCGTAAAAATGAATAGTTGATCGGAAATTAGCCCCAATACGACTAATCTGACTAGTATCTATGAACACGGGTCAATACGTATTGAAAATTCGCCGCGTCTGTTTTTATGAACCTAATTTAAAGCTCCGTTATTGCTAACAAGCCCGTGCATCAGGTTAACAATCCTTTATATTTCCCTTCAGTGTTCGGTATTATCGCTCGTATACTTGTATTCCACAAACAATCCGATATGGAAAATAAGAAATACTTTCCTTGATTTATAACATCTCTCGCTATTTTTGCCTGTATAATGTGTTATCACTCGGTAGTTTTCAAGCCAATAAATATATCGTAGAGAAGAAGTAGCGAATTCTGTCCAAATACTGTTGCAATAAATAGTGATCCGGCCCATTACGCGGATAAGATTAGCTTTTCTAGGCAATACTCCCACGGTCGGCCGTGTGGAGTTCAAATTGCTTTTGTTTAGGGAACATAGTATACTCTCGGTAGCCGGCTGCCCAGAGTTTAAAAATAACCAAAAACTAAACAAGATCATCTCTTTTTCGAGTGATCGTGCACTCGAAGACTAACTAAACAACTACCTAATAAAACATGCTTTACAGGTCGCATCGTTTGCTTGGAGCGAATCCTAGACCTGATACCCTTCCAAACCACCAACTCCGCGACACCTATGGAAGAGTCTGATGAATCGTCGTCCTTCCGTTAAGTAGGTGGAGCATCAACACTTCCTGTCTACCTTATCCTTTATCCTTCCCCGTGAACGATGGAGATGGGGGCGGCCGGCAATGATGGCTATCATGCTGTTGAGGTTTTAATATGGGTCGGATTGGTATGAATTCCTACTTACCACTTCCTAAGCAACTCTTATTAGATAATCAGCAGTCAAACATGATGAAGTCAGTGTGCAATCCGCCAAAATCATCGTCACAACGCAACGCAACGCAACGCAACGCATTTATCAGCATTGAAGTATCGCCCTTTCGGTTTTTTACAATAACTACCGTTTTACACCACCGATTTCGTCCGGTTTTTTTCAATAGAGATCATTGTTACTATTTACAGCTGGTATCAGTTTGATAATCCTAAAAAATACGAAAATAACAGTTTCGCCTCTAAACTGCTAGCAAAAAAAGTATCGCCCTGTTTGTTTGCATGGAGCGTGGAGGGCGAAACTTTAAATAAACAAACAAAAATACAGTTTCACCCGTTGTATTTTTTGCTGTAGTTTAAGAAAGCAATATCGTAGAATCAAAATTTTTAGGTTAATTTGTTGCGTTTCAAAGCCCTCGTTCGCATGTATGAAAAAAGCCCTATGTTTACATTTGTAAGTATCGCTCTTTTCACAAAAAAAGCGTTGAAATGAAATCACAGCTCCTGATATCACGCTATCTCTGAAGTACATGCGTGCATAGTTTGAAATTTTACTTCGACATCGACTTTTTCTAAAGGTGACTTCCCAGTAGTATTCTGTATTTGAATTATTATCGCTAATCCTAATGCCAAAGAACCAATAAAAACCTCATGAAAACGAACCGTTTGGGAAAATCATCATCATTACTGGAATTTTCATTTTCACGAAACTTTTAGATGACCTTTCGTCACTTGCGTTAATGCACTGGGTGCACAGTGCTCTGAAAATCTAGCGAAATCGTCTTAGGGCACCAGCGGGTCTAATTCAGAGCTATCTGCGCGGCGAGTTATATCTGTAAAGAATACTAAAAATTATTTTCTATACCATAATTTTCAGTTCAGCAATTCGAGGGATCGTGCTCACCGCAAGCCATGAAAAATAGACTACGTTGTGAAGCGATGGTCACTATTTATTAAAAAATCACAGTTAAATAAAAAATAAAACTATTAAAAAATTTCAAATAGTTTATAATTTTCACAAACTTATTAGGAAAAATTATTTAATAACCTTTCGTAATATTGTGTAGGAAAAAAGCTGAAAATTTGAAAATAAATCTGAGGATTATGATTGATTACAGAACTCTGGAATTTTCTATTGGAATGTTTTCAGGCATGAATTTGATATTGATGCTATTAGACAACTGTGAAATCAAGACCAATAGATCAGTTACATATCAGGACCCCATTACGACAATTTATCAAAAGTCCTCATGATGTTTACAATCACAGGTTATCAATCTACGGATCAGATAATGTTATTGTAATATTGAATTAAATCAGTTTGCATCAATAAATTTTCAACTCCAATCCAATATTTTGTTTTGTGTGGTGGGGGGGGGGGGCTGTATGGTGTTAAAACCTTCTCTTGGTTACGCCGTTGCTTGGAGTTATTTATTTCGCTTTTCATTTTCTGAAAGGTTTCAGATCGATCCGATGGTCATAAGTTAGAAAAATTGCAGTCAGAAGGTTCTCACAAATGAACATTTTTGCACTGATAAGTTATCAAGTTCCTTCCAGACAACTTGGAAGTGTTCGGTGATTATTTCTAGCGGTTGTAGATAGAAAAATGAAATACAAAATTCGATTTATCGAAATAATGTTTGGCTTATTTCAATGGATTATTACTATATTGAACAATAAATAGGCGACAAAGAGTAATCCACAAACAACAAGCCATAACTTTTAAAGTATTCAAAATAGATATTTGAAGTCTTCAGTAAAGATATTCGCAAAAGTAAGAGCTACAAGTTTGCTGAAGGCATCATTTCGTTATAATCACTTCCAAGAAAATTTGTGAAAATATCTCACTCATAGGGGGATTAATCAGCAAAAGCACAATACCAAAAGAAAGAGCATATTACCTCCATTAAATTCTCCGAAGATACTATTGACCTAAAATAAGCCGTTTTGGCGTTAATAATAGATTACATGTTTTTGGTAATATTTCTGGCAATGGGAAATGATAAAAATCTTTCGTCCGCATTTAATGTTAAATATCTCTTTTGATAATAGTCTGATTTCAACAATCTATAGCTTGTTCGAAAGGTATTCGTTAAAACTGTCTAAAAACATATAAATTGTAAATCTATATTGTCAATTCCGGCAGATAATTTTAAAAAAACTGCAAAAAACGCCATTTTTACTCATTCAAACATTCATATCTTAAAAACTAAACATCAGAATCAAAAACAAATTAATAGCGTTCATACTGTTTTTTAGTCCTTTAATTTAAAATTGGTTCGGATAAAATCGGTTCAGCCATTGCTGAGAAACACGAATGAGAATTTGTCCGTTACATACACACACACAGACACACACACACACAGACATTGTCCCAAATCGTCGAGCTGAGTCGATTGGTATATAAGACTCGGCCCTCCGGGCCTCGGAAAAAATCTTGAAAGTTTGAGCGAATTCTACACATTTCTTTTATAAGAAATGTAAAACAGTCGGGAGTGATTCTAAAATGGCATAGATTGTAAACTGATGGATAAAATTTCGGTGAATTACACTGCGTCGAATGAGTTTGAGTAAAATATCCTTCAATTTCAAAAGCAGCTAACAACTTATTTATTTGATGAAGGACAACATAGAGTCTAGTTAAGCATGGTATGCAACATAAGTTGGGTAACGGATTCAAGATAATATTAGATCACTATTAATAGTTAACTTCTATACGGCAGTTATGGGAGTTTGGTTCTTAGGCTTGTTCAGGAGAGAAGTACAGAACTGGCACCTGTGACATAGCTAATAGTTCGGTGTTTGCATGATTGTTTAGCTCGACCAATCGCTCTGGCTTTGGGAAATACCGAGTTACCTTTGAAGGATCGGTGTGATCTGTTCGAGTCGTATCCGATGTACTTTCAGTCCTAGCAGACTAGATTCGTTCTGGTGGATTCCTTGTTCTTGAGATTATATTGGAGATTGACGTTTCTAACATACTAATCAGCAGATTCTTTTTGTAGAATTTCAAAATGCTTTCACAATTCTAGTAACACAGCTAAATGATTGTAGGACATAATTTGGTTGATTCAGCTGACTTACATCCTAATAACTAGACTAGAACAGGGATTGTCTAATTCTGTTATACGACCAGAAGAAACACTACAGTTGTAGTGAATGCAGTGAGCCACCGCCAGTGGGTCCAGCATAAAGATATTTTCCCGCAAAACCCAAATGCCCGTCTCGTGCTGATGATTCAACAGATTCGTTTAACCATCCGGAAGTCGCGCTTATGGCCCACTGAACGAGCAGCCGCTGGTGCCACAAGACGATTTCGCTAGATTTTCTGAGCAGCGTGCACTCAGTGCACTAGCGCGACTTCCGGAAGGTTAAAATCAGTACCCGGGTTGTAAATTTATGGACAGATTACACCAGAACGTCTAACACAACTGAATTCTTGGATGTTTTGTTGAAAATGGCTTTCTCCTGTGTCACAATGTTGAATTATTTTAGCCAAAAAGTATCAAAGTAAAGGGAAATCGAGCATTATTGAAATCATTCGTAATCCAGAACTTATATAGGATGCATTGATGGGTGCAAAGGTGGGTTTCTGCAGTTTATGGAACGAAAATAAGGAAGGATTGATCGGTCAACTCAATCGAGTTGACCATTCACATGTCCGCTCTGTGACGCAAGATGGGAATCTGTAATTAATTAAATCAGATTTCGAATGCTGGTGTACTACATGATTTACACTTGCATTGTGCTCATCCAGTTCGACAATTCGAACCTAGCAAATCTTTTCGTGGAGACTGCCAAGACTAACTTCAGCGATCGCTACGAGAAAATCCGCAAATGCTGGAAGGCGGTCTACTGGATCCAAAGAGAATGTCCAGCTGTAGAGGGCCAAGGCACATGAATTGACCCAAAAAACTCCGCCAGCTCGATTGCAGACAGATGTGTCGAATCAATGTATGTTTGGCTGCATAATCTAGTGTAAAGCAGCTATCTTATGGTAACGAACAAACTAACTACGGTTGACACTCATATCTGGAACCGAGAAGCAATTTCCACATATTTCGGCATGCACGAACATTTGTCCGTAAAACTGCACCTGCAAAATATAAGTTAGTTATTCCGTGACTCTCGAAATCCTTTTTCTCAAAAAGGATACGCGAAAAATTACCAATATTGGTATAGTTTTCTTCACTAACAATTCAAAATATTGAACTGTCAGAAAACTAACAAGTTATACAGTGCATCCAGTTTTGCACTTTTTCATCGAAGTATGCTGTCAATCTGACAGTGTACCTGTATCGGTGTACCTGGGTTATAAAATGTGTCCACGAAGAATCGTCAGAGCATGCCGTATTAACATATTTGTATTTGGTACTACGGTCACTTCTTCGTTACCTCTTAGTAAATGGAAATAAGCGAAAATTGAACGCTGTAGCATTAGTCTATCTTTTGTCGCACAAAGCAGAAACAAAAAATCGCTACGCTATAGGTTCCAGTGAAGCCAGTCAGCGCTTTGTTATAAATTCAGTGCACAAACAGTATTGTATCGTTAACTACTATATTCAGCTACACTACGTCAAAACTGTGTTTTGAATACAGATAAACCATAAACAACGACCCAATTAGCCAATAATGAAGTGTCTACGACAACCGCTCCCAAACTAACAACTAACATTACCGATAAAAAAGTAATACCGATGAAGATGGATTTACAACAAAGACCCGTAAGAACATGTAACAAATAGGAACCTCTGATCGTGAACAGCAAGAAAGCAGTACCAATGAAGACATTGCCGTGAACGATAACGCTAGAAAAGGCAAACTGAATGATCCCCAACCTGCTTCACCGCCAAGGAAAAGGATTTCAACACACAGCAGCAAACTGCGTCAACAAGATCTGGCAGATAGACATTCTTAGTATTCTTAATTTTTCTTTATTCTAAAAACTTAAAAGATTCACGGTTCAGTTGGTCGGTGTTAAGTCAGACCGGACTAAGTCGCAAAACATCAAAAAATGAGATAATGATAGCACTGGATAAAGAATTTCGTCAGCTATATTCGACTTTTGCCAGATTTGATATATTTAACAATAACCAAGAATTATGGCAAAAATAAATTTCCAATCATAATGTAGAGGATGCGGTGATTGAAACTTTAAACTCGTTTTTCTCGAAATCAATATTTTGTCACTTAGTCCGGTCTGACTTAACACCGACCAGTTGTGCTAACGCACTGAGCCGTTTCAAATAAACTTTTAGAAAAAACTCGACGAACTGAATCGAATGGTATATGTTACTCGGCCCGGGCCTCCGTTAAAAAGTTGGTTTTCAGAGCATTTGCAATACCTTTCTATTGAGAAATGCAAAAAACGCAGCGCCTTGTAAGAGCCCGCGTCACAAAAAAAATATCAAAATTTATCAGTGGATCGTATTCCCGCTCCCACAATGCGTTAGGAGTCCTCAAAAGATAACTTTAAAACACACGACGAATGCCTCGTGTGCGAACCAGCCACATTTCATGATATCGACTGGGTTCAATGTAGGGGAAACCGGTGCGGATTGACCGAAGGGCAGGTTGGCCGAATGTCTTTTATGAAAAAGCTATTATGCGCAGTAGCGACATCTACAGTAATTTTGGGGGAATATAAGGTCGTCTATGTACTGACGTAATTTCAGGCGTTTTGGTGGCCGAGTTGTAAAATTAGCATATTCGTGAAATGGTAACCTTTTGCTGAGTGAAATTGGATATTATACTACGTTCACACTACGAGTTAAAACGTGTTTTAACGCTATCTTGATGGCATTTTTCTTGTTGCCTGTTTTAACTCTGTAGTGTGAACGTAGTATTATACTAATATTGAAGGTTATAAAGAAAAATATGAGAAATAAGTAATAAAAATCAATTATGGTTAAAAAAGTTCAGTAAAGCTGCCAAAACTACGTTTAAAATGCTAAAAAGACTAGAATGGAGTTTTTTGTACCTTCTTATTCCAGAATGATCATTTTTTATTAATAAACGTTTTCCACATTTGATGTGATAACTTATTTTACCAAACTCGGCCAACTTACCCCAGTCCTGGGATTGGTTGGCCGATTTTTTACTCCGTCAATAACATTTTCCAACTTTTAATTAGCTCTCATCAGAAATTTTTCTTAATATCAGCAGAAGCGATGCATAAAGTATTCTGGAAAATAAAAAAGTTATCCGAAAAAATGGCCTTGCAACAAAATTTTAAAAAGGGAATTTTAAGAAGGAATATAAACAATCAACAGGCTAATAATTTTTATGTAAACTTTAAATGCTTCTGCTGATACGCCAAACCAAGGAGCTTTTATTCTCAGGTGATACGATTCTTGAAATCGCCGATCAGCCATGTTGGTGCTGAAAACGACAGCTAACAACATTGTTTACTATCATCTCCATGCATGTTTGCTTGGATTTCAGTATGCAAACAAAGTTGCTCGCTGTCATTTTTCTCCCCGCAGCTTGCAGTACGCTTACCTCACTCCTCACATAGTTACTGCCAAAGACGAATCACCTTAGAACTCTAAGCACCTTGCGCCAAACCATTTCTAGTCGAAATTCGAACAATTGACAGCTTCTTTACGTATTTTGTATCACCAGCACATTGATTGAACCAAGGCAAAAAACACTTGTACTAAATTAGACCAGAACAGTTCAATCTCACCGTTAGATGAATTTAATCGATTTTTTATACCACTACGTCCAAGTGATTAAGAAAATTATTCTGGACTTTTTCAAACAGAAATAATAAGATTATCAGCCTTATTCTGCATCACGACGGATCGCTTCTCCGAACGAATTTCTCAATAACGACAGTAAAACTAAACGCCTACTTCGATCAATCCATATTCGTTCGAAAATGTGATCCGTCGTAATGCAACCGTTTCCAACAACTTCGATGAATATGCAACGGTATACAATTTAGGGCCTGGGGAGAGGGGGGGGGAGTTAATTTCAGGTAATTTTTGCGTTACGTAATTTACGTATTTCTGCGCCCCTATGATGAAGCAATAGCCTTTTCCGCATTTCGTTGTCGTCGCATAAATGGTGAATACATTTTCCAGCGTTTCCATCCACCACATCCACTTCAGCGAATCGAAAAACTCGATTATAGAACGTTCCATTCCCAAGTTGCACGATTGAGCCCATAGCACGCCCAACACGGGAGAGAAATCAAACAAAGAGAACCCCTCATTGTTTCTTACATCCAGGCCCGTAGCGTGCGGTTGGTTGATTTGGCCTCCACGAAGGACGACAAGGTAGGGGTGCGCTGAAATCGTGATATGATGTATTATATGATGTAATAAGTTAGAATAAACCATAAAATAAGTCATGATAGGAGTGCCATTTCAAATTTGAGAGTTTTCATAAGCGTTGTAAATTTCTCGTTTTACTTTCATTATATACGACCAAAGGCTGTTTGCTTCAACTTTGTGTCAGAGCTTCCTCGAACTGATGTATTTACCAGCCTCTCGAGATAAAAATTTAAACCTTTACAAGTACTCTCATCTGCCAACAGTTTTGGGAGCAGTAAAATATTTCTCCACGTGGAGATCATCAGAGTCACACTCCTGAGCCATACAAGAATAACATTTTGTCGTCATCATTGGCGTAGCTCTTTTTAGTATTTCTGTAAAAGAATACTAAGAGCGTTTTAAAGAGAATCCTTCAAATTTCTCGGACGCTGTTTGTACGCGGGACATGGAACTCTCCTGCCAAAGGTAACTTGGCACGAGCTTGAAAAGGTACGTTATTTTATTAAATCCAATGCGACTGACATTCAAAATCTTTGCTTGCCGGAGCAAGGGGACCTTGAAACAACCAATCCCGTGCTTGAGTAGATCTACGCATGACAACCTCGCATCGGTTATTACACCGTCGATCTCAACTTTGTTGGCGGGCATGTAGATGTGGTAAATGGCTTTTCGCTAGTAGTTCCTTCGAAAGTTTCAGAATACTTATCAGATTATGTTTGATCCAAATAAGCTCAGCCATGGTCCGACCGAGTGCAAGTGCGGGAAGTTGGAGTCTGATGACGAATCTTGTTCGACATCCATTTTATGAAGCAATATATCATAAAAGCAGATTTGTTTTACTTGCATGTGAAAAAATGGATGGATGATGTCTGGAACATAATCTAAATGTCGTGATGGCACTTGGACCAGGTTGGAGCTCCTAAAAAGTGGTCTTGATATACAGATATAGTACATCAAAAAATGCCTATGCAAAATTTGAGCTCAAACGAGCAAATGTCTCTTATCGTCATGAAACACCTAGATCTGGTGTAATCTCGAAAAAATGCCTTTCTTGGACAAGTTTTTTTCTTAGTTCAGATGCGACTTAAGTTTGGAAATGCTGCTTCTATTTTTTCTGTCTTGGATATATAAGAAACATTCAAATCTGGTGGCAATTCGAAAAAAAATTATGTTTTTTTTTTTTGAAATGCAAAAGTACCAGAAAAAAGAAGTTCCATAAAAGGAAATAAAAAAACTTCTCGAGGTGACTAGATCTTGCCGTTTCAAGACCATCTAAAACATTTTGCATCAAAACTATGATTTCGATTTTTGAATATTCAAAGAACCCTTGGTGGTTTTCACTGGGGATATTTGACTGTTAAGCGCTGAAATTTTGGATAGACTTTTTTCGAGATATCTGGTTATAAAATTTGATGGTTACTTTTTCCCCATACGTTCCATCGGTACCCTAATATAGTATCCTGAAAAGATGCTTACATAAAATGAGCGGCAGTCCAATACGAACGAATTTCCGTTGAGTCTTTTGTAAATCAGGTATTTTTTCAAGTTTCCTATCATCATCATAAATATGTGAAAAATAAATATGGTTGGTGAAGGGTTGAAAGGTAGAGGCGGGCTAAAAAAATCGTCAGCACACATACAGGCTCCCGGAACAATTCTCCGTCCGACACCTTTAAATATCTAGAGTGTACTGATTTCTCAAAATCTACCAAAAAAAATGTGCACGTTTCGACAGTTATATACTTCGAAATTCCAATAATGGCGCCGGTCACGTCCTTACAGTCATCGGGAAAGGAAAGGAATGTAAGTGTAACAAACGTTGGTATGGAGACCGTGAATACCTCTGCATCTCCACGTTTGCCACGGGAAGGAGTTTTTGTTAGTAGGATGGGGTAAAGAGTTACACAAATCTGGATTCACCTTGATAAATGATAAGATCTATGCAACTCTCAGAAGTGTTATCATGTGTTCATTTCTCTGGGCAGCCGACTGCCGAGAATTTATGATAGTCACAAGCTCCGAACAGCCGACAGTAGGCAGTGTTGCCTATGTCTAACTGAATCAAACGACATGTGGGCAATTTTATTATTCCTTTTTTCTTTATTCCGACGAAGCATGACATTTCAAGAACAATACAATATAATGAAAAGCGATTACCTTCACTGCCTCGAGACGTTTATCGAAATAGATATGATAATGTCTGTGTAATTAAAGATTTCGCAACACAAGTAAAATTTACCGTTTATTAACTTTTTATTATTATTATAAGAAATGAAATGATAACAATGTATTGGTTTCTTTCTCCGCAAACGCTTGAATAAGGTGTCGATTCTTATATTATCATTATTCGCGGGCTTTGTTATGCTAACTGAAGTGCATTAAAGGTATAAATCAGGCACTACCGAAATACCTGACAAGACTGATGCAAAAAGTAAAGCAGGGGCTCCTGGTTCACTTTCACGTCAATAATCAAACTATAATATTTTTATACTCATGATGATATATTTAATATTGCAATCCATAATTTAGTGCACGTGCTACTCCAAAGTATATGAAAGTACTCAATCAAATTGGAACAATTATTACAATTGATCGATGATTGAATGGATTAAAATAAACTAATGAATATGACAGTCAGACATTTGCTCTTCGTTCCGATATGACGACCGCAAATTTGTAACTGGTTTTCGATTATTCTCGCAAATTTTCAATTCTGAATCGTTACACATGATTAAACAGTCATCATTGCACTCATACAAGACCATACGTATTTTCTTCGCACACCAAATGCCCAATGAATTGGTTCCCTAGTTGGTCAAATAAACACTAAACAAACAAAGGAATTAGTTTGTTGAGTTCAAAGAAATGACATCTCGATTGGCATCACCTGGCGGATAGCCGTTCCCTTGCAATGCCACCAAATCAAAGAACATTTAAAATTACATACGACAAATTTAAGTGCTATTCTTAATATAATAAAATTAAGACGCCTACTTAGTTGTTTGCAATGAAATTAGATAGGAAAAAATGAAGTGCATATGGGGGTAGGCGTAGTTGGTAAATCGATTGCCTTGTACGCAGCGCACCTGGGTTCGAGCCCCGACCCCGCACATAGGGTTAGAAATTTTCATAAGAGATTTTTCTAACCCGAAGAGGCGAATGACCTTAAGGTTAAAACCTCTATAATCGAAATAAAAAAATTAAGTGCATAATCAAGGTGGTTCATTTTAAAAGATAGCAATGTTGATGAAGACTGTAAGACTGGCAGACTGGAAGACTGGCAGACTGGTAGGCTGGAAGACTGGAAGACTGGCAGACTGGAAGAGACTGGAAGAGACTGCAAGAGACTGGAAGAGACTAGAAGAGACTGGAAGAGACTGGAAGAGACTGGAAGAAACTGGAAGAGACTGGAAGAGACTAGAAGAAACTGGAAGAGACTGGAAGACTGGAAGAGACTGGAAGACTGGAAGACTGAAAGAGACTGGTGGAAGAGATTGGAAGAGATTGGAAGAGACTGAAAGAGACTGGAAGAGACTGGAAGAGACTGGAAGAGACTGGTGGAAGAGACTGGAAGAGATTGGAATAGACTGGAAGAGACTGGAAGAGACTGGAAGAGACTGGAAGAGACTGGAATAGACTGGAAGAGACTGGAAGGACTGGAAGACTGGAAGAGACTGGAAGACTGGAAGAGACTAAAAGAGACTGGAAGACTGGAAGAGACTGGAAGAGACTGGAAGACTGGAAGAGACTGGAAGACTGGAAGAGACTGGAAGACTGGAAGACTAGAAGGCTGGAATGCTGGAAGACTGGAAGACCGAAAGACTGGAAGACTGGAAGGCTGGAAGACTGGAAGAGACTGGAATAGACTGGAAGACTGGAAGAGACTGGAAGAGACTGGAAAACTGGAAGACTAGAAGGCTGGAAGACTGGAAGGCTGGAGGACTGGAAGGCTGGAGGACTGGAAGGCTGGAAGACTGGAAGACTGAAAGTTTATTCTCCTGTATCAAATGCTTGTGCAACTATCGTGTTTGCTGGGAGGTGATAAGGGACGCGGATGAAAATAGCTGACCATCGTTTGTTGCCGGTCTATTCGATTTGCTAAATACGACAAAATATTGAAAACAAGCTGAATCTAACGGGTTAAAAATGAGGACCTTGCAGATTTGTCCAGAGATACCCTTATTTTACTGGCTAAAGGGTGGTTGGGAGCGGATGTGTGTGTATTTGAGTGATAACAAAGGGGAATTCCAGTATGCCTATATTATGTATGTTTTCCTGTTTTAGAAAAATTAAAACTTGAAGGTCATGCGCCTTGACCAGAACATTTAGAATAAACTAATCCTTGGAAAACGAACCCATGTTGACTGCACACAAGCGTCTTACCAACTACGCTATAACATCCCACTCAATATGAATATTCATTCATAATGCATAAAGAGCTATTGATTTTTCGGAGCTACCATTCGCAATCTCCTCCCTGCTACTACAGCTAACAGACGAAGGATCATCATTCTGATCAGCTACTGGCCCAACTATATGCTACACCTACGTACCGGGAGAGAGAAGGACTGGACCAGTTCCGATGTTCGATATGAAAATAGATTTGTTATTATATTTCCAATAGCGTGTGTGATAAGAGATTATGATTTAGTTTTCAGTGCTGGAGAGCATCCTTGCTTCGAGCTCGCCACCCCCGGATGACACACGCAGAAGAGCCAATCCGATGCTGCCTGCTCGGTGCCTAACGGAGTTGAGCCATTTCGTGACATGTTTCCGAAAGCGGGTTTTCGTATCCTCTCCATCACCAGAGATGGTTGCGCGGGTAATTGTCGCTTCTCCGATAGATAGGATAGTTTTGCGACTCCATCAGGCAACGGCAACGGCGATGGCGCACGGTATTTGTATAACAATCGGTACGTGTGGGTGTGACGTGTATAGTCAGTTCGGCTTTTCGGTGGAGCTCTAATCAAGGCTCGCATTGAAACTAGCTTCTGGTTTGATGTGTTTTTTTAAACAACTGCTGCTAGAGTATCGCACATCCTCTCCCTTTCGGATTCCGGAACAATCGAGTCTTTGAATTTTCGAACTGCTATTGGAATGGTTATTATATTTTCGAGTATGTGTCAGCTTTCAGAAAATTGCTTCTAGCTGAAGAATTTCTGAACGTTTCTAGTTATTGATGAAACTCGAAATTCTGCAGATTTACCTGATATCGAAAATAATTTAATTAAATAGATTCATAAAAGAAAGCTCTCTTTGAGTACATATATATTTTCGATATTTCTAGAGAGGCATATGAATTGTTAATTTATTTAGAATGAAACTAGCGTTTCACATCGTTGTTGGTTTCAGCCTTCAATCCTCAATATTAAGGCTTTAAGTTGAACGAATTATGTTTTACGCATGGACTAATTAGGAACGACGACGGGAAAAATTACAAGAGTTAATTAAATGGAACAAATTTACCTTAAATCCTACGTTTATTAGGCCTTCTACAAAGATGCTTCGACGCGCTGCAGGGCGGCCTTAGCCATAGATGATTAAAAATGGTTGTTGCCTTGTTCTTCAGCTCTTTCTGGCCTTAGCGATCAGCTGCTCCTCCGTTTCGGCCACGAAGTTATTGGAGTAGATCCTCCACTTGAGGTTTAACCAATAATATTCACCAACAGCTTCAGCCGTTCCTTCTGGGTGATTTCCTGCCTCTCAGACACGGCCGACCTCGACTGACGCTTCCGCATAACAATGTTCATTTTGTTCAGATACTTCTTCGCCGTTTGGCCAGTTGCTCCGACCTCCCGGTCCAAGGTGCTGAACAATGAGCCACTTTACCCTCGGTTCAATTCTTCAGTTTCTTCTGCGCTTTTCGGTTATACGGTACCGTCGGGCAGCCTTTCTCTAGAAGAGAGAGAGGGTGTTGCAAATGCCGGATCGGCTCAATGAGGTATATATAGGTGTGGCAGAACACACGGTTTGCTAGTGTTGGCAACCAAAAATATGTAAACAATCCAGAAGCACAACGGGTCGACGTCATAGCGGTCACACGATTCAATGGGAGCGGAACGACCGCTATGACGAAAGCAAGTCGATTTATACTGTGATCACTCACACCACTCATGTAAGATTCATCTTACGAATACCAAAGTGCCATCTTCGCCAGACCTGTATGTACGACATTGGGATCGGCTATATCCGGCGGACACGATTCTTCGCTCCGGGGTGGAACTGGCAGTACGAACAAACCAAGGAGCGTCAGCGAAAAAAAAATGAAATATCCGCAATCAAAATTGAAAATGTCTGGGAATTTCCAAAAATGTATGTGAACATATTGAATTATATATTGTATTAGATGAATTATTACTTGTCTAAAAAATCTCTTCAAAGTGGCGTTTTCAGAATTTTGACATTCCGCTTGGTTACTGAGATATAGCGAGAAATTTTCAATTTTTTGCTTCAATTTACTGTGTCTCGAGATTGGCTCAAGTTATCTTGAAGAATAAGATGTTTTTATGTGTAAAACTATTTGAGAAACATATTTAATGGCATAATCATTTTCAAAATAAAAATACGCGAATGCACAGTGGTTCCATTCCTTAAGAGAGACGGTCATAAACATATGCAATGCAAATATCGATACAAAACTACATATTTTTAGTAAATTTTGGGTCACAGAATCCGATTTTCACATTAAAAAAGTGATTATATCTACCTAGCAGTGTGATATGGCCTTTCTTATTACTCCAATCATTCGCATCCAATTATCACTATTTTTTGTTCTAACATTTTTTAGAGCATCAAATAGTACACGACAATTCTCGAAAATGCAGCTTTTATGCTTGAATGCCAATACAGGTCGGACTCGATTATCCGGGGATTTGAAAAAAAATCTCACCCTGGATAATCGAATCAAACTTTTTTTTTGCGTTATTTTAGACGGCGTCGGTGACCGCCACTCATTCCAATTTGCCTGGGTTCAATTCCAGCCGAGGTCGTTGAGATTTTTCTGAGGTTAAAAAATCTGTGGTCACGTCTTCCTTCGGAAGGGAAGCAAAGCCGTTGGTCCCCGGTCTATGAAATTGGTGGATCGATATCTAGTCCAGATAGTGAAGTCACCTCTCTGGCGTCGGTAAAGAAGAAGTGATCCAACTTCTATACTCTTACTAACGAAAAAATCCTCCTCCTGTGATACTTGTGGAGTGCGCAGTAGTATATACGGCCTCTAGCAAAAGCAAGTATCGGACTAACCATTCCTTCCCTTTCCTTCCGCGATCTACGTTCGGGCCTGGCCGGCGCCGATATTGATCAATACTTTAGGATTACCAGGAGTTGCACATTGAAAGATGTTTCGCTACTCCCAAGCATAATTATCTACTTATTCTCTGTGCAACTTCAGCTAGTCCAGATCGATAACGGAGTAGCAGCCAGAGGTGGTCGCACAAGCTCAAGCTCAAGCTCAAACTTTTTTTTGCGTTATTTCATGAATTTAAGCTTCATTCGTGGAGAAATTGGAAATAAAATGACAAGGGCAAATTTTCCTATTATGGTAAATGTAAATGTACCTATTTTGGCCCTAGTCGATTTTTCAGACTTTCAGGGTGTGATTTGTATTTTCAGTTGGTTTTCATTTATTATTCATATTGGTAACGAGTTAACGATATGTATCGGTTGCTTATAGCTATTTGTAGAAAAATTCTAAGATAAACTTTTTAATAAGGTGTGTCTTTTGCAATACAAGTCAAACTCGATTACCCAGGGCTTAGATTTTCCGAGGTAACTGATTGGATTACTCGAATACCAGAAAAAATAAAGTTAGTAAGTAAACTGTGGGTCGTCTGTTTCTTGGCTCCAGTTTAATTTACGTGGAGTGTCACATATCACAGCTAACATGTCTAGTCATTCTAATTAGAAGAGAGCGTATTGCGCACCCATAAAAAGATCCTTGTCCTTGAACTTGTAGCATCATTTAGTTGACCAATACTGGATTGTCAGGTAATAACTACGTGTGTAGTCTTCGCAAACTGTCCCACTCATACTTGTCACTAGCGAAGGACTACTAGGTTCCCGGGCGCCTCAGCGAGAAGTACTGCTGGCGCCCTCTTTACATAGCCTAGCATCCATCTTTGCTTGAGCTACACAAGAATTGAAATCACCTCCAGTGACGGCCGGGCCTCTTTTCAGAATCTCGTTATCCATTTCTTGACCAACTTTTTTCTACCGCTTATAGGGTCCCAAAACTATTTTTCCTTAAAACTGTTGGCGTCAAGAAACACGAAAAACCTGGTTTAAGAAAGATAGGTGCTTCTTTTGCAGCTCCTCAATATTTACCTTCCGATCTAGTCTAATTGCATGAAAAAGGTAATTGAGGGCAATCCAAATTAGAAAGTTTTAGCAGTTTTCAATAATATTCCCAGGCTAAGAAAATATTACAAAATTTCATTTTCGCCATTAACAGAAACTATCCCTGGCAGCACAGCGGAACCCAATCAGATTAATTGTAATAACTTCTGTTCTAATGCTAATATTTATAACTTTTAGTGCTCAAATGAAAGATCTTAGTCGCAGTTATTAGCCTTACTTGACGTTGTGTAAACCAAAAGTTATAGACATATAGAAACATGGTTGTTCATCAATCAGAAGGGCACGAACGGGTTAAAGATACTATTGGAATTCTGAGCAGAAATCACTTATTGAAGGGGATAATGGGAGAAGAGCAATATTGTTTGTGTCAAAGTCCACTGGAACTCATAGCAGGATATTCATCAGAACATTACACCGGATTCCAATGATAATAGGACCATGATTCTATCAGTATCTGGAATAAAGCAAAATCTTCAGTGAAATTCTATCTTGAGAAAGATTCCACTAGACATTTAAGAAGCTTTTCTCTAGAATCCGGCATCAAAATTCAGAGAAAAAACCGTAGAAATGCGGATAAATATTGAATCAAAGTTCTGAAATAGATTCCATTGGGATGCTAAGAAAACTTCGATCTTCATCATTCTTCATTCATCATAACATAATCTTGAAAAGTATCCAAACAGAATCCTGAGAAGCATGTCATAATTATCCCAAGAGATAGCCAGAAACCGATCAAGCAATGTAGGTATAATGACGTTTTATGTGGCCTACAGTAACCGATGTATTACAAGAAAAATGTTCTTTTAGTGTAAAATTGAAAAGTTGCATATTTGGCAATATTGGCATCAAAACTTTTCATTTTTTTGAATCCCTAAACAAATCTTTAAAAATAATATCTCGCTGATTGATTCTAGTGCAAACAGTACCAGAGATATAATCCGAAGAAAAACATTTTTTTAAACAATTTGTTAAAATTAACCGCTATGTGTCCAACAAAAAACACCTTTAACAGGTCAACGAGGGTACCCGGGTACTCACAAATAAAAATGCTCATAACTATGGCTTCCTTTAACCGACTTTGACACTTTTAGATGTTTTAGATTCAGGAACTCGTCCACTTTTGGATTCTGTAACATTGGCCCGGATGAATGGATCTGGTTCCTGGTAATCCGGATTTTCCGGAGTAATGTTCCAGTACTAGGGTATGATTTGTAAATTTAAATAATGCCCTAGCAAAATGAGTATCAAAACATTTCAAATTGTCTCGGAAGTAATTGTAACGGGACCCTATGGTAGTTTGAAAAATGGAATGGCCATTCACGGCCCTACGGGAACCTGCTCCAGAATGTCCGTTCCGGGGTGAAATCACCAAATGGTTCCAATACCACGAGATACAGCCTATTGATGCTATGCCAAGAATTTTGATACCCATATTGCTAGTATTCCATTGAAATTCACAAATAGTACCCAAGCACTGGAACATGCTTCCGGAAATCCGGATTCCCGGAAACCGCTTGAAATAACCCGATTCATTTTTACCAAGTCTATAAGTGGATGAGTTCTTGAATCCAAAACACCCAAAAGGATCGAAATCGGTTGGAAATTACCTTAGTTATTAGCATTTCAGTTTTGGGGGTGCCCGGGTATCCACGTCGGCATGTGACGTAGTAAAAAAATCAGGAGCCCTCCTCACTCCCTTCTTACTACATCAAAAACATTATTATCCCAAAAGCTTGACTTAGTGAAGTTCTAAGATGTCACAAAGTTTCGATTTCCAGCTACGGATAAAATATCGGAATTTCATTATTTGTAACCTAAAAAGGTATCCGGGTACCGCGGCGGACACATAACGGTTAAGAGTGTTCCCGTGGACTGAGGGGCTGTTTAAACGACACAACAATTTAGGTTATTATATATTGGCTCTAAATGAACAATTTCTTCAAAACTGGTTCCAATCCATGAAGGTCGACTCCAAGTTTTGTTTTTTAGGCCACTTTGCGCGGAATAACCCATATATAAGCTATTTTTGAGGTAGGTTAAAATTTGAGAGGAGGTTAACCCTAGACCCCCCAATTGCCCAAAAAAAAGTTCTATTGACTGCAATGATCGAACTAGCACTATAATAAGACATTATAGTTGAAATTTGATTTTTTTCAAAACACCCGGATAATCGAATCATTTTCCCCGGATAATCGAATCACGGATAATCGAATTCCCGGATAATCGAGTCCGACCTGTATTTTGATATCGTTTCCAGTGAGCATGATATCTCGTGAACCAAATCACAGACCAATCTTCATTTTTTGAACGTTGTTCTTGATTTTAATAGCAAGTTAACGACAAAATTTGAAATTTATTGTGAATTTTTCCCTAAAAGTAGTTTTTATGAATACAAAGAGTTTGTCCACGGTATTTTTTTTTCGCGTAAATAAAAATACCCTCGTGAGGGTACCATTTATTTTAAAAAGGAGCAACAGTTCATGAATTCAAATTTATTTGTAAATTGAAACTTGGGCTTTCTCAAAAAATCCGTATTGGAGAACATCGTTGTGGTACGAAGTGGAGTGAGCCATTTGCCCCGTTTATCGCATATTCCGTACCGACCTGTGTTTTGTAATGATCCGATCGAAAAGAAATAAATAATTAGGTTATTTGATTTCTAAATAATAACTAAGCTATTTAATTTAAAGATTTGAGGTAATAATAAAATAATATAATTTTAAAATGTGAAATAATTTTTTTTGTCTTGTATTATCTTGTCAAACATATACAACATCTTAGATTCTCTAGCCATTCTGGGCGCAAACTTGCGCAGCTAAAGAATAGTTTCTGTGGAACTGAACAGTCTGACGACCATTTGAAAGAAACATTCGCGAGGGATATCGAGAGAAAAATTAGTTAAAGCCAAATTCAATATTTTTAGTTAAATTCTCCGAAAAATGTACAAACATACAGGGCCGGCGGAATGCGTGGGTAGTATGGGTAGTACTACCCACTCGAAAATAACCGAGGTGGGAATTACTCACTCGAAAGTCTCGCGCACAAAATGAATGCGTGCGAAACTCTCGATGTACAACAATTTTATATTTTAATTCAGATTCAAACTTTTTTGCTTTACAATTTCCATTTTTATCAAAATGTGGGATAATAATCAGGATTCGATTGAAATTTGAGATTATTTTTTATTTCTTAAAACGAGGAATACTGATCGATTTACAAAAAAATATTAACGCGATTTTATTTAGAATAAAGGATGCAGTTAAAAATATGTTAAAAGACTAAATATATAATTCGTAATTTTTCGAAAAGAATTATTACTTGATTAAAAATTGAAACAAAAAAAAACACTTTTATAAGGAAGACAAAAGACATACACAAGAGGGATTGGTTTCAACATCAGAGTAACAGAGACCATGTCAGGGGAAGTGAAGAGAGGGCGGACAACAATGACAGTGAAAAGAAGAGATTTAATTTGCAGCTTTTTGGCAAACGGAAGATCACTGTCAGGACATCATGAACCGGATCGCCGACTGACCTCCTTGGATCCGCTGGGAACTCTTTTGGAACCTCATTGCCAGGTGGATGTTAACATAAAAGAGAGAAGAGATCACTAAATTTGGATATCTATGGTGGTTAAAAATATGCATATGAGAGACATATAGGGGAGATCGAGGATATCCGGCACATCTTGCAGTGGAATGAGGCCGAATGTATTCGGTTAGCATAGATCTGACGCTAGAGCTCTAGGCGCACGACCAGACAACATATTTAATGTTGTGAAAACCTCTCTCAACGACCCCAATATCCCGAAGATGCGCATTCAACGTATAATTATTGGACATGAGCCGAGATATCACTCGAAGAAAGTCACGACCTTTATCAATCCACTTTAACCAAGGTTTGTTGATACCTTTGGTATCTCTAAACTTCCATGGTTCCATGAAATTTGCCAATTTTCCAGTTTCCAATCCAATATTGAAAAACACGTTGAAATTACGCGATCTTTCATAAAAATTACATTCTAATGCCTAAGTGTCCGCCTTCTCATTAACCGCAATAGAGGAGTGCGAAGGAACTCAAACTAATATTTGTATCTGGTAATCTGGCATGATTTTTCAGATAAAGCTCTCAGGAACTCTCACATTTTCCCCAGAAACTGTAACTGTATGGTCGCCCTCGCCACTCCACTACTGTCATAATAAATAGCATAGAAGCTATGCATAGCTGTCATCTTCTGATGAACGTTACGGTAATATAAGCACTGCAATGCTTAGCGCGAGCATTTATGCTGTCAGATAAAAATGTGTGTTTAAAAAATAATCATTTCGTTTATATACGGCATTATCATTTCATCGTGAAACGTCGTTTTGAATGTGGATCTACATGGAATGCTGTTGTTACCGAAAGATTATTGGTTGCGTGTATTTCGATCAAAGGTTGAATCGAATACACAACGTGGGGCCTTGCCACCAGTTCAAACATTTTTTTCCTCGTTAATCCGTCGACGAACCGGTGCCAATAACTGCGTTTTTCAGCCTTCGTCAAGTTTTTCATTTGTGTTTCTAACGTCACGTATATTCGGAATAATTCGGGCGAAAAGTCAAAAAGTCCTTATAAGACCTTTTCGCGTACAACTCTGAACGCTCTCTGGTCACAACGGAGTGGGAGACCGTCCACTGTTGCTCGCACCGGGTACTCGTTTCGTCTGACATTTAATCGCAGTGTATAGAATCAAACCAATCCAAACCTTGTACGCTTCCGTCGCAAGAATTTCTTGTTTTAATTCGATTGTTTCGGATATAGTGGACGCGTATCTCTTTCAATCAATGGATTCACGAATTGTAGCGAGGTCGAGTACAATAATAAATCTAAAGTGTTTGGCCGTGCAGGTGGCGTAGGAATTTGTGTCACTTTTACCGTATCCAAGATAGTCATATTGTCGCAAATATCACGCAGTTAGATAGATCGGTTATCATCGTGAAGACAATCTCATGGCATACCGTGAGAATTGAAGTCTTCTAAAATCAGCTGAGATGCGATGTATATGGAAACAATACCGATAAGTTTTGGCCTTTGATTCGGGCTTGACAAGCGACAACTTCAATACCTGGTACCGAGCAAAGGTTAATCCGATTGAAAGAACAGCACATTTCGAACACCAAAAGTGTTTTCCTGCCCCTAGCGAATAAAGTTAAAATTGTGGAAGATCTACATTGGCAGTTAACCAGGTTTTACACAATGCAAATGCATGATGTAAAACCTGGGAAAATGTAGGGACACTTGGCGTTTTGATGTCCTATGTGAAAATTCCTGCTCTTTTCTAGGATTCTAGGAGACCAGGAACAACTTATTTTGGTTTTGTAACAGCACCCTTCAAGGGACAGTCTCAGGTTTTTACGAGGAAGCTAAGGAGAGAAAGTGATTTTCCTCCTTTGAAAATGTATAAGGCTCGCTAGAAAATGTTCCCACAATGGAATGGTCAGATTCTCGCTCTTTACTGAACGAGGAAGCGTATAAATTAATCATGGCCGGTAGCGTAGCCCTATTTAGCAATTCTTCAGTAGGAAAACTTTTCATAGTTCTCTCCTCATTTTCCACACCATGCCTTGTTTCTACAATATGTAGCTGTAGGCCCTATGGTTTGCGACGAGGGCAGTTCATGACTCGCGGCATAAAAATATGAACAGGTAGGCGCCACGTTCAAAACAACAAATTGTAGAAGAGCAGACCCTGCGAAGGGCTCGATATGAGGCTGATGGAAAATTAGTAGTTTTCTTACATTCCTCGATTTTTCACCGAGCGCAATTACTTGCAAACCAGAGTTTTCATTGACTAAAGCAAAGGGTTCTTAAAGAATCCAACCTTATACTTCGCAATTAGGAGACTACACCATCAATCTCTACTTCCCAGGCGGATACATAGACAAGACTTCTTCGTACATGGCCGAGTGTTTTGTTAGATCCCGCATATATCGGTGATGTTAAATGGCTTATATTTGGTCCGGAAGAAGACATTCGTTGTGCCAGTTGTATTAGATGGATATAATTTGCATCGAAAAGTGGACTTAACGGCATTATTTCGCCACCGCAGAAATCGACCTCCATTGAGCCTGAGAGGATGTTGGTCGTTGGAGATACCTTGCCGTTAGCCAACACTATCATGCAGGCTTCAGTACCTGTGAAAGGTTTTATCGGTGGGAACGGAAAATTAATGCATCAAAATTTAAAATAATGGAGTAATTGGTAGTTAGCTGTGGAACATTTGAAGTATCCAGCCCGTTAACAAAGAGTGTTTCCAAATAGCCACCAGATATTATCCGGGAATTCCCCTGTTCTCTTACACACGCCAGGTCTGAACTTTCGTCACCACGGGTAGAAATCACTCGGAATCATAGTACCCACTAGGGAAAATAGTGTTCCGCCGGCCCTGCAAACATACTCATATTTCCGCACGCCATATTGACCAAAACCCGATAATTATCGTTCAATACATAGCTAATAGTAACGTTATCTGATAAAAATACTGATATTGGTAACTACAGTTCGAAAAACAATAAAATTCATTCTGACTAGCTATCGAATATCAATATTATTCAACTTATCGGTAAATAACGAACCACCCTATGCATTCCTCTATATACCTACTAAAAAATTTAGTGGCGAAATCAAGTTTGAAATAATAAAACATACAACCGTAACCATCTAATCGAGAGATAAAAGCATGCTTTGGCCGAAATATGTTTTTTGTATTATTGGCCTATGGTGAGAAAAATGCAGTTTAAGTTTTAAACTGGAAATATAGCATATTTGGCAACACTGCAACCAATTTTTTTTTTAGATTAACTGACTCATTTCCTTCAAAATGCATTTCACCGCTTGATTATAGACCAAATGAAGCCAAAGATATGAATAAAAGTTAATAATTGACGATTTTTTTATATGGAAAATTTTCCATGCACGATTATGACACGCCATACAAATTTTGTGATCAACACACACCTATGACACGTGTGAGTGCGACTTTTGTTTACATTCTTATAAAAAAAATCGCAATATAGTCAACCGATCTTCGTAATATTTGAGAGATTAATACAGAATAGATAGAAGCATCAATTGTATTCTTTGAATTGTTTATACAGTTTGTAAGTTTCAAGGTATTAAATATCAAACTTAAAAAAATAGTTTTTCTCGAAATGTACTAAATGGCGCTTGTCGTAAGATAGCACAACAGCGACGATATTGAATGTATAGAATGAAATTTTGAATTACAATAAGAACATGAGCAGTGTCCGGATAATTGACTCACACTTAAAATTATAACTGTAGGTGAATAAAACAGCCTTAATTATAATTGTATGGTACCCCAAATGTTCATTTCCATTTGTAACTGCTTTATTGATCAGTATTTTTTCGTAAAGGAGGGATTCCATAAGAAGCCGGCCGACCGCAAAATATGACCATCGTCGATTCGAACGAAACTTTACATTTGTGTTCGGTTTATGAATCTCCATGATTTTCTCTGGCAATTATGCAATATTCTGATATAAGGGCAATTTTTCAAAAGGGCGTAGACGTTTATACGTGCGATAATTTCAATTTTTTTTTGTTCGATTACACTATTTTATACAGTAAAACTATCTGAGAACGAGTTACGGGGAATGAACACTTATGCGCAAAAAATATACACTGAAAAAAAATGTTGTGTCATTTTTCACAAAAACAAAAATTTGTGTTAAAAATTCAAAATGCAAAAAAATCATTTTTTCTGATTTTTCATATTTTGTCAACGAAAATCTAAAGAGAAAAGAAACATTTTGAATGTAATTTTATGATGGAGAAATTATCAGCAAAAAAGTTTTTCTTACATTAACCTTATACATGTTTTTAAATTTCTTACTAATTGACATACAAAACAGAATACAATTCTAAGTATCATTTTAAATCAAAATGCATTTAACAAATATCTTCCAAAATACGATAATTTTCAAAATATATGGTATTTTGCTCCAAACAACGATTATTTCATGTAATTATGTCCTTTTTAAAATTTATTCACGTTACCCCATCATAAATTGTCGAAAGTCTAATGTTTCTCGTTTTACAGACATAAAAGAAGCTTTTTCAGTGTATTTGGACCATTGAGAAGCTTTTAATAAAAAAGTTCGTAACAACAACTTTTGACAAATTTTTATAATTCATATTATTTGCAGTAAAAAACACTTTTTTAATGATTTCAAACGCCATTTTAAATCAAAATGCTTATAACAAAAATTTTCTAAAATGTAGTAGTTCTCGAGATATTTTAAATTTTGTTTTAACAACAAAATTATTTTGTTTTAATACGACCTTTTCCGAACTTATTCCTGTTTCTCCATCAATAACAATTCGTTTTTCGTAAGGCCCATAACATTTCCTGTAACTTTCCCATTGACATCAAGGTGATATTGTAAACCATTTGAAAGCTATACGAAAACAACCAAAATATGATCGAACTATTTAGTTTAATCATGGTTGAATAGTATTTTGATTGATTTCGTATAGCTTTCAAATGGTTTACAATATCACCTTGATGTCAAAGAGAAAGTTACAGGAAATGTTATGGGCCTGTTGAAAAAAATATTATTGTTGATAGAGAAACGCGAATAACTTCTGAAAAGGTTGTAATAAAACAAAAGAATTATGTTGTTAAAACAAAATTTGAAATATCTCGAGAACTACTACATTTCAGAAAATTTTTGTTATTAGCATTTTGATTTAAAATAGCGTTTAGAATCATATTCAAAAAGAAAATTGTATATTCGACTGCAAATTGTAAGAATTATAAAAATATGTCAAAAGTTGCTTGGAAATTTTTTTTATTGAAAGCTTCTCCATGATTCGAATACACTGAAAAAGTTTCTTTTACGTCTTTAATAGGATAAACATTACATTTTTGACATTTTATAATTGGGTAACGCGAATAGCTTTTAAAAAGAGCGTAATCACACGAATTAACTTTTTTGTTGGAGCAAAATTCGAAATATCTCGAAAATTATCGCATTTTGGAAGATTTTTGTTAAATACATTTTGATTTAAAATAAGAGAATTATATTCTGTAATAAAATTACAGTTTTGTATGTCAATTAGCATGAAATTTAAAAACATGTATAAAATTATTGATAGAAAAACTTATTTACCGATAAGTTCCCCATCATACAACTACATTCAAAATGTTTCTTTTCTCTTGAGGTTTTAATTGACAAAATATGAAAAATTAGAAAAAATGGGTTTTTTACAATTTAAATTTTAACACAATTTTTTGTTTTTGTGAAAAATGACACAAAATTTTTTTCAGTGTATTTTTTTCGCACATAAATATTCATTCTCTCAAATTCGTCCTCAGAAAGTTTTGCTGTACAAAAGACAGTAATCGAACAAAAAAAATTAAAACACGTAGAAATGTTTACGACCTTTTAAAAAATTGCTCTTGAGTCAAAATAATCTTACTGATAGTGGAAAATGTTTAGTGTTTTATAGGAAATGTGTAAAGTTTCATAGGAATCCAAGATAATCGATCAGGATTTTAATTATTTTCGGACGGATCTTCGTGGAATTCCTCAATTGTATCTTCCGTTATTTTTTCCAATTTCAATCTCAAAGTTCACACGCATACTTTTGAATTTATACGTAATCGAACAAAAAAGAATCTATTTTTTGAAAATTTTATATGAGACTGTCCCCTTAAAAGTTCATGTGACCAAGTTTCTAATTTGGAACAAAATTAATAACTCTGCTATTTTCCAACTGATTTTGAACATAAATAGATCGTTGGATGCGGAATTAAATGTTCTCCTTAATTTTCTATTTAAACAAAAACGCTTTCTTAATAAAAATTTAGAGCAATTTTCAAATTTTTAATGAAAAAATCTCAAAATAATGGGTACTTTCACATTATTGGCTGAAAACCGCCTAGTACTTTTAACATAATTACATAACATAGCATACCATTGGAAAGGTCATTTATTCTTCTTTCCAAAACACTTAGATAATTTAAAAACGGTTGAAAAATAACCGCGTAGAAAATTTTTTCGTGCTGCAAATCCTGAAAATGCTATAAATAAAGATTTTGAGGGTATATTAAATTGATCAAAGGTGGTTTTGTGTTGGACTTGACGAGATCTACAACTTTAACAGACCACTCTAAAAGTACATTCATTTTTTTATTTTGTATCACCGTGTTATTTTTAGCTAAAGAATGCAAGAAAACGATTTGGAGGGAATAGGAGTTATTACCCTGTTTTCTGATACATCTAAATCAAAAAAGAATAATCTCGAAAACGGGAAGGCAAAATGGATTGAGATTTTTTGCATATTACAGAACACACTTTGGTCTTGAACAAAAAATTTAGTTCCATACGAAAACCCCTTCACCATTCTTCGGCTCTTTAAAGCTACCAATGCAAAAAATAGATGGAATGCGGTACCATTAAGGTGCTTGTACGTTGATCGGAATTAACAAATTCGAAGAGGGCCTTAAACCTTAATAAATAATCTAATCCTTGATCCATTCTTTTCCAAAAAATCATAGTATAATCAAAATAGTGGGCATTTGAACGAAAAATACTTTTTTATTTGAAAAATCGTCTTGAATTGCATCAAAAAAATACTTACAATCAAAATTTTCTAAAAAAAGATCCAGTTATTAGGATGAATAAATAAGCTTTTGAACGAAAAAAGAAAGGGAATTGCTTGAGCGGTTCTTGAGATATCCATGCCATCGACTTTGAAGGCATACTTTCGAGGACAACGCGATTAAAGTATTTGCAATAGTTTAAACCAAAATTTATTTATTTTTCGTACTTCAGGATGGAGACATAGCTGGGGCGATTTTTAAAATTTATTCCTAAAATATTGATATTTTAATACATGTATAAAGAAAGAAATCGATTTTTTAGAAAAATAAAACTCCCATGTCCCCTATGCGTTGTTAGGACAACAATGCGAAACTAAGCATTATTTTCCATGAAAAATATGAAAATTTTATAAAAAAGCGTCTTTGTTTTGATACAAATTTAGAGAGATTATTTAGTTCCGCATGCAGCAACCTATTTATCATCAAAATCTGTTGAAAAATTCCAGAGCAAATTAGAAACTTGCTTGTATAAACTAAAAAAACTTATTTAACTTATCTTGGTATGCGGGGCGAGTGATAATGTAGGCGATGTTATAGTGGTGATGTGGTCGGGGGAGGGGGTGTAACTCCCCTTCAAAGTGGATTAATTTGGGGGGCGGGGAGTTGCGTTGGCGTCTCTTTTATGGATTTCAAGGTTTACTCCCCTTTGTTGGAAAACTCCTGTAATGGTGACTGTGGCGATGCTGGTTCGGATACTTGGGTATATAGCACGCAGTATTGGGAAGATTCGTCAAATAACTCGCTTTCTTCCGTGCCCATGCATTCCAGGTCTCCCATGCATACTGGTTCTTTCGACCCTGACTCTGAAATTATATGAAAGTAGCAAAAATATCACAGAAAATTTGTGCTGCGCTTTGAAAAATCCGTCCCAAAATTTGATTCGGATTCAGTTGAAGCGAAGTTGCAAATACAATTGAGAAATCTTACCAAGAGTGATACTCTCGTCCATCATGTCGACCATATTCTTTGATTTATAACATTGCAAGAAAGCATTGATCGATTCAAAATAAGTCCATGTGGATCGCGATCCTCCAAACGTTCCCATTTTGTTTTTTTTCAGATATGAAATAAATTGCATCAACGTAATTTATATATTTGTCAAATAATTGAAAATTTTAATGAGCTACCTGTATTTTCTGGACAAATTGTTGATTCGGGTGCGCAATTCGTTTGGCGACAAGTGTATGTCGTAAACCTGGAGTTCGTCGCACATTTTCGCATAAATGTGGGAATTTTTGCAGGTACCTCGCAAAGCCGCTACATTTTCGCTCCACACGTCGATCACTTGAAAAATTTCGCGGCCGCTTAATATTGTACAATTTTTTTTTACCGGTTTTGTTTTCACTCATGATGTGTGATAAGTTCGGAATGCGAAACAAATTGTTTTGAAAACAAAATTTATCTTTAGTCATAGCTTACTACTCAAACGTCAAAGTAATGGAAAGTAAAAGCTCTGGAGTTCACCACTGCCTGGAAATAGCGCTGATAGCATTTCCATTGGTTGTATTTTGAGGCAGTACAACGGTCGGATACCATGGTACCGAAATCAATGTTGTATCACGATGATTGCGTGATACCACCGTGATTCTGGGTGACACACATATGATTTCATGGTGTACAGTGATTTTGATATCACACGTGTGTCATAAGTATTAGCCTCGGTCTCTCTCTTCAGTTTCTGCTGCAATTTTCGGTTGTACAGTACCGTCGGGCAGCTTTTCTTTAGAAGAGAGAGGGTGTTACAAATGCCGAATCGGCTTTATCCGGCGGACACGATTCTTCGCTCCGGGGTGAAACTGGCAGTACGAATAAACCAACTAGCGTATCTGTTTGACTGTTTTCGCCTGTCTGCTGCAAATCAACTGACAAGGCTGTTAATTCTTTTCTGTACCCAACCAGGTTGCTACGATAGATGATGCATAGGTGAATACACCGACAGCTAACAGCTTGAAAAATTGCTAAAATCAGTTCATTATTTAGTGCATGCGTTATTATCATAACCTATTAAGATAGGGCATTTGTTCGTTAACAAACTAATAATCATCGTGAGGTCATTTAAAATAGGCGTGGCTTTACTACCCAGTCATGTCTGTAATGCGTTGTAATCTTACGAGATTCTAATACGAAAAAATCCAAGATTGTCGCCTTGAAAATTTTCATTTCCATGAATGTGCTTAAAGCACACCCTGCCGTCGGTCTAGAAAGTAATTTCACGCTTAATTTGTATTTTTTCTCATTCATCTCGTTTTCTCACCCATCTTTCCTATTCCTATTTTTCCAGGTCTGGTTTCAGAACCGCCGGGCCAAATATCGCAAGCAAGAAAAGCAATTACAGAAAGCGCTCGCACCCTCGGTGATACCGTCGTGCAATGGCATGATGCGAAACATACAAGGCTACAGCGTGTCCCGGGGTTATCAACCGTATCCTCATCCAAACTCAATCAATCGATATCCGCAGGTGAGAATCAGTTTATGGTAGCCCATTCCAATGGTACCCCAGTGGACCCCCTGATCGCCCCCCCCCCCCCCCCCCCCCACATTTACTACTGCGCCATTGATTCATTTGACGGTCGGTGACTTTAATTTCGACACTAATCGGCTGTTTATTCCCGACAGGACCTCTTCCAGATGGGTGCCTCCTCGTATCCCGGAATGACGCAGCCATTCTCGATGACGCACAGCTCCAACATGGGCTCTGTGGGTGTCCGCCAGGATTCGATGGGTAAGTTCAAAAGGCACATGTTCTAGCAATCATATCATCTTAGGGTAAACACTATACTATTGGCCAGGCGGCTCCTCCGTTACTGCTGCAGGAATTACGAGCAGTCATCTTGGAAGAAAACTATTTCCGACATTCATAGCCCAAAGAGTTAATTGCATTAGAGCCGTCTCCTTTGCACAACAGTGGCCGTGCCGTGCCGAAATGAAAGTTGCAATGAGAAAACTTCTTCCGCCGTCAGGTGCAAAGATGCAGTGTAGCATCCTTTTTGACTACCGTCAAACGAAAGTGTGAATAGTTGCAGCTGTTGCTCGATTGCCGATTTATTTGCTTCCGCTCGTGTTTCCTTCAGCGAAGATTGCTGACGACCTGGATTCCGGCGCAAGTCAGGTGCAAAATCGGGATAAACACCAGCCCTTCCTGTTTGCTAGGCTCCAGCAATCCAGCCTCCTCGCGCCTGCCTCGCGGTCGAAGCGAGGGCGCAAAATAAATAAAATGTATAAACCGAAGGAAATTCAATATTTGCACCCGAAGATACCCTCCCCGTTGGCATAAGATACCGCGGCGATGCGATTCCAAGGCACAATATGTTGATGTCTTGCGGGGCGGATGCTACCGGGTGCCGGCGAAGGCAAGAAAAATCATCGCAGCACGTCTTGGGGAAAATTCGTCATTTCCGCAGGGCGGTAATGTATAATAAATTGACGGCACGATTCTGTGCCTGCGTGTCCTGTTGGTTTGGCGTGTCCGCATAATGCTTTTTTGTTGTTGTTGTTGTTGGTTCTTTCATTTGGAAACGAGAATTGTGGTTGTTTTTGCCAGAACAAAAAAATTGGACAGCAGTTAGAAGGTGTTGTGTAGTTTTCCGTTTGCTGGCTGTCATTCGTGTAGAAATCGATCGAAAAATTCGAGTTTGGAATATCTATCGATTCAAAAGAAACGAATAGTTCCCTGGTCAGCCATTAAATGTTATTAACCAGATCAAAGAGGAATTTAGCATTAGTAAGATGTTTGTACTGACCTCGTGGCGAGCGGCCCGCAATTGATGATGTTGAAGTTTTTCGTTGAAGTTTCGTTGTCCAGGAAAATTGCTTGTTTGTTATATGTTGTCAAATAGGTCAGTGTCTTTAATGAAGTTGAGTATAATTTCTTCTCTTACAGGATCGTTTGAGAGAGCGTCGCGTATGGAGAGAGGAAGGACGCGTCTTAATCGGAGGTCTTGTAGTTCCAGGCCGTTCAGGAGTATGTGTTCAACGGTCTGACGGGAGTTACACGTAGTACAGATGGGTGGTGGGACATTTGAAATCGTATGTTCGTGTGAAGTTTTGATGTGTCCAGTTCGTAAACGGGAGAGTACTTTTTGTTCTTTCCAATCTTGACGATCATCCCATTTGACGAGGAGACCCTTTATCTTCTGGACGCAGCCATGGGATGCTCGCCAGTGGGAAACGAAATGATTGTTGAGGGTTTCTTTGAAGTGGCGAATGATGTCAACAGCAGTTGCAGTGTTTTCTGATTTTTGAGCCAGGGCCAGAGCAATTGCTGCTGCTTCAGCGGAGAATACGGAGCATTCGGCTGAAAGGCGGAGGGCTGAGCTGGTTTCATTGCTGCTGACTCCGACTCCAATTTCGTTGTCTTTTTTTGAGCCATCCGTGAAGAAGCGGGTATGTCTGAAGAAGCGTCGTTGAATTAGTTGGCTATATGCTGATCGTGCGATCTCGGGGGCTGCTCCAGCCCGGATGGATTGGGCCAGGGAAGTATCGATGTTGGGAGGACGGGTATTCCAGGGGCGATGCCAAATTCGATGGAGACGGGTAAGTGGAGGAAGTTCAGTTCCGGTAAAGTTTGAGTAAATTTCTTTGGCTGTTTTGAATGTTGCGGAATCGTCCTCTCCGGATGTACGTTCGAGAATACTTAGGGCACGCCGGAGGGTTACGAGGGCAATTTTCCAACGAAACGGTAAAACGCCAGCTTCAACGCAGGCACTTTCGGCAGGTGTGCTGGGTAGGAGTTTGGAAGCTGTTCGGATGGATCCATGGTAGAGTGGGGCGAGAATCTGGATGATCCCTTAAGTATTTCGAGCGGTTATTTCGATCCCATAGTAAATACGGCTGTGGATCAGTGCTTCGCTGATTAGGAGTGCAGTGTTTCCGTTGCATTTCGGGTGTCTGCAACAGATGGTTTGCAGCAGGCGTTTACTCCGCTAGCGAATGACGGATCTCAATAGTAGCACGTCTGTAATAACATACGTACATGGAACTATTGAGAACCAGAGCTACAGGTCCAAAGCCCTGGTAAAGGAGGATGGTTGTGATGATCCGGGCCGAGATCACCACGTAAAGCAAGGTAGGGCATAACCCCAATTCCAAGGCGTGAAGCGACCCGTGCCGAGGGATGAGTGATCGAGGGGGTGAAAAAGATGCTCGATCGTTAACGGAGCCTGTGGGGTACCTGGGCAACCCCCACAGTAAGCGTCCCTTACCACGCTAATGCGGAGCTCTGGCGTGGCGGACATATATTTCTCGCGCTACTCGTGGGACTATACATGGAGGTAAATAAAAATAAAAACAAACAGACGGAGGTGCCAAACCCCTTCGCAAGAGGTGGTTTGGCGAGGTCTCCCCCCCCGTGGGGAGAGTAGTGGAGCGATGAGTGCTGCATCCGAAAGCACCAGTGACCCCCCAGCAGCGGTAGGCAATATCCCTACCAATGCATCGGAGGGGCCAATAGCTGCGATGCGCAAAGTAGCGAAGCAACTCGATTCTATAATCGACTTCGCTAGCGCAAAGCAGAACATAGCCAAGGAGTTGAAGTTGAGCCTCTTGGAGCTCCGGAAAGCTGTTCGTGTCGCAAGACAGGAACAGCAGGCCTATGTTGAGAGGGTGGAATGTCGGGAGAGGCCCAACAGAGAAACCCAGACAGTGGCCTCCAATAGGGAGGAAAGAGAGAAGGTCGATAGAGGTTCACAGACAGTGGCCTTTACCTTCTACGGAGCAGCCACGTCGATCGGAGCGGCGACTGAGTTCCCCTCGAAGGGAAAAGGAAAGGGCAATCGCAAGACGGCATCGAATGCGAAGCGCCCTAGGAAGTCGCCAGGCGAGGGTGCCAAAACCGACACCACTCGGCGTGCAACCGTCAAGGTCAAACGCCGCCTGGGTGAGGTAAGCGAGGGCGAGAGTGACCTCGCTGTGGAGAGCGATGGTACCAGCAACCCGGCACGACCGGGGCAGGGGGGCTCAAACCCCTGGACGCTGGTCACCAAGAAAAAGCCGGCACCGAAACCGGAGGTACCGCGGCCTGCGAGGAAGGCCAAGGACAGAGGCGAAGCCTTGTGGTTGAAAACCGACAAGGACACGCCGATGTCCTTAAATCGATGAAGGCGGCCGAAAGCCTCTCGGCCCTTGGGCAGGATGTGCGTAGCGTAAGACGCACCAACACGGGAGAGATGCTCCTGGTGCTGAAGCGAGGCGCACAATCAAGTGCAGTATATAAGGCCTTGGCTCAAGAGGTCCTTGGCGAGGGCGCCCAAATCAGGTCGCTAGGTGCGGAAACAACTCTCCAGTGCAAGCACTTGGACGAGTTCGCGACCGCAGAAGACGTCGTCGCAGCCGTCAAGGAGCACTGCGGCGTCACAATCGAGCGGGCCTCTGTGCGATTGAGGGACGGACCCTCTGGCACCCAAGTAGCCTACCTCAGGCTACTGAATGCGGATGCCAAAAAGGTAACCGAGAAAGGGAAGCTGAAGATCGGCTGGTCGGTATGCCCTATTAGTATACCCCAGCCGCCTTCAGTGGACAGGTGCTATCGGTGCCTAGAATCCGGCCATAAAGCATACGAATGCAAAGGCATAGATAGGAGCAAGCTATGTCGTCGCTGCGGCGAGGAGGGGCATAAAGAGCGGGGGTGCACTAAGGCATATAAGTGCCTTATCTGCACCGCTAAGAAGCAAGCCCATAAACATGCTATGGGCGGACCTTCGTGTCCCTTCGGCGAGTTAAATAAGAAGAAGCCGTGAGAGTCACACAGCTAAATCTTAACCATTGTGCAGCAGCCCAACAGCTGCTGTGGCAGTCGGTCTCGGAGACGAGGACAGATGTCGCCCTCTTATCAGACCCGTACAGCATCCCTGCCGGCAACGGCAATTGGGTGTCGGACGGGTCTGGAATGGTGGCAATCTGTACAACGGGAAGGTTCCCGGTTCAAGAGGTAATACACCCCTCCGCCGAGGGTGTGGCGATTGCCAAGATCAATGGTGTGTTCTATTGCAGCTGCTACGCCCCACCAAGGTGGCCAATAGAACAGTTCTACCAGATGATCGACAGGCTCTCGTCGGACCTCGTGGGCCGGAAACCGGTAGTAATAGCGGGAGACTTCAACGCTTGGGCAGTGGAGTGGGGCAGCCGCTGTACAAAAAGCAGGGGTCAAGCGCTAATGGAAGCGTTTGCGAAACTCGATACTGTGCTAGCTAATGATGGCTCCGCTAGTACATTCCGTAGAAACGGAGTGGAGGCGTGGATTGATTTGACCTTTGCCAGCCCGAGTCTGGCTCCAGGCATGGAATGGAGGGTAGACGAAGGCTACACCCATAGCGATCATTTAGCAATCCGCTTTAAGATCAACTATGGTGTGCAGCATCCGAGGGCGGGAGATCCCTGTCAGGTACGCGGGTGGAAGTCCAATCACTTCGACAGCGAAGCTTTCACCGCGGCCCTGGGACTGGAGGCCAACACCGACAGTCTAAGCGGGGATGCGCTGGTAGCTGTTCTATCACGCGCATGCGACGCCACTATGCCGAGAAAAACACTGCCAAGAAACGGTAGATGCCCGGTATATTGGTGGAGTGCCGAGATTGCAGCTCTACGGTCAGCCTGCCTCAGAGCTAGACGTAGGATGCAAAGAGCTCGCACCGAGGATGCAAGAGAGAACCGCCGTGAAGCGTTTCGAGCTGCGAAATTAGCCCTTAACAAGGCTATTAAAAGCAGCAAGAGAGCGTGTTTCGACAACCTGTGTGAGAGTGCCAACGCGAATCCGTGGGGTGACGCCTACCGGATTGTGATGGCCAAGACCAAAGGGGGCTCCTCACCCCCAGAACGGTCTCCGGACCGGTTGGCAACGATTATCGAAGTACTCTTCCCGTCTCGAGCCACAAGCCCCTGGCCACCTGCACTACGAGACAGTGCGGGCACGGTCGAAATGGTGGCTCCAGTGACGAATGAAGAACTACTCGCAGTGGCTAAATCCCTAGCAATGAACAAAGCTCCAGGGCCGGATGGAGTTCCAAACAACGCTCTCAAGGCAGCGATCATAGCGAACCCGAACATGTTCAGGCTAGCTATGCAGAGATGCCTTGACGAGTGCCGTTTCCCCGATAGATGGAAAAGGCAGAAACTGGTGCTGTTGCCGAAGCCCGGGAAGCCGCCAGGCGACCCATCGGCGTACAGACCAATCTGTCTGATAGACACGACTGGCAAACTGCTTGAGAGGATCATCCTCAACAGGCTCACCCCGTACGCGGAAGGTACGGACGGTCTGTCAAGCAACCAGTTTGGCTTTCGGAAGGGTAAGTCCACAGTGGACGCTCTCAACTCAGTGATAAATACTGCCGAGATAGCGATCCAACGAAAAAGGCGAGGTATTCGATACTGTGCGTTAGTGACACTTGACGTGAAGAACGCATTCAACAGCGTAAGCTGGGATGCCATCGCGCTCTCGTTACACCGGATTAGCCTACCGGTGGGTCTGTACCGGATCCTGGAAAGTTACTTCCAAAACCGCGTACTGATATACGAGACCGATGCCGGTCAGAAAAGGGTTCCGATTACCGCCGGAGTCCCGCAGGGCTCGATCCTAGGCCCGGTGCTATGGAACCTCATGTATGACGGGGTTCTGAGACTGAAGTTCCCTCCTGGGGTCAAGATCGTCGGCTTTGCCGACGACGTAACCTTGGAGGTCTACGGGGAGTCAATTCCTGAGGTAGAACTAACCGCAGAACACGCGATTAGCACGGTGGAGGAATGTATGAGCGCGAGAGGCCTGGAGCTCGCTCATCATAAGACGGAGGTAGTTATCGTCAACAACCGCAAGTCGGCACAACATGCAGTTATCCATGTGGGAGAAGTCGCGATCACTTCACAGCGAAGTCTGAAGTCTCTCGGAGTCATTATAGACGACAAGCTGACCTTCGGCAGCCATGTCGACTATACGTGCAAGAGAGCGTCGACTGCTGTTGCGGCACTATCGAGAATGATGTCCAACAGCTCAAAGGTGTGCGCCAGTAGACGTAGGTTACTGGCAGGCGTTGCCGTATCTATCCTCAGGTACGGCGGCCCGTCATGGTCAAGAGCACTGAGGGTAACCAGTTACCTACAGAAACTGGAGAGCACCTACCGCGTGATGTGCCTCAGAGTGATATCTGCCTACCGCACGGTATCACACGATGCATCCTGCGTGATAGCGAGCATGATGCCAGTCGGGCTGGTCATTCGGGAAGATGAGGAGTGCTTTGAGCTACGTGGAAATAGGGGAGCCCGCGAGCGCACCAGGGTGACCTCGGTCGCCAGATGGCAGCGTGAGTGGGACAACTCCTCGAAAGGTAGGTGGACCCACCGGCTGATACCTAGCATATCGAGCTGGGTGGGAAGACCCCATGGGGAAGTTCACTTCCACCTGACACAATTCCTGTCAGGCCATGGCTGTTTCCGTCAGTACCTCCACAGGTTCGGGCACGCGGAGGTCCCAGTCTGCCCGGACTGCCCAGGTGTAGACGAAACTGCCGAACACATACTGCTCGTATGTCATCGGTTCGACGTCGAAAGAAGAGCAATGCTTGACGTCTGTGGCTGGTACACAACCCCGGATACCCTTATTCAGCGGATGTGTCAAACGGTGGAGAAGTGGAACGCAGTCTCGGCTGCTACCATCCAGATTGCCAGTAGGCTACAGGTAATCTGGCGAACCGAGCAACAGACGGCGGGCACGGCTAACTAGTGATTGGTTAGCTGGAGCGAAAAAGGCCAAGCGCAAAATAAGAGAGTGAATGGTCTGTTCATGCCGAGGTAGGTTGGCGCAGCGAATGGCAACCGCGTAAGGGGTAAACCCAGCCACCCCGAAGCAAGACAGAAGAGTGAGTGTATAGGCGTATAAGTGGACTGCCTCATGCCAAGACGGGAGAGTCGTAGCGTAGTATGTTGGAACTAAGCTATCGATGCCTCATGGCGTGGCAGAGGAGTGAAAGGGTGAGCATCCAAGTCAGTCTCACACTGCATGTTAAGGGTGAGCATAAAAGTCAGCCTCACAGGTTGGTAGAGGCTAGCACAAAAGTCAGCCTAGCAAGGAATGAAAAAGGTGAGCACAAAAGTCAGCCTCGCATGGTATGTCAGAAGTGGGGCCTAAGGAAAATGTCCCACATGGGATGCCAGAGGGAGTGACAAAGGTACAATAGAGTGGCACGATTGAGAGTGAATCAGGTGATAGGGTGAGCACCCAAGTCAGCCTCACATGGATGGGTAGGGCGAGCACAAAAGTAAGCCTAGCAAGGAATGAGTAAGGTGAGCACACAAGTCAGCCTCGCATGGAACGTAAAAGGTAAGCACAAAAGTCAGCCTCATGTGGGAGTGTTTGAGAGTGAATCAAAGTGTGATTGAGAGAGCACCCAAGTAAGCCTCATACAGGATGTATGATCGCGTGAGTGAGAGTGAATGAGTACATTCAGTACAGCCATCCCCCCAGAAGTAATACCGAGAGGTAGTTCCTGGGAGGAATGATGGCGGAGCCCAATGGAGTTTAGTCGGTATTAATGGCTGGTCACCATTCGAGTCCGACACGCCCCCAGTGCACCCCGTGTGGTAGATTGGACCCTACCGTTAGCACGTGTACTGGGCTAGGACATAAAGGTCTTCTCCATTGTAAAAAAAAAAAAGGCGTTTGCTGTTGGCACATTCCCTCTTAATTCTCCGGAAGTGGGGGATGAAGGTGGTTTCTCGGTCCAAGCTTGTTCCAAGAATGGTTGGTTCCTTTTTGTATGCAATCGGCACATCTGCGATCCGGATCGGTCGGTCGGTGGTGTGGTGAACGGTGGAACAGATGTGAGTGTAGAAACTTTTGGATATAGATAGTTTGAATCCTACGGAGGTGACCTGTTTTAGTGTAGCGTTCACAGCAGATTGAAGTTTGATGCGAGTTCTTCCTTTGGTTCATACTGATGAGAAATAACGTAAAAGCCAGAACGGATCCCTGAGGAACACCATTTTCCTGGGGTGTATACGCCCGATTCGCTTCCGCCAATTCCAACTCGAAATGTACGATTCTCGAGGAAACGTTGAATAAAGAATCCGAGATTGCCTCGTATTTCCCAGAGGTCGAGTTGTCTGGGAATTCCTTCGCGCCAAACAGTATTATAAGCTTTGTCGATGTCGAGAGCGCATATGGAGGCTTTCCTTCTTAGCCATTTGGAGGCTTTCCTTCTTAGCCATTTCAGTATGGAGGCTTTCCTTCTTAGCCATTTCGAGGATTTCTCCAAGGGAAGCAAGGTATGTTCCGGTGCCCTTCCCTTTCCGGAAGGCGTGTTGTCGGTTGTCAAGTAGTTGGCGCTGTTCTAGAATGGTGATTAGTCTACTGTTGACCAGTCTTTTTGGGAATTGGGATGATCAATGCCATTTGCCACGAGTCAGGGAGAGGATCACCGTTCCAGATTTGATTGTAACATTGCAGTATGGCTTTTTCCGAATGGAGGTAGTTTTCTAAGAAGAGGGTCGCCGATGTTGTCTAATCCGGTGGCTTTACCCTGTCCTTGGCTGAGAGCGTAGGTAAGTTCGGGGCCGGAAAAGGGTTTGTTCCATTCAGATCGGGAGTCAGGGAAAGATGTTATTGGGTTAGCTTCCATCATGGTTTTTTTGGACATGAACTCGGGAGGAAAAGAAGCAGTTGAAGAGAGGGGAGAAAAGAATCTTCCGAGTTCTTCAGCAATCTCACGGGGATCAAGGCTAGCGACTCTTCCGATGTCGAGCGAAAAACCGGTATTTCGTCTTCTTTTTCGCTGAGAGCGTCGCCATATTTCTTCAGAAGAAGAGTCTGGATGAATTCCATCGAGGAATTCGTTGCAGCTGGTGGATTTGGCCATAGTAATAGCTTTGCGGGCTTCGTTGCGTAGTTGTCGAAATTGGTTGGATCTGGAGGTACAGAGTGGGCTGCTGTTTGAAGTTTTCCGGAGGATACGAAGAATGGCAGTGGCAACTTCTGTACACCACCAGTGAACTGATCTTCGGCGAGGAATTCCATTGGTTCTGGGTATGCTGGTTTCGGCTGCAATGTGAATGATGTCAGCAATCTCATCGGGGGTGTCTGGTTTTCGTGGGTCGAAAGGTTGGAGAAGGTTTCCTCGAAAAGTGCCCAGTCGGCTTCGTGGCAAATCCATCGACGTCGACGGGTGGTGGTGGGGAGAGTTGCCTTGTGAGTTATGAGAATTGGGTAGTAGAGTCATTAGTACGGACCAGAGGCAATCGGTTGCTAGTGAATTTGAGCGAGATGATAGGTCGATCTGGGACGATGTAGAGCCTCTGGTAAACGTTGTGCTTCCATCATTTAGAATAATTACTCCGTTGTTTTCAATGATTTTCAAGACTTCGTTTCCACGACGATGGATCGTCGATGAGAACGATGGGATTATGATAAGCGATAGTATTCTGTGGGTCCCCAAGGTTTCGTCGAAGACCTTTGGTGTTCCATTGGAGAGCTAGTGTGCTCCGGGTATTATTGTTGTGAGTTTCGAAATCGGAAACAGATTCCGATGGGGAGCTGGATCGAGAGTTGTTGAAGTTGGGTGTAATAGAGTTTCGATGATCCGGTATTCCGTGTTGGTTTGGGATGTCTGCAGATGATGTGGAGCAGTATGATTGTTCGTGGTTTGGAACGCTTGGGGTGGGACTTACCCGGGAGGGAGCCGGGCCCCCTGCACTAACAGCCGCCGGAGGCTCATCGGAGGATATCGGTACTTCTGCGGACAGGGCCAGTGCAGAGGATAGGCTTTTTTGTGGTACCTTAGTCTCAGGGTTGCATCTAGTGGTGGGATTGATTTTGTTGGATAGACTGGCGTAGTACCCTTCCAGTGACCGTGATAAGTATGGCAAGGGGTCCGCGTTCTTGATAGCGGAGCAATATAGCAGGACTTACCCAGGGGAAAGCCGGGCCTCCTACACCGACAGCCGCCGAATCGAAACGGGGCCGGTACGTCCGCGGTCAGGGTCGGTGTAGAGGAGAGGCTTTTTTGGATTGTGGGTATCTTGATGGTGTGAAATTTGATTGAAAGTTTGTTGGATACCAGGAACATCCGGGGATTGGGCTGGGTGAACGTTGTTTTCAGGATATCAGCAATAGTGTTGGTTTTATCGATTTGTTGTTGATGCATTTGTTGAGATGAATTAATCGGAGATATCAATATCGACAATCAGGTGTTTGGCGGGAATCCTTTTAATTTGGTGTAGATTATCATCAATGGGGGAGGGGTGGGTTCTTTTTTCGGGAGCTAAGGAGAGATTGTTTGTGTTTTGCATAGGGCTTCTGGATTTGATTCTCTGATTAGTATCGGGGTCTTTTCTGGAACTACTGCAGCCGTTATGATCTGGATTTATGATGTTGATTTGCGGGGTGATTGGCCGAGGTGGTTGGGATGATCAAGATTGTTGGGATTAAGGCTTGTTTTTTGATTTGGGTTGACTTTGGAGTTGTGGATGTTGCTCGGAAATTAGTTTTTTAAGGTCATAGATTGCATCTCGCTTTGAAATAATTTCATTTCGAAGGTCTTTGTTGGTTGTTTTTTCATCGAGTAATTGTTCCTTGAGGTTTTTAATAACGGTGTTTTCGTTGGAGTTTTGGGATGTACTTTTGTTCGATTTTAGGGTTTCGATCTCTTTGCGGAGTAGACTAATTTTGCGATCACGATCGTCGAGGGGAACGTTGAGCCGATTGTTCACGGTGTTGGCATAAGAGTTTAGTTGCAGAGTTTTGCTTGAAGATTTTACGAGCTTCCGAGAAAGATAGATTGTTTGTTGTTTTAATTTTCATTATTTCTCTCTCCTGGGAGTAGATGGGACAGCTACTTACTAGGGATTTTCTCGAGAAACTTCATGAACCTGGGTGCAGTTAGACAAATTTCCTTCTGGTCACATTTTTTGCTACCGTGACCAAAGCGACCGCAGCGGTAACACTGCATGGGATTGGGAAAGTATCTCCTGACGCTGACCATCATTAAACCCAGAAATATGAATTCAGGTAGGTGGGGTCCATAAAAAGATAGAACAAGTAATGGAGTGTTGGTGGCAATACCACTAACCTTTTTTGTAATTCTCCGGACCTCTGTGACTCCTTGTTTCTTTAAACCCTCGAGGATAGTGCTAACATCAATATTTTTTTTGTCCAAATTGTAGATAATTCCGGAGATTTGATTAGGATGTGGATGGCGAATAATCTCGACTTCTTGGCTGGTGATGAGGGTTTTCATATTTAGCTGTTTTTTATAAATCTTCCCAAGAAACAATGATAGCTGAACAAGCTTTTGGTCCGAGAAAATTAGCTGAATAAGAACTGAGCAAGCCAATATCCAGCTAAATTGTTTGTTGGGTTACCAGAGGAGGTACGCAGGATGTATTGAGTGCCTCTAGCTTCTTTGCTAGCTTTGATTGTAAAGGTTAGGTTCAGCTCCGATGGTATTTTTGATTGATAGGTGGATCGTGAAGGGGTTGTGGGGAAGAGGTTGTTCATTTCCTTGTGAATCCTTGATGGAACGTAATAGCAGGGTTTGCTGGTCAATGATGTTCCCCGTATTAGGGTCAGGGTTTGACTGAGCTTTGGACCCCAGAGACTTGAGGGGGGTGTCTAAGTCCATGATTACATTAGCTTTCGTTATTCGTCCATATTCTGAGGTTTTGAATTTGGCAAGTAAAAACTAAAATTTAACATTAAAATTATTTTATTTTGCTAGTGTAAAGCACCATACAAGAATACTTATAAAAATATTTACGCTACAAATGTCCAAAGTTCTTCAAATATCCTCAAATGCATGTACATTTGCCGTGACTCATACCAACCAATCCAATTGAAAATCTTTTTTTACAGGGTAGTAGGGTTACCACCTTTGGTAAGGTTTTCACCCGGAGATTTTTACTGACCTGAGATAGGTTTTTATAGAATCACCTTGAACCTATCTGACCTATCTGCTGAGTTTAAATTAGACAAGTATAACCTCTTTCATTCTTTTTGTAACTCGTCGAGGTATCAATTGTTGAAATCGATAATTACCTCCTATACTTTGTGTTGTGCATCCATCCACCCCCGGGGGATAGTAATGCTTGGTGCATCACCCGACCCCTCGAAGTTTTTCTCAACATAAATCTAAATGACACTTTTTACCGCGTCAACACGTTTAACATTAACTCCGATTAAATAGCTGTAAAGTTAGCTCGCGTGTTTTTCAATTCACCAACCTTAATCCGAAACCCACTACGCTGTGTCCGCTGTCCTGTTTTACCTGCTCGTTACGCCGACAGGTTATGGGCCCAGGAAGCGTTCGGAATTCTGTGGAATCAGTGAAAATTGTTCGGTCGAAAGTGACGCAATAACGCGAAGGTTCGAGAACGTTTTTGTTTGTATTAGTGCGCTGTTGAGGGAGGAGCAAGCACGCTAGCTGTGAAAAATTTTCTCTTGAAAAGTTTTGCTTGTGCACGATAACGGTATTGTTTTGCCAAGATGGTTGACGCCAGATTTGCTATTCCCAAGCTGAGTGGGACAAATTGGCAAACCTGGAAAGTTCGCGTAGAAATGCTGCTGCAACGAGAGGATCTGTGGACAGTAGTGAGCGAACCCGTCCCTGACGAGGAAGATCGGCACGATGAGTGGCGGAATGCCGATCGGAAGGCTAAAGAAACGTTGGTGCTGTTGTTGGAAGACAGCCAATTATCGCTAGTGAAAAATTGTGTTGATGCTCACAGTGTGTTTAGTGCTTTGAAATCTTACCATCAGAAGACGACGCGATCGGTAAGAGTTTCATTATTGAAAAAGTTATGCTTAGTGAACATGCCCGAGCGCGGGAATCTGGAAGATCATTTACGTGAGATCGATGAGCTGTTTGACCGTCTGGATGCCGCCGGTACCGAGTTAGATAAAGACACGAAGGTGTGCATGCTTTTGAGAAGCCTTCCCCCTTCGTTTGATAGCATTGTTTCGGCTCTGGACAGGCGCGAAGACGATGCTATTTCCCTGGACATCGTCAAAGCCAAACTGATGGATGAATTTCATCGTCGTTTGGAGCGAGAGGGCGCTGGTTAAAAAGTCGAAAAGGCGATGCGATCGGTGAACAGCAAGCAAAAGGAAACTCGCGTGTGTCATTTCTGCAAGCGCTCCGGTCATTTGCGACACGATTGCCGAAAGTTTAAAGCCTCACAGAAGGCAGAAAGTTGAACTGAAAAGGAAAATCCAAAAGCAAAAACCGCTCAGGGCGACATGAGAAGTGTAGCCTTCACAGGCAGTGAAAGTATACAGCCAGCAGCGTGGGTGATTGACAGTGGGGCAAGTGCCCATATGACGAACAGTCGTGAATTTTTTTATTCATTAAGTGAATTCAACGGCGGGTGCATCACGCTCGCTGACGGGTAAAAGACGCAGATCCTCGGAGAGGGCTGTGGAGTGCTGAATGGAGTGAACGGTTCTGGGAGCATTGTAAAAATTGACGTGAAAGGTGTAAAGTTTGTCCCGGGGCTATCCACCAATCTAATCTCAGTGGCCAAGTTGATGGAAAAGAATCTCACAGTTAATTTCGATGGCGAAGGCCGTCGGATTGCGAATGCAGAAGGAATAATCGCGGCGACTGGATGTCGTTATGGTGGTTTATACTACCTACGGATTGCGGAAGCTTCAAACAAGGCGACAATAGGTGAGCATCACGAGAACTGCCAGCATCAGTGGCACCGGCGTTTCGGTCACCGTGACTGGGCAGCTACTGAACGGCTCATCAAAGAAAACCTTGCAACGGGTATAAAGGTAGGGGATTGTGGCGTGCGCATTGTTTGTGAATGTTATTTGGAGGGCAAATCTGCCAGACTTCCTTTTTCCCCTGTGGTTGAGCGCAAATCAGAAAGAATCCTTGACATCGTGCATACCGATTTGTGTGGTCCGATGAAAACCGCAACACCAAGCGCTAATCGTTGCGTCATGCATTTAATTGACGATTATAGTCGCTGTACGGTCACATATTTATTGAAGCACAAATCGGAGGCAATCAAAGATTATGTTCGATGGACGGAGAACCTATTTCAACGTAAACCCAGTGTCATTCGTTCCGACGGTGGGGGCGAATTTTGTAACAACGAACTGAAGAGTTTCTACCGTGCAGAAGGAATCAAACCACAATACACCACGCCCTACACTCCCCAGCAGAATGGTGTGGCCGGGCGTAAAAATCGATCAATCACGGAAATGGCCACTTGCATGCTGATCGACTCAGGCATGGAGAAGCGTTGCAAAATCGTTTACCCTCAAGTAGTATTACAAAGACTCCCTATGAACTATGGTGGGGACGCCAGCCTGATTTGGGTCATCTTCGTGCGTTTGGTGCTGAGGTATATGTGCACGTACCCGATCAGAGGAGAAGTAAGCTGGATAGTAAGTCGAAGAAGCTGCGATTTGTAGGTTACTCAATGAACCATAAGGCCTACAGATTCGTTGATTGCGATAATGATTCCATTACTATCAGTCGCGATGCGCGCTTTATTGAATTAGGGAATAGTTCTTCCTTGATCGATGTACCGTTGAACAGTGAAGCAAGCGGAGAGCGTAGAGTGGTCGTTGAGGAGGAGAGAGATCCTCTTAAGATCGAAGGTGGGGACACGCCTGACTCGGACGCAGAGTTCTTCGAGGCCGAAGACGAGAGGCCCATTTAGACGGAAGATGTTCGTCGCTCGAAACGACAGACAATGGGTAAGACACCAAGAAATTTATAAGATTATATTCTCGATTACGCGGAGGAAACCGCGTCGTGCGCCACAGATGAACCAATAAATGTTCGTGAGGCATTGGAGATTGCTGAATGGCGGGAAGCTATGGAGGACGAGATGCGATCCCACAAGCGAAATCAAACGGGAGCTCGTGCCGCTTCCAAAAGGTCGTAAAGTTGTAGGATCGAAGTGGGTCTACAAACTAAAGCGCGATGAAACTGGAACTGTGGCAAAATACAAAGCAAGAATAGTAGCCCAAGGATTTTCGCAGAGATTCGGCGAAGACTACGAGGATGTGTTTGCTCCGGTGACGAGACACGCAACTTTCCGCACATTGTTGTGTGTGGCGTCTAAGCGAAAAATGACGGTGACTCATTTGGACATTAAGACAGCGTATCTTTACGGTTTGTTGGAAGAAGAGGTCTTCATGCGCCAGCCGCCGGGATACGAAGTGCCAGGCAAAGAAAGCTATGTGTGCAGGCTGCTGAAGAGCATCTACGGCCTGCGTCAGTCAACATGTTGCTGGCATAAGAAATTGCACGAGGTTTTAACAAAACTACAATTTAAGCAACCATCAGCTGATGCTTGTCTGTATGTAAGAGGTTCCGGATCTACTCAAGTGTTTTTAGTTGTGTACGTCGACGACATGCTAATCGCTTCGACATGTGTCACCGAGCTGGAAGAAATTATGAATGGTCTGAGTCGTGAATTTGAGCTGACGCGTCTTGGGGATGTGCGCCACTTCCTTGGCATGGAAGTTCGCCGTGATAATGATACGTATACGATTCGTCTTCAGAGCTATATCAACAAGCTGCTCGAGAATCAAATTATGAATGAAGCCAAACCGAACAAGTCGCCGATGGACCCGAACTACATTAAAGCTGAGGACAACAGTGAACTACTTGGAAGATGTTTCTAAATACAGAAGTGTCGTTGGAAGCATATTATATCTATCTGTTGTGGCTCGTCCGGATATTGCAAATAGCGCAGCAATTCTCGGAAGAAAATTTGCTGCACCAACGGAACAAGACTGGATAGCGCCAAAGAGGGTGATGAGATATCTCAAAGGAACAGCAGCATACAGCTTGCGATTGGGTGGCAACTACTTCTGGAGCAGTCAACATTAACACCGGAGGAGCTCAGTTGAACATATTGAGTTAAAATTATTCATCGTATCACTATACTCGGAGAAATGGATGCAAAACCCGGAGGCCATGAGATCCTTTCCTGGAGTCTCCGGGTCAAACCCGGAGGGGTAGCAACCCTACAGGGTAATGATGGTAAATAATTTTCAGAAAGGGGTACACCATGGGGATCAATATTCGGAAAGGCGTACATGGAACGAAAAAGGTTGAAAACCACTGGTTTAGGATTAAGCTTCTACGACCTACATTTTTTTTTATTCTCAACGTATTCTAACTCAAAATTGAAAATTCAATGGAAAAAGAAAAAATCCTTACATGAGGCAGTAGTAGATCTGTCAATATAGAGCATCTAAGAGACCCAATCAAATAAGTTATATATAAGTCTCGCAGTTTCTTTCTACACTATCATTCGTTACTAGCTAATCTGACGAACATCGTATGGGGTATTCAATATAGAGTGTATATTTCGGAAATCACAAATATCCCGAATAGTCAGAAATCAATAAAAAATCGACGATCCGAATACTTGAAAGGGATTTTCTTTGTTTAAGACCAATCCAATGTTTGTATGTATGTGATTTATGGACTACCAAACGGCCTAACCGATTGCCGTTAAAAATTTATACGTAGTAGCCATTTCGTCGCTGTTGTGCTATCTTATGACAAGCGCCATTTTGCACTTTTCGAGAAAAGCGATTTTTAAAGTTTGAGATTGAATATCGTGAAATTTATAAATGTTAAAAACTTTTCGGAGAAGGGAATCGATGCATTTATCTTTGCTGTAGTAATTTCTCGATTTATGCGAAGATCGGTTGACTATATTGACAGTTTTTGCTTAAAATGTAAACCAAAGTCACTCACATACGTGCCATAAGTGTGTATTGATGATAAAATATGTATGGCTTGTCAAAAATGTGCACAGAATGTTTCATATAAAAAAAACATAACTGATTCGCAAAATTATGCGTAATAGAACACTATACTCAATGTTATACTTTTCCATGCGGTAGCAAGAATATCAGGTTACAAAATGACAGTATTTGAACTCAAAGTTTTCACAATTTTCCTCCTTTATTCGGACAAACAATAAATAAAAGTTGGTTTCATTAACAATTTAGAGACAATATATATCCAACAATGTTATTGTTGACAGGCGATTAGACGAAAAAAATATTCTTCTTGCATTATCCATCATTACATTTGGACATACTTTCCAAAACTAGTGCAAATCTCAAAAGGAAACTTGATCTATATTGTTGAAAACACAAGCCTACAATTTCCAGAAAAAACTATGGTAGGAAAAGTTTTGCTCCCAAGACAAGAACCTAACTAATGATTATGGTAGATATACATAGGAATTACGTATGTCATCACAGACATCTGTTGGCTTGCTATAAGCTTTTTAGCATATAGCAAGCCAACAAGCTGGGATTGTTGTCTCTTTGTTTGGCGCCATACGATAGCACAACTCGATCACTCAAGAAATTGGCGCTTGTCATAATCGTGTTTCGCTATATCTCAGTAACCCAGCAAAATTTCAAAATTCTGAAAACGCCATATTGTATAAGCTTAAAGATTCAGTAAAATGGCATATCTAACTCAGTTTACCCCAAAATGGCGTTTGTCATAAGATAGCACAACAGCGACGATATGGCCTGTGTGCTATTGATTGGGGATTATCTGCCCGCCTGATGGCGTTTCGGAAAAAAAATGTGTTTTACTCCTATTTCGTTGAAAGTCACAGCAACGCGCAACGGATATTAGCTAGTATCATATAATTATTAACTACAGGACAAAGATTACCAGACTATTTGAAATGATTTGCTATTGGCTATTCGTAATCTCTGTGGATTCAAAATCGTAGTTACAGTTTGAATGTATTTAAGTAAAAGTTTATCGACATTCGATGAAAATAGTCTCCATTGATATTAAAACTCTCCGTATATTTACTGCCGTAGAGTTTTAACTCGAAATGATGCAATTTCTTCAACGATAAATTGATCCATCGAAATTTTAACGAACTATATTTTATTCTCAGGTCTCGGGATGATACCTTCAATCTGGCGACATCTAGATGATTAAATGACAAGCGCTGTGTAAACACAAAGTAGGCTATTATTGGGTTAGTCTACTCATGTATTTGAACCTTTGTTATACATCAATATGCTATGAAAAGCAAAAAAATAGCACACAATTTAAACCGAGCTCAACCATTCGAGGATGCTAATGTATCTACTATATAAAATCTCAGCCTCATTAGAAACGTCGCCTTACACTTTTTGCTTCCAATTTCTAATTCATTCCCACAAAAAAACATTTCGTTCCAAATACCCACGCCTACTGAAACACATTTGAGTCAGTTTTCCATTAGTACCAGCTGTGATGTGTGAATAAAAACTAAATCTCATTTTTTTCCTTTCCCATTCCAGGCATGTCCGCCGAGGACGAGTGGTACAACAAGAGCCTGTCGGCGCTGCGGATGAACAGCTCGCATCACCCGAACCTCTCCGCGCCGATGCTTCAATACCAGACATAATTAATGTAGGATCAGCTATAACCTTTCCCCGATTGTTGAGCGGTAACTCTCGGGAAAGCTCGGCATCGCCTACCCACTAGTCAACACAAGTTTCTTTCAAATCAAAAGTCATCTGCCAATTCAGTCAATATTCAAATATTCGAAATCGTTGAAATTTTGCTAGCCTACTCATTCGTGAATGTTTTTTAATTTAATCGGTTCAGCAGAATGCACTAAAAACGTTATTCACGCCGTAACGCGACAGCGATCTTTCGCGAAAAACGTTTACCTGCTGATAATCACATCGGCGCCGGTGAACTATTTTCGAACATATTTTCATTCCATCCATACACATGACGCAAAACGAATAAATTTATCGTGCATTTCGTTATTTTTTATTACCAGTTCGATTAAGGGCGCTAATTTATGCAACAATGTTAAACCCAACACGCTAATTAAAATTTGAAATGGACAAAAAAAATAATCCTATAGGTAAAGAAAAAACTTGTACATATGTCAAAATATGAGCTATGGGACGCCGAATTTTCATTTCCACGACGACGAAAATTTAAATCGATCGATTCACTGCTTGGCTCGAACACTGATAAATGGCACGAAATCAAATATTACCAGTTACACAAATTTGATAGGTATTAATTTGAATACTACACCGAATGCAGTTGCGTGCATTTAGACAAGGATGAAACAGAGACAACAAACCGTTAATCGGTCAGATTCTTGAGTAAGTTAGCATCTAAGGTGAATACCAAAAAAAAGGAAGAAAAAAAACTAAACTAAATCTACGAGAAAATGAAAACCATATATAAACTTTGAAGTAACGTAGCTAAATTATTTAATTTAAACACTTAAGAAATGAACAAACAAACAAAATAACTTATAACGTGAGAGGATGTAAACTGGTGAGAACCGTTAGTTGATCTATGAAACAGAATATGCAGTAACATTTCTAGTCACACACACACAAACAGCAACAACTAAAGCTGGGCATTGATTGTACTTGTAAATATAGACCGAAAAAAATGCATTAAACTATTTCAGATGTATCGAACGGATTTCTCATTTCTTTCAAAACTGACAACCTAACCTTGACCTAACCTTTTAGTTTCTTACAGTACATTTTTACAGGATCTGGCCACCTCTCTGCTCTATCCAAAAATGCGTTATCTTCTCGATCCATATTGGAAAATACCTATGTGCTAATAAAAACAATGTCGAAGACAAAAAGTTTTTGAATCGATTGCAGATTTCTCGAATTCTGACGGAACGGTATTCAGCCGTGGTTACAGGCCTCTATCGAAAGAGTACAGAGTATATGTACCAGCAAATCGGGTTGAAATCTGAGGGGTCGTCTCCGGTTCAAGGTTGAATTGCGCTGCTGGCGGATGGTGTTGGCTATTTTAGAGACCTCATGCTTTAGCAAGTGAAGATACTGGAGTGCAAGCGATTGCATTAAGCACTCTTCGCAACTGACGAGAAGAGAACTTATGTCAACTCAAACTCCTAACGGGTGACCATCGCAGGCTTTATCCAACCACCTTTTCTTTGACAAGGTTCGTCTGCCTTTTCGCATTTTTGTGCAGCCGACAATGAACTATAATAATTGCAAACAATTGGGACACACAGCCTTCCATTGTAGCAATAAGGTTCGTGCGGTGGAAATCATGTGGATGATTCCTGAGAAAGGAATGTTGTAAAGTGTCTATACTGTGGGGGAAATCCACATAATCCCCCGATATTCCCGCAAACAAACTTCGCGAGGAGAAACTGAAGCGTTCCGTTCAGGGACGTTCCAAGCAATCATGTGCAGAAATGCTAAAGATAGCTGCGTCACCTGTCTCTATGAATATCTATACTGACTTGTCTAGTAACGAACGCGACTCTGACGAACCCCAGGAGGGAACAGCTTCTGCTGCTCCTAGACGTTATAGAAAAAGGTGCAACATTTCCTCTTCTGAGTTTCGTTGTAAAGGCCAGAAGGTGTCCTTCAAGGTCCTCCAAAAATAACTGCTCGAGGAAGTACTGGCGCAAAACCGAAGCAAGCAGCGTCTGGTCTCCGAAACCTAAGCTAAGAAAAGGAGTTCCCAGCACTTCTTGGGACATCAAAAAACCCAAGTATTCCCATGTCTCAGCCACATAAAGAACCGCGTGGACCGTATTTTCAGAACTTTAAATATTTCTGACCATCTTAAAAGTATCTTGATAACAGTTACGGATTTGATCCCTGTTCTACAGTGGCATTGCAGAAGCATTATCCCGAAAATCGCTTTTTTTTAAATTTTACTAAATAACTTGCAGTGCATTTGCATTATGCGAAACACGGTACAGCGTGGGGTTCCTTCATGATGATAATCGATTTACCTCACTCCACGAGGTTAGCGATAACTTCAATATGACCATTTTGAATGCGAGTGAAATAACACGGATTCCTATCTCTTCGGCGCGTCCAAGCGCCTTAGACTTGTCCCTCTGTTCGATATCGCTGCGGTTGGATTGCACGTGGAAAGTCATCTGTGGTTCCACGGTAGCAATGTTTCATCACACGCAATATTTATTGGAAAAGCTATGCGATATCCGGTAAAATCGTGTCCACACAAGACCTGCCTCCGGAGGAAGAGTACGGGATTCTGGCTGGCTTTATTCTCGACTTCGCGATTCAAGCTCAGACTAAACGCGTACCAGACGCGAACTTTGGCGGACGGTCTCCGAACCCAGGGGACAAAGAGTGCTCAGACGTGTACGCGGAGAAGGCCGCCGCGTATAAGACCTTCCGGAACGACGAGTTACCCGCTAGTTTTCGACAGTACGCGACGTTAGACAAGCGCATGAAGAGTTTGATGAAAGCCAAGAAACGCGGTTATTGGCGCCGGTTCGTCGACGGACAACCCGACGTATGCGAAACCGAAACAGTACTAATGAGAGCGTGGAATATTCAAACTGTTGCATATTCGATTTCGTCAAGAAGGTTCTGCTCAGCACAGTAAATCTACCGCACTGCTTCCCCTCACGATAGCGCGAACGAAACACCTTTTTCGATGGTGGACAAAATCAAATTCAGCTTGTTGAAGGATATACCAGACTCCGCCAAGAAATGCTTGTTGAATTTATTTAATAAGTTTCTTGCGGTTAACATTGTCCCTCATGACTGGAGGCAAGTGAAGGTCATCGGCATTCAAAAACCAGCCTCCGACCACAACTTGTATCGACCGATTAAATTGTTGTCCTCTATCCAAAAGTTGTTCGAGAAAAAAAACCTATTCTGTTAACTAAAAAACACATGCATATTTCGCATGGTGATGTATCGACATCACAAATTAAAAGCGTGATTTTGATTTCAGCAAATCTCAGCAGCAAGTTCATTTCTAAGATACTTTTCAATCGACTGATTTCTTCGACACATCCATGAAAGACGAGATTCGTGGAATTCCGAACCACATACGCCTGCAAGTAGTCCCTAACATTTTTTATAATAAATTCCAAGAAGTCGGCTGCTGTAAGATGTTTTATACTAACGGATCAAACCTCGAAGGGTCCGCTGGCTTCGGTATCTTCAATCAAAAGTTCACCACTTTCTACAAACTGGTGACCCTGCTTCAGTTTGCACTGCAGAACTAGCTGCTATTCAGTATATCCTTTAAGTTATTGACACATTACCCACAGACCATTATTTCATCTTTTGGGATAGCCTCAGTTTCATCGATACTATTCGCTCGATAAAACATGAGAGGCATTCCTCATATTTTGGGGGGGGGGGGGGGGTGGCAATACGGGAGTTACTGAGTACTTTATCTTCTCATTTGCTTCATTCCGGACAACGAGAGGGTGGACATTTGAGCTAAGTTGGGTGCTTTAAAAGGTAACATTTATGAAAGACCAATTTGCTTCAAAGAATTTTTTTAGAGAAAACTCCCGAAAGTTGCCAAACTCCGTGGAGCAAAGGGGAACTAGGAAGGTGGTTACATTCGATGGTGCGAAGTTAATGCCGAAGCCTTGGTTCAAGGGCTGGATGTCGGTCGTGACTTAATTCGTGTGATGATCTCGGCTCATAGCAAACCATTACACGCTGGACGCACATCTCCTGTGTATTGGGCTCGTGGATCGGGGTGTTTGCGCTTGTGGCGACGGCTATCACGATATCGAACACATTGTCTGGGCATGCACCGAGTATTGTTCCACCAGGTCTCAGCTAATGAATAAGGGAGTAAGGAAGACCACCCAAAGTTCCGGTTCGAGATGTTGTGGCAAGCCGCGATCTTCCCTACATGTCCCTCAATTATATCTTCCTAAAATCAATCAATGTACGCATTTAGGCCCTCTCTTTCTCTTTTTCTTGCGCTCGATGGACGCAGAATAGCTTGATGCGGTAGATAATACACACATTGGGTAATCTCAGCGGTTTCACCAACGACACGACCTGATTCTTCATGAAAAATTCCGAAGAAAAAGTGTCCAAAAAATTAACTGCCAGTTACCAGTACATTGAGCGACCCCTCGATAGTGGTGAAATATGAATTTTTCATGCAACACTGCCTCAATTTTCTTAATGTTTACTTGCATACCCTAGCAACAAAAATCCGTAACAGCTAGGAAAGAAAACATTCTGTTTCGCTTGCCGCAAGAATCGAATGCGAACCCGGAAGTTTTGTTGGATCCAGCAAGTAAGAGATTGATGATACCTTTTCTTATTACGGTACGCTAAGAAACGTTTGGGTTGCTCGGAATCCACCCAAGTTTTTATTTGTAGAATTTGAAGATGCCCGGGACGCAGATGATTCGGTGCGTGGTGCTGGAAAAACAATCTGCGGTCGTTGTGTTCGCGTCTAACTGTCTACCGGCAAGGGCGTGACAAATGAGGTCGGGGTAATTTCCATCCGGACGACAGATGCTGTGAGTAGAGGGCGAAGTCATTATACCCGGAAGTCATTTTACACGGGATTCCACATTCGCGCTCTCGTGAGCTGTAAACTCATAGGAATATATACTGCCGAGCCGAACACCCCGTTCAGCGACCAGGTTACGCTTCAGATCGAATCGTCACAATGGCGGCGACTAACATCACGATTAATCGATTCGTTTTCAGGGCAGTGTCGACGCCGTTCTGCCACTAGCACTCTGTCCAAGGAACTACGGGAATGCTAGACCACCGGAAGCGATTACAGAAACTAAGACTTCAGAAACCACAAATTATATCGAGATGTCTAGTTAATGAAATTGTAAACGTCTTCTCGGAAATCCTCAGCGAAGTAAGTGTTTTAAACTTAAATGAATTACTATCTACTAAAACCTTCGATTTCAGGACAATATGAAAAATAGTCCAGCAAGTGCTGACCGTTATGACCAGCATGCAAGGACCAAATAATACACCCTGTGCAATACTGAATTTCTAGTTTCCCAGTTCTTTGAGCAGTTTCCCCGAGACATGACATATTACGTCGTTTTATGCTGTTTTTGTTTTTGAATTCGAATCGGTGTAAATTCGTCCAAAAAAGAGATTATAACTACTAAAGGGAGCGAAGCGCTACTGTCTCCATGTATTCACGGACTGAAACATGTGTTCTCGCTCTAGCATATTGTATCCCATTACTTTGACATGTGTGTACCCGGGGCAATATGTGTCAAACTAATGGGCCTAGCATATGTAGGAGCGAGATGATGACATCAGTGTTAACAGCGACATGCGACCTCTAACAGTTATAATCTCTCTTGTTCGAAACCTTCATTTTCGTAAATATGAGAGCGAACCTACTCTGACTCGGATCCAAAAACCAATTCTGCATCAATTTTTATAAGAGTGAGCAAATCTGTATTTAACCAATAAAAAATTATCCATAAATAGCTACTCACGCACAACACTTTGTTGTAATTTTACTATTTTGTCCAACATAATCAACGGAATAGAAGTAGAAACAAACTACAATTTATAAAATTTTCGATAAGGATGGCTTTGTCTGCCTTCTCTGGCCTTGATCAATCAACGTAATGTTCTACGTGATACGACTGGTAGCGTTATCCTAGCTGGTGATCCGGATTCAAATTCAGACTAGCAATGTACTTTCGAAATCTTCATCCGAGATACAATGGTCGATTCCAATGCTTTCGTGGTTTATTTTCCACTTTTTTAAAGTTTTCCTTGTTATCCTTCTCTTTCCCGACCGTTTCGCAACATAACTTTTTCCATACTGCTCAGAATTATAGGGTTTCTAACATTCGGTTTTGCCGGGAAACTGGACAGCGATTCAGGCAAATTTTCGATGCTATAATTTGATTCAATATCCTGGTGAAGCTTTGGTGTTCTTATTGTGATTTTTGTTGAGTCGAAACTTGATCTTTTTCAGCTATTGGGGTAGCAACAGACTCAGTTTCAGTCTCAAATGAGAACAGTAGCAGGGGAAATCTGTTTATCCCAGTTTCTTCAGTAACTAATAACTGTTTATAGATTCTCTCCGTAACCAACGGCCAATGTATTGGACAGAGTTTTACAGTCCTACAGGGATTCATTGCGTAAAACATTGTTCACTTTAATCGCCGTGAAAAAAACCAATGGCAGGGGCAGATCCTTGAAACTGATTCTGTCGATTCAAATGTCTTTTATTTAATAATCTCTCTGTTAAATATCAACAAACTCACGTGGAAACACAAGATGCCCGTGCTAGTTAATTGGTCACATACATGACTAAAGTGACTTGGAACCGTTTCTTTGCCAAATAGTGAACTTTATCGTGGAAACTCAAACTAAATAATCATCAATCGCGTGAGACCAGAACAGGGTGATGAAAATCGACCGCACTACTTTGTATACTTTCCGGCGGTTCCAGTGCCTGCATAAGGATACCTTCGAGAAATGGAGCAACACTCCCGATCCAACTATCATTTCCTATCGGTTATACATGACACTTTCGGCACAGCACTTCCCAGGAAACCTGCTCGAATATTCCGTTCCCCAATTCTGTGGAAGGGCCTTTTACGAAGAGCACCCTTTATGAGCAATTGCCTATCAGGTGACGATGAGCTGTGCTGCACAGGAAGATTTTAGATGCTCCGTCAGAACTAATAGTTTGATTTGTTGTTGTTACATTGGTTTTCACTGTGTAACCAAGGGTTGCGATGGTTACTATAGGCTATTTGAGAAAAATAACAACAGATTCACCGATGTTGCTAGTTTCATGGATTTTCTGATCAAATATCACATTTGACAGTACCAGTTACCTGAGTCACTGAGGGGTAGTCATATTTGCGATACAGTTTTGGAATGCAGTGTCTAGTCGTGTCGTTGGTTTCACTCACCTCTTGACAATGTCCCGACTCTATATACTCGTCGATAAATGTAGAGTACTGTTTTTCCAACTCTCGGTCTTTCCTAATCCTTCGCTCCAATGAAAAGAACCGACACACGCCTAAGCTTCGATTATCTCGTACTGATTCACGGAATGGTAGACACAACACATATCTACCGTTCTCGTCTCGGGGACTGGCACATCTTTATACACTCATCTTACTCGCAAGGCTGCGATACTGATCCCAACTTCCAGAATTGATCCGCTTCTTGGCGAAAACTTTTAGAAGTGATGCACTTATTTTAGTATGGAATCTTTTTCACTCTTCGTTGCTTGCTCTGCCATCGGCGTGTATTGTACTTTTGGGGACATCTTGCTGTTCATTCTGCTTGTTGATATTCGACGACGAATAGCACTTGTAGGATGGACATCCGGTTTAAAGGACCATATTTTGGCGCACTCGGATGCACCAAGGCAATCGGCTGTATCTGGAGATTCTGCAGGCATGAGTTAGCAGTTGATATGAACTCATAAGTAGATATATCTTTTTGTACATTGGTATACCTTTCACCACACTTTTTCTTATTGTTGTTGCTGATATGAACAGCATTATACTCGCTCAACAGAGGTTGATTGGCTGAATTCTTGAACAGGCGGTTCCTCTGATTCAGATCCCGAAAGCACATCGTAATCCATTGATTCTGAAGTCAGTTGCTCGATTTCCATGCAGTTTTGGCCATTGCGATCTACAAATCATTAGAAATATTAGTATAGTGATAAACGCAAATTGTTAGTTTAGGAATAGTTTTCTAGAACGTCATTAATGTATACAAACCTGAAGTAGAATTGACCTGGAAATATGCTGTTTGATCCTGTTGCTGCTGACATATCTTTTCGCGAATCTCCAGTAGTTCTAACAAAGTAGTAAACAATAAACAAAAATGTCATCAAAGTATGCATGCTGGATTTGTTGTCTGCTTACTACATAAAAAATTCTCCGCTATTGACGAGAAATCGTGATGTTCTCTACTCTGTAATTTCCGTAAACTCTTTTCATGTGTGTTTGTGTTGAGCGAAATTCGACACCGGCCATGAACGAGATGGATATCTGACAACTTTAATATCCTTTCCACAAACCGGACACGTGATAAATGCTAACAAATTACCACCCGAACCTGTTATGCACCGAATTGTCAGGTTTGTCAGGGAGTTCCGTGAAAGACAAGTTCTAATCAGATGTTGCCTGAAAAACAATTGAAAATTAATTTATTTAGAAAATTTAGTTTCAAAGTATGTTTTAACGCCTTACGTTGTAGTAGTTTACTATTCTGTCAGCTAATACAGCCTTCTCTGTAGCGTTATCTATAGCTGTCACTTTCTCAGTATGTTCTACAGGTTCATCGTTCATTCTATTGAAGTAATGGGTACCATGTCATTTTACTGCTGCGATTATGGCTTGGACGCATTTCCTCTCTACCATAGTGAATATGAATTCTTCTGGATTGTCGACAAATCCACCAAAATAATCTTCTTTCTTTTTTCGTGTACTCCATTATCGCTCGATTCACAGTTTGTTTCCCCTATCTTGCATTTCAACTTGCATTTCATTAATATCAATGTCCGTCACTTCACTCAACCAACTGGTTGCTGATAAACCCTGCAGGTCGAGTATATTCATCACAAGTGGAGGTATAAGTCCAATCGTTCGCTCCAAGCGATACAAGAACAGCTTCAGCAACGATTTTTTAATTAGCCCTCGGAAGTTACGTTAATAGCAGCTATTAGTTCACAAAAATGTTTCTGAACGTGGTGCAATTAGCGTGACTCCCGGATGGTGAACTTAATAAGGTTAAAGGTGGCATCCAACGACGTGCCCACACATAGCTTGTTTAACCCTCCGAAAATCGCGCAAATAGCTCACTGAAGGAGCACCCGCTGGTGCCCTAAGACGATTTCACTAGATTTTCAAAGCAGCGTGCACTCAGTGCACTAGCGAGACTGCCGGAAGGTTAAACAATTCAAAGCCGCATTTGATACTATCGATCGAGATTGGTTATGATGGCATATAATGCATGAATATGGTTTCCCGGAAAACTGACACATTTGAACATAGCGTTAATGGCTCGAATTTTGTGTTACGTAAGTATCAGACACTTTCCTGTATCTTTGAATCTAGGAACGGGTTACGGCAAAGTGATTTGCAGTGTAGATACCAGTTGTATAATTTTATTTTTGTTAAACTTTTTCGCTTCGCGGACTGCGTTGTACGTAACTTTGAGACGTTGGTGGAGATATCGTCTGATTGAAGGCTTAAGCAAAGCAAACTGGTCATAACTATATCGAACACAAAATACACGACAGAAGGAAGAAACATTACTCTTCCCCGAGAATATAGAATATTCTTTTATAAAAAAACACTCATTACACCGATTGTCTTGTAAGGCCACGTAATCGGAACTATACTGGCGGATAAGGTGATTAAGGCAAGTTGATGTGCAAGATGGTAATAAAATGATTTTTTTTAAATTAAATGTAAATTCAATGTGCATTCTTAGAGTGATCCGCCCCTAGGGTACATCCCATTTCCTTAGGATATTTTCTTTCAATTGCATCGAACTACACCAATTTTTAGGTAGTTTTCAAGCGGTTATTTTATCGACTTCTTCCAAAATTCGGCGAACCTATTCCCATTCGTGCGATAGTTTATGTTAAAAGGGTATCCTAAATTAATTGGTATACTTAAGGCTTTATATGTTGCAGATAACGAGTATTAATAGTTCCAAGGACCAGCTCTACCACTGAAGTTATTGTAATTAGTCTGATTGGATTCCGATAGAGCAGTGCTGCCAGCAACAGTTTACGTTGACGACGGAAAATGAATTTTTCATATATCTTCGTTATGTTGGAAAATTATTGAAAATTGATAAAACTTGTCAATTTAGACTGTCTTTGGCTACATTTTCTATTCAATTGGACTATTGTAAATATTCTAGGAGAATTGTATTAAGCATTAGAAGATAAAAATTGAGCAGCTCCTAGCACTGCGAGGGAAGCACCTATCTTTATGAAAAAAGGCTTTTCGTGTTTCTTAACCCCACTGTTTTTAAGGAAAAATAATTTTGAAACCCGACATGCACTAGAAAAAAGTTGGGCATGAAAGGGTTAAAAAAACGTGTGTAAACATTTGAATTAATATACGATAAACACTAGCGCCGCCACATCTACTTATCCCAACTATCCGTGAACTACATTCGGGAACCGGTTCCAAATCCTGAATGGATTCAGTATGTTATCTTGCTCAAAGAAAACAACCGATTCCGACTCTATCGGGTGATGCATTTGAGCTGGAACTCATACTGGATCCACTCAGAAGCCCGAACCGGTTCCGGATTAATTTAACTGGGTAGATAAATAACCGCTGTCAATTCAGTCGAACTCAGCCACAAAAAACATGACGACAGTAGCGCACCTGGTTTAGATATCCCAACTACCTTGGAAACCGTTAGGGATTTTTACACACGTTGAATGCTGTAGATGGACTTCTGTTCTCTGTGGAGAAAATAAATTATCAGCTTTTCATACACAATATTACAAAAGCTTCTTAAACAACTGCTCCTAATAAGATTATGTAAATTATAAAGTATTTGAAAATATTTAATAGAGGTGACGGAAGGTTATCGAAAAGTTTCGTAAATTTTTTTTCCGTGATGATGGTTTTCCCTAACGGGTTTCGAGAGTTTTTTATTTGCTCTTGGCATTAGGATTAGGGATAATAATTCAGATCAAAGATACTACTGGGAAGTCATTTTTAGAAGAAGTCGATATCGAATTAAAGTTTGAATTATGCATGCATGGTCGCTAAAATTTCAGTGCTTAGTTCTCAGCCGCATTGGGAATTTGAGTAGACGCTATTGAGAGTATAAACACAGACTAACAGACATAACACTCAAAAACAAAGCTTCGCCCACTTTAACGGTCATTTTAAATATATTTGTAGTTGGGACTGTGGCCACATTTGAAATTATGGCGCCACTGACATACGAACAAGCATATGGGGGATAGACCACTAGTGAAAAATAACCACCAGTAAATGAGTGTTTGGGACTGTGAATAAAAGGTGGAGCTAGTGTTCTGGGAAAATTGTCTGATCGATGTTTTTGAGGAAATTCCCTCATAGTGTTATGTCTGTTAGTCTGTGGTATAAACTTCGAATCCATTGGAAAATTTGTCTTTCGAAATTTTTACTAGACACAACATACATAACCCCTTTAGAAAAATTCAGTTTTCCCTACATTTCCCTGCATTGCATTGATTGAAGAATTTATAAATGTTATTAACAGAGTATTAGCAATAATTCGTTTGAATTTCTATTTTATGGGTCATTTTCCGCCTTTCCATTAAATTGGTTTAATCTTTGAATTATGCTAATTTGAGCGATTCTCTGAGTCCTGCCACTATCCCATGTAGTATGTGGGGAAGCATCAAGTTCTAAATTTTCTCAATCGATATAATACCCGAAGAAAGCGATAAGAGTTATAAGAAATGTATCATCACACTGGTAGGTGGATTAAAAGCGTTTTTCTTATGCATTTTCTTCTACTAAAATGATTTCATCATTTAGAGATTCAATTTGAATTCAGCCGATTAGTTTTGTTTTCGGTAAATATGATAGTACTATGTATTCCCTTTCGCTTCGCCTCACGTTTTGTTGCATTGCACGTCCTGCTTCCGCGTTACGATTGCAATTATTTTTTTTTTGTCTAACAGTCCAGCTGTCCAGTTTTGCATTCGTTTGTGAAATTAAAAACTTCAGTTCGAAAGCATACAAGAGTCTGAATCCAATTTTCAAAGCACATCGATTGGGTTATGTGATACCTACTCTTTTCATGACAAGTTCCAATCGACCGAAAACATATTTATCTGATTCAGTTACGATATCATTCTATCATTCTGATGTTTTTCTTGCATTTGGTTTGCTTCAACTTAGAACATGCAAAAACTTGCCACGTATGCAATCGCGTTGATATCAAACAATGTGCATCCTCATGTAATAGCTGGAAAAGATGAAATAACTATCAGTGGATCATCTTCGTAAATCTTGTCGTTTTCATTCAAAAATACTTTATTTGCCATATGCACAACATGTTCTATGGTGCAGTCATTGATGGATGCATTTTAGTCCGTTTCCAGGCATGTATTAATTAAGTCATGCATCGATTAAGCAGTTTTTGCCGTAAAAATTTTCAGTACTCTTATGTTCATATTTTTACTGCTATTCCGAAATGATAGGCGTTCGGGCCACAACCTCTCCGAATTTCTGGACACTACTCTTCTGTAGGCAGAACCACCGATAATCCATTGTCCACAATCCACAATAATTTAAAATGTAAAACAAAACCAAATTTAAAAATAAAAATAAAAGAAGAGATGCTTATGCTAAATAGAAATAAAATCCGTTACATTATCTTTGATCCGAAAGAAGATCAGATACGGTCGAACCCAGTTCATTATGCTTGATTTTAAATGGAAACTCGGATCTTTGGCGACAAATCATGTTCGACATCCATTTTAGGATCAGTAGCAGGATATCTCGACGTTTCATTACATCCTAAGCCATTTAACATAAAAATTCGAATTCAATTTTTGAATATTCTAAAAGTCTTTACCTTACCGTTCAGGCTAGAGCCTTGTTGTCTCTTGCTGTATGCAGAAGCCGTCTCCACTACACTTGGTGAATTGCTGCTTGTCGCCATCCTCGCAGTCTTCGAAGGGTCCGCACGTCGTCCTCTATCTGGTCGATCCACCGTGCTCGCTGTGCGTCCCGTCTTCTTGTTCCTGTATGGTCGCCCTCATGAACCATCTTCACCGGTTCGTCGTCCGACATTCTTACGACGTGTCCAGCCCACCGCAAACGTCCTATTTTTGCGGTATGCGCGATGGATGGTTCTTTCAGCAGCTGATGCAACTCATGGTTCATTCGCCTGCGTCACGTTCCGTCTTCCATCTGCACGCCACCATTGATGGTACCCAACACCTTTCGTTCGAAAACTCTAGGTCTCGTGACCGTAGAGAACCACCAGTCTAATCAGCGTCTTGTAGATAACTCCGAACTCGGAATGGGAGGTTCACATTTTCGTTTCTAGAACCTCTTCCTCTCATGTATTTTGTCTTCGAAACGTTGATGGCAAGTCCAATCCTGCTGGCTTCAGCTTTCAGTCTGATGTACGTTTCCGACATCACCTCAAACTTCCGTGCCATTATGTCAATGTCGTCGGCGGAGCCAAGAAGCTGCACGGGCTTCCTGAAGATCGTGCCACTCGTGTCTATTCCCGCTCTCCTTATTACACCTTCTAACGCAACGTTGAACAGCAGGCACGATAGACCATCACCTTGCCGTAACGCTCTTCGAGATTCAAAGGGACTCGAGAGTGTCTGATACTCGAACAACACACATCACCCGATCCATCATTGCTTTGACTAATCGTGTTAGCTTATCCGGAAAACCGTACTCGTACATTATCTGCCATAGCTGATCTCGATCGATTGTGTCATATGCCGATTTGACATCGATGAACAAATGATGTTTGGGCACGTTGTATTCGCGGCACTTCTGTAGATCCTGCCGAATCTCGAATATTTGTTCCATGGTGGCGGGGGAACCCATGAATCCCGCTTGGTAGTGCCCTACGACCTCCATTGCAAATGGTGACAATCGATGGCAAAGAATTTGGGAGAGGACCTCGTAGGCGGTGCTAAGTAATGTGATGGCGCGGTAGTTGCAGCAATCCATCTTGTCACCCTTTTTGTAGACTGGGCAAACGACACCCTCCATCCACTCCTCCGGAAGAATCTCCTCCTCCCAAATTTTGGCGATTACCCAGTGCAGCGCTCTAGCCAGTGTTTCACCACCGTATTTTAATAGCTCGCTGGGAAGTTGATCTTTGTTGTTTTTCAGCCGACCGATCTCCTCCTTGACTTCTTGGTGATCAGGGGCCGGCAGAATTTCCGTGTGTCGTTTACGCGGTACAGTTGTTCCATCGCTTCGCAATCTCCTTCCTCCTGTTGGCGCTTCTTTCTCCGGAGGACCGAGGTTTGCCTGTTCCGTGCTTATTTGTATCGCTCCACATTCTGTCTCGTTCCCTGCTGCAGAACCCTCGCCCGTGCTGCATTCTTCTTCTCTATTAACTGCTTACATTCGTCATCGAACCAATCGTTTCCTCGATTCGGAATCGCTGTACCTAGTGCCGCTATAGCAGTACTTCATATGGCGGAACAGATCTCCCTCCCGCCATCCTCAAAAGTAACTGCGCCCAGCTGTTCTTCCGTGGGTAGTACTGCTTCCAACCGCTGTGCGTAGTCTTGGGCAAGTCCGGCGTCCCGAAGTTGAGTTTTGAGTTTTGAGCGCATGCATACTGCAACTAGGTAATGGTCCGAATCTATATTCGCACTGCGGTAGGTACGAACGTTGGTGATATGAGAGAAGAATCGCCCGTCGATTAGAACGTGATCGAGTTGGATTTCTATGCGCTGGTCAGGTGATCTCAAGTTGGCTTTGTGGCTATCTTTGCGGGGGAAGAAGGTACTTCGGACTACCATGCCAAGGGAGGCTGCGAAGCCGTTGTCATTCGATACGTTGTCCAAGATGTTTGGCCTGATTATCGGTTGAAACATTACCTCCCGTCCTACCTGAGCGTTCATATCACCGATGACAATTTTCACGTCCCGTCATGAACAGCCGTCGTACACTTCCTCCAGCTTCGCATAGAACGCTTCCTTTTCGTCATCGGGTCGTCGTGTGGGCAGTGTACGTTGACGATGCTGTAGTTGAAGAAACGGCCTTTGATCCTCAACTTACACATCCTTGCGCAGCTCTGGTAGAAAGTAGCTGCCCGACGCCCGCTTTTCCATACCTTTTGGCCTGTCAAGCAAAGTGCCTGCAGTGTAACGACTTCAAAGTTGCGTGGTTCGAGTTCGTCGTAGATTATCCTGTCGGAAGCAGGAAAGCCAGTGACCTGCAGTTCCATGTTCCGAGTTTCCAATCGTTGTCCTTATTTCGTCGCGTAGGTCTTTGCCGATTGCTTCGATTCGTATTTTCTAGTGCATTGTTCGTAACGGTTAGTTTCCCAGGGCAGCTTGTTGAGCCTTCCCCAACCCCCTGTCTCGCCGGAGGATTATCGTGTCAGCCCTGTTTAGAGTCCCAAGCTGACACGAGGACGATACATCAGCCGCCCCTAACATGGAGAAAAGACGCTGTTTTGAGCCGCCCTCCTTCCCTGTCAGCATACGACCATGGTCCCACCGGGATTGGTTACCCGATTCTTCCTATGGTTACGCGTACCCCAGCTAACCTCGCGGGGAGGTAGGGATAGGAGTAACTGGACAAGAGGCTAAGGACCACTGTGGCGAACCATCGGGTCTATATTACGCATATTCTAAGGGCAAAAATTTTTGCACATTGACCGTTTTGCGCCATCCCTTAATAGCGTCCGATTGAGCTAAACTTTTTTTTTTGTTGAGGTGCATCCGGTTATTAAATTCCATGATCACCTGTTTTCCATACATGCCATTGGCACTCTAATATACAGTCGTCTGGATAGATGCTCCCTCCGTCGCCTTCAAACGCCTGGCTGGAAATTACATGACATGAACGACAGTCAAACATGAATTAAATAGGAAGTAGGCGGGCCATTTCCATGTACAAAAATTATTGGGGGTTGTTCCGAACAGTCACTTTAGGTGAGGTGACACTGTTTCTCACTCGCGCGATCACCGAAGTCACCTAAGGTGAGACGAGTCACTCGCGTGACTCTCTGTCACGCTATTCTGGTGTGTCACCGCATTCTGTTAGTCGTTTCAGGTGACAGAAAAGTGAAGAAAAAAATGAGGGAAGACGATGGTAAAAAATAAACATTGAATGCGGAATCGTTGTCCGTATAAATTTTGATTAACTGGTATTCGTCGTATTTATTACTTTTCAAGTAATTGCATGATATATTACAACTATTCGTAGTAGTGTTGTTAATTTAAAAAATTAATACGGAAAAGCTGACTAATAAATTTGTATTTGTAAAAACCACTGGTAGCATTATCAAAAGGCGGCATAAATTTTTAAAAAGTATAATGTTAAACAAGCTTATTATGTATTACGACGGTTTGATTTTTCAAACGTATGCGGTTCGATCGCATCCGAATCGTGTCGTTATATTGAGAATGCAAATCACATTCGTTCGAAAAGTGATCCGTCGTAATGCAGAATAAGCTTAATAGTAATGTTATGACTAAATTCTACTCTACCATGGAGTTCTTTTTCGGAGGACAGGTTTCGTAGGTACTGTTTCATTGGACACAGAAACTCGGAAATAGATTTTTCTGCGTTCTTACGTATAAATCTTATTTCATTAACAGTTCCATGTACACTAGGTTGATATGTAATAACTAAACATTAAAAGGTATCATTCAACACCGAATCAGCCTTTTTTGCTTTGATGTTACTAATGTGGTCGTTAGCCTGACATCCCGGATGATTTCTTCGACGATAATTTGAACTCATTCAGCCCAAATGCTATTTGGTAAAGTGGGTCAAGTGAATGAACACGGGGTGCCATTGAATTGGTGCAATATTTTGCTGCTTGAGAAATCTATTGATTGGGAATCTGTTATTTCGTAGGGAAAACACCGTCTGGTCTGTTATGGTAAACGAGAGCCCAAGTCGGCTGTGTACCAGGCAATACCAACTACGTTAACAGTTTGTATATTTTCCTAAAATCGGATGTTCATTTTTTTCTTGTTGATATATTAGTATGCCAAAATACGATTTAAATTTAGATCAACATTTGCCATTTATTATACGTTGGCGCATCATTTAACATTTCCCCATTGGAAACAGGAATTTAGTAGAAATAGCAAATATTTTTATTAGATATTTTTTATTAATGTGGAACTACTAACTATTGCAGTAGGTTCAGCAACCACAATCGATATACAATGGACAGAACGACAATTTATGGGGAAAATGCATTTTCGGCAAAAACTTTTGATTCAAATTTTTCATCTTCAGAAGAATTGTAAACGATTTGAATTTTATTTTATTGTACCATTCCAGCAAACACCGAAAAGTCTCGATACATTTTGCATGTGCAATCATGGCTGATAAGCTGTTTTCACGGGGAATGGAGAACAGTGAGTCTAGTTATGTAAGCTATTCAAGCTACGCTCAATGGAACTATCCAAGTCATTTTTGGATGTTGCTTCAAGCGGTCCTCAACCCCTATTCGATAGTTTTCACTCCGTTGTCTGACGTATTCTTGTTGGTCACATCTGCATTAAAATCGTCAGACAGCCTTTGTTGATTATAAAATTAGGGAATATGTATAAAGTGATTAATGTCATTTTCGCTCCAGTAAAGCTCCTTGGCCGTCTCATATACGAGTTCAGAAGAAATTTGAGGTTTCGCTGAAATGCCGGAAGAGTTGAGGATCGGTAAACGAGTTTTACAAAAGGGATTGAGACACTTATTACTACTGAAATGAAATCTGTAATTAGCACTAATGCATATATAATTTCAGGAACTGTACGGGATGACGCTAGGCCTGTGGCGTTCGACTGGCATGGTCTATTCTCATTGGCTCGGAAGTCTTCTTGGCTGGTTTTGGTAGATGTGTGCTCCTACTTGCAAGTGGGTGGATCAATTCACTTGGGTTGGGAACACATTCCTGCTAGTTGTCGATTTTTTTTACCTTTGGTATGAAGCTAGTTCAGGAAAGGAGTGCAGGACTGGCAACTAAGAAATAGAACAATATTCAGGACTTGTTTTTATGGTTATTTGGCTCGCACAAGTACAGCAGTTTATTGAAATCACAGAGAATAGACGTCCATCTTCAGCATTCAACTTGTGTAAAATATCTAACGGTTTCGAAGGTAGTTGGGATATCCAAACTAGGGACGCTACTGTCGTTATGTTTTTTGTGGCTGAGTTCGACAGAATTGACAGCGGTTATTCCTCTACCCAATCAAACTAGTCCGGAACCGGTTCGGACTTCCAGCATGAATTCCAGCTCAAATGCATCAGCCGATAGAGTCGGAATCGGTTGTTTTCTTTGAGCAAGATTCCATACTGAATCCAGTCATGATTTCGAACCGGTTCCGGAATGGATTTGACGGATAGTTGGGATAGGTTAGTGTGGCGGCGCTAGTGTGTATCGTATATTAGTTCAAATGTTTACACAGGTTTTTTAAATATTTTTGTTCGATCATGGATGTCTGTTCTCTGTGTTGAAATGCTGAATTTCCTTTTCGGGTCGGTGTAATCTATTCGAACCGAACCAGATAGACCTTTGATTCGAGAAAACTTGGATAATAGCGGAAAATATAACCCACATTATTTATGGGCACAGATTCTCTTTTTGAAAGCGCAGAACATAGCAAGGAACCTAAGTAACCATAAGCATTGAATCAACGATCATAGGACGGCGATTGAACCATTGCACAATATTGTCTATATATTTGCACCAATGTTATTGTTATTTATCAGTGTGCAATCGGGCAGTCTCAATAACCTATTTTTGAAACCTATGGGCATTAACTGTACGCCTACCGTTTGACCGTTGCACATGTCAGTGTGTGCAGAGCTTTATGCACCTATGACCGCACACCCGGCTTCCCATGAGCGTTATGGCGGCTCCCCAGTGAGCAAATTTTCTGGGAGAGACCGCTCTGCTAGATATCTGTAAGTCTTGGTTTGGCAGCCCTGTCAGATTTCTGCGCGTATCCTGTCGGGTTAGTTGAGCTAGGACGAACTCGGTTTCGCTCGCGTTTTCTGGCAAATTTTGACAGGAACCGAGCAAAACCCTGGCATAACTGGGACGTAAACTGTGCAAAGATCCTGGCAATTCCTACCTGGTAGAATTTAGCACGAATTGAGCAAAACATCTGACAAAGATGTGGCAGGAAGCGTGCAGAGATCTTGGCCGTACATTTCTGACTGGATTCTGGATAAAAGTGAGCAGCATCGGTTGGTTTAACCGCTTCTGTCAGAAACGGTTGTTGCATTTGAGCGAATTCGTTAACAGAATTCTCGCAAAAATCGCGCAAAATGCTCGCAGAAACTCTGCCAGCATCAATTTCGCTTTGCTCAACTTTTGCTAACTTTCTGCTTGCTCCGCTGACCGGCTCAGAGCCTGTCTTTCCATGTTGCTTAGGGATACATTGCTCCTATAGTGCATATATGCACATCCACACATACAGGCATACATTCATACATACGAGCTTACACTCCTACTTACATACATATTTGACGCGTTTGTTTCAGAGAGCGTGTAAGGTGTCATCTAGTCTGTTCAATTCTATGAAAAATTATCCGATCATTGCGTTAGAGCCCACGTCATAGTGGAAAATTTCGCATTGAATCCGCTTCTGTCTCTTTCTAATCTCCTTTCTGTCTCCTAGATCCGAAGCGTATCAATCGACTATTAATGGATACGGTAAACATAGTAGTCGCAGTGTTAGTCCTTACTCGCGAATACTTTTTCTTGCGTCTGTGCTATTTCACATTCATCTTATAACAGAATTCGATTATCCCTGTTCTAGTAAATATTCACATTCGTTACGATCCTCAATTTTTTCTATTATCATTATGATGAGCAACTAGACGGCAGAAGGCGTTTTAGAGTTTTACAAAAAGAATCTCTGCCCGTAAAGGACATGAGAAATATTTATCTACGATTCCCCAAAAAAATTTCTCGAACCGAATGTCCATCTGGTTCGACTTAAACAGACTGCATCGACACGAAAGCATTGCTTACCATTTCTGAGGCCGGTGAGCTTGGTCGAGCTAAATAGTCTTAAAAAAGTCCTAAATAAATAACTACGTATTTCTTAGGTGCCAGTCCAGTACTCTTGCCCGAACTAACCTATACCCAAGGTCAAAGTCAACAACTAACAGGATCCACATATCCCTCTATCCAAGCGAAAATATATATATATATATATATATATATATATATATATATATATATATATATATATATATATATATATATATATATATATATATATATATATATATATATATATATATATATATATATATATATATATATATATATATATATATATATATATATATATATATATATATATATATATATATATATATATATATATATATATATATATATATATATATATATATATATATATATATATATATATATATATATATATATATATATCCATTTGTAAGTAAAAGCACACGTCTACCAACCAGCCATGATGACATCCGAATCAATGATAATGGACCATGCCAGTCGAAGGTCACAAGCCTAGCACCATCCTGTACAATCCCTGAACTGTTTGAGCTGGAATAATAATGTGTGTTAGTGCTACTTACAGATTACATTTCAGGGGTAGTGTCTCACTTTCGCTTTCAAAACGTGATACCTACGAAGTTGCAGCTTACCGCTCCTCATCTCTTCTGGTATTTCGACACCGTCAGTCGATCGTCTCATAGAATCGATATTTCTGTCATCGACGAATCCGCCATTTCCTTTAAAACTCTGCTGTCTGAAGCGAAAAAGACATATATCACTTCATACATATTCCCTAAATTTAAAATCAACAAAGACTGTCTACCATTTAAAACGCAGAAACGCTGATGATGTGACCATCAAGAATACGTCAAACAACCTTAATTGACCCCTTTCTACACCAGTTTGGCCTTACCAAGCCATAACGTGGATGGCGGCGTGAAAGTTGGGGTTGAAAACAGCTTTAAGCAACATCTGACGTTACTCCAAATGTATGAGATCCAAGACTGACTTGAATAGTTCCATTGAGTTTTGCATTTGCATACCTTACATAATTAGACTCACTGTTCTCCATTCACCCATTTATACATTTGCACTCATCTGCCCCTTATTATAGCATTTACAATGCAATAAAGCTCAGTCGGGATTACACATTCTTATCACGATGACAAAATTCTTTTTTTATAAAGGTATTCAGCAAATGCGTGCATGCGTTGAAAAGTTCTTACACGGGCGGCGACTACAAAAACTCAGAAACCAATTTATCCACCATTCTAAAAAATTCCCTGCCAGAAAATCCAATTTGCCAAGAAACATACTGCCCATAATCGCAAGTCAGTCCCATGTTCTATGGGATTCCCTATCTACATGGGACTGACTTGCGATTATAGGCAGTATAGTGAGTGCATGAAATGGTTTTTAGCGAAGACATGCTTGAATTCGCTGCACCCAATTATGCGAAAAGGTGATTCGAAAACGACATTAACCTAGAAGTACTAGATTTAACGGGAAACGTAATTTCTTCCTCAATTATCGTACTGGGCCACTGTAACTGAATGCAATGGTAGTCAAATGTAATCCCAATGGGTGGGGAGAAACCATATATTTACTAAATGTTAACAACTGTTCAAATCGTTTCAATAGTTTCAAACTCAATATTTAAATTTTAAACGTAAAATATTCAGTTTCGTCAAAAGTTCCATGGGGCTCCTGCAACAATTCATGTTCACAATACGTCTGAAAAATGCGGCAATGGCCATATAGAGTAATTAGGTACATCAATTTTGTGATACTGTTTCCGTCTTTAGTGATGTTTTACATTTATACCATCATAATAATGTTATCAATTTGTTAGTTAACACTATTTGCCTATTTTCAATAGGAACTCAATTTTCGAACTACATATATGGTGGGATATGCTTCAATTTTTGTACTTCTGCGTCAATAGTAGAATATGAAAAAATACAATCCATGCATGCTTATGTAACACAATAATTTCATAGACCAGCTAGCACAGACTTAAGTTGTCGGTGAACTATACAGGGAGCAACATCGAATTTGCCCGTCTTTCTCTAATCAGTCCTAGTTCTGATACGGCAACATAAAAGACAATCGATGGCCCGCCGCAGCAGAAAACGTAACGTTAATCTACTTCTATCGCTAGAGAACACCGTGTAAAAACAACCACTCATTGCATGGGCAGAAATCAGGAATCAGAATTTTAAAGAAGTAAGCGGATAAATCCAGAACTTTAGGTATGATCCTAAACCTTAAACCCGATCTGATAACCTAACAACAAAATACGTCCCGTATTCCCGAAGACCAAAACAAGGCCTTCCATTCCCAGCCCAGAGCGTCAATACTAGGCGTTGGGACTTAAGCAAGCCCCTTCCGGAATCGCAACGACTATCCCCGGGGGATGAGAGCAGCCTCGAACCCACAAACAAATAATCAACATGTTACATGTAACGAATAAGAGTAAAAGTATACGATGAGTTTATTTTCCCCTGGAGTTAATTTTTTTACTCTCAAAAAATGATCCATGCAGTAATGGAAAATGCTGTTAGCCCTTAAATGCATGGAACTCATTTTTCCTTTGTACTCATTTTTCTGGTTGGATACAATCTATACCTCTTGTTAAGCCTTTATATCAAGGAATCCGGTATGTTGCAAAATGGCAACAGTATGCATTTAAGGGTTAGATCCCACACATACATCACTTCAATTGACTTTCAATGCCGAAAAGTAGACACGCATTCCCAATCATCTATATTGTTTGATGGCCTAAACAAAATATATGTTACAAAATTAAACCGATTCCATGTTCCAGTCACATTGTGAAAATTGAATTAAGAAGTTTCATTTTTAACTGGCAAATACTATCCACAGACCAACAGGAGTGCAAACAAAGCTTATCTTCAACAACCATTTAATTGTAACGAACTGTTTCAAGCGTATCCTGAAACTGTCCCTTTTCCCGTTAATTCTACCATCTTCCACATCCCAAAATGATATCCGAAAACAAATTTGTCACACAAGTCGTGTCTAATAAAAATGACTTTTTATTTGAAAATTATTACTTATAAAAAACAACAGTTATGTTGTTGTCATCTTTTATTTCATCAGTGCTTTTATGGTGGTTATCATAGCTGAGGATAATACAACGGAGGAGGATAACGTCCAAACTTTTAACACATTCCCTCTGGTACAAATATTAATAAAAAAAATCGCCGTGCAGCAGATAGTTCCAATCCCAAAAATATTCAATATACCAGAGTCACTAAAAAAACTGGTTAAATTCATTTCAATTGGTTAACAAAATTATAGAAACTAATACTTCATTACAAATTTCCAACAGATTTACAATATTTTTGTAGAGCTTCCACTGTTAAAATGTAAACATTAAAATCAACAATTAAACTTAAAATTATCAACCGCCTCACGTCAGTTGAGTCGTTTTTCTTATTCCAAAAGTCACCTAATTGAAGTCACTTTCCATATTCCCTTAGTCACCTAATGTGACAAAATTTGTCACTTCGGTGACATCTCTCACTTTAAGTGAGGTGACTCGAAAATTTCCAATCACCTTAGTCACGTGAGATTTGTGTCACCTCACCGAAAGTGACCGTCAGAATAACCCCCATTATTTGAAGGTCGAACTGAAAAAGAAAGCCAAATTAAACGCCAAAGGGGCGCAAAACTGAAACTCCGCCAAGGGCGCCAGAAGACCGCTTTACCAATAAATCAGGTCAGGATCAACACACGGAAATTTTACAAAACGATCAACATGAGGAAAGCGCCCCGGCACCGGTCATAATACTTACTTAACGAACTGCTACCGACTCAATGATGCATTCAATAAGTATCACGATGTTGGAAGATTGCTGTTCTTTTTTGTAGTAACTTACCTTTTCGCCTTTTTACAGTCTCACTGAAAAAACCGATATCATTCAGAGAGTGAATCTCGGAATCGCTTTTCCAGGTAACCGATTCATCGCTCTAACTCCGCTACACATAATTTGGTAAGCGGTAACAGACCGCCAAAGTTTACGAGAACCTCGTACTTACCTTAACATTGGACTCAGTCGATACAGGGATTGTCATTCAATGATTAAAAAAGCATTTTCCTTACTTTTGTTGTTTCTTTTTTAATAATGAATCGAATGTTTATGTGTTTCTATCATACGACGCATCAATTAGTTTGGTTTCCATAATGTTAAACTTTTAAATAGTCCTCTGTAGATTTACGACATTATTACATATTCTAACGGGCGCCTAAAGCATGTGTAACATTTGCGTATATCTCGATTCTCGGTTTCTTTCGAGCTACTTCTGCAACCTGCAATTTTCAAGGGCATACGGCGTTGCAAGGGCAGCATTTCTCATTCAAAGTGTTGTTTGCGTGTAGGTGTGTTTGTGTGTAAGTATTGTGTAAGTGTAAGTCTGTCTAAATGAGAATTGTAATACCATTTTCTTTGTGTAAGTTTCCTATCTAACGTTTTGTGACACATTCTTTTTATTGGATATCAAATAAAATGTGTCGATTTGTCTAAAATGAACGATTCAAGAGAAAGCATTATTGTATGTTATTAAACTAGATATGTGAAGCGATTTTTGTTCTAGGCAAATAGTTGGGTAGAGTGGTTAGTAAATCTATTCCAAGGGCTACCCACTTTATTGGACAGAGTAAACATTGGAGTGAAAGAAAACAGCGAGTTTGCATTGTTCAGTAGAATCACTACAGATAATAAAAATAATACACAGCATTCGACAGTGGAAAGTGCTTTGACATACAGGGAATAAAAAATGTTTGTGATTAAACAACTGTCGAATGGAAATAAAAAGGCGAAGATTAAAGGGAACATCAAACGATCGTCTCGATCGGATTAAATAACGGCAGTTGCAAGTTATTATTTGATGACTATCGTCGAATCCGTCAACTTTGCGCTAGTACTGGACTGTTCATCTACATCCATCGGAGCAGCGCCGTCCATCGCAGCAGAGGCAGGAGTTCCCGGGGCAACGCTGGTCACAGACAACGAGCCGCTCGGAAGGGAAGAAGCTGAAGTCACGCCCGATGCAGTCACAGTACTGCTGGAACCGTCCAGGCCATCCTCCCCATGACCCTTCTTCCCGTTTACCATCTCATCGTCCACCAGATCGATCTGCAAGGTTTCGACAGAATGGGAATGATGATGTTAACATTAATGGAAGATGAGCTCGGTACAGGGCTTTGTTAGTATGGATGATTTGGTTAGACATTCTCGCTCACACATTGTTCGCTCATTCGCTTATCATCTCTTATTTACCTCCATAATCTCACTATCCAAGGGGACAGATTTCTTCCCCGACGACTTTTTGCCATCGTCAAGTTCTAGCTTATCACCGGTAGTTGAACTCGTGTCCGCACTTTCCAGCTCGCTGATGGTTGTCGTTGAATCATCTTCCTTGGCAAGGTTATTGTTGTTGTTTATCTGCTCCAGCAGCTGCTTCTGTTCCGTTTCGTACTCCTTCAGTACATTATCCAGACTGTACTTTCGTCGATAGTTGACGAAGAACGTGCGCACCTGGGTTTCCGTTTTGGTACCGATCGTGTCGGCTATGGCCTACGTACATTTAACGCGTATAGTCGAATGGCCCGTAATTTACTCTCGCAAACGAGATCTGCGATGGAATCAGTTTTTGGGATTGACATTTGGTTGTGTGATTTACACTAGGGTAAATCTTCCCATTATCGAAAACATCAATATTCTTACATTAATTGAATTGATTGAAGAGAAAAAATGGTGACGCTCAAGATATTCAAGTTTTTACTAGAAGATTGAAAAACGGATTTTCCCGTAGATTTAGAACATTAACAAATCATAGACAACTATCCAATCCCATTAAAATCTGATTCTTCATCACGACCAGACGAAACTAATTACCTGGAAATCTCGACCAAACTTTCTAACGCCCTGTACGGCCAGCAGCAGTTCTTCATTGTTCCAACGTGAGTTAACCCGAATCATGGACGGTTCCGCCGGTCGCACCATATCAGAATTCTGTTCTATTTTGCGCTTTAAACCACTGGCACACTGCTTGTTCAGCTGAATCTGTACCGAGACCCGATCGAGAGGAGACAGGGCAAATAGCAAAAGTGAGAAGAATCATATCAAACCCGAACAATGCAACAGCTTACTTGACTCCAGAGTGAAACGATTTCCCTATCCATCCCGGCTAGCAGGTCCTCACAAGGCTTCCCCTCAGTAGCACCGCTGGTGATCTGGGCCGAGTCGGCTAGCTTGACAATATCATCGTGGTTGATGTACATCCCCCGCGGAGGCCTACGCTTGTGACTGTCAGCGGATTTGCCCAACAGAGTCGAATTTCGCGCCCGTTTGTTCATGAAAGTCGGACCGGATGTGGGACGCAACACACCGGTACGTCTAGAAGAGAGAAAAATAATCGGGGAGAAAGAGAACAGACAAAGAGAGGAACATTATTTCAGTTTGCGTGAAATCTTGCATGAAAAATTAAGGTGCTGAACACGGTGCATGGGAGCAGTAAACAGAAACGAGAAATAGGATTGCAGTAAAATGAATTCTCCAAATACCTCCAGTGATGATAGCAACTTCCACATAGCTTGCCCTGGGGTGTCGCATTCAACTCGCTGCACGTCACACCACACCCGGAACAATTGAGCGAGTTCGACGTGTTGCTGCCATTGGTGGCAGCCGTAGTCGAGGCAATGGCAGGTTCCCCGTCGACCTCCATTTGACCAGGCTTACTCGAATCATTCGTGTCCATTGGGGCGATACCGTTCATGCTGGGAATGCCGGTTGAACTTGCTGCCGCGCTGACGGTTATGTTGGTTGCGACCGGAATCGACGGTACAGGATTGCTACCCGTGCTTGCCGAGGGCTTCCGATGGATTGGCGAGACACGAACATGGACACATGGAAAAAGAAGGGGAAATGCGTGAGGGATCATCGACTCTCATTTTTTTTGCTTACGACAGAGATAAGTGATTGTCTAGTTCTCATTATTTGAAACCAACCGAAACAGATGCTGACCAGAAAGGGGGAAAAGAACCTGCACTTGACACGGAAACAACCTGCTTTATGAAGGAAATGGTAGACTATCTTCAGACCAACCCGAAAGTTCTAATGGTGCAAATGAAGAGCAGATTTATTGAATATGTTCAATGAAAACAATAACAACGAAAGAACTAACAATATCTGCAAACGTCTATAAAAGCAACATGTACCTACCCATCACACTCAGGCCCAAGATCACATATAAACAATTAGTTCTAAAAAGTTTTGGCTGCCGAAATTCACATGAAGCTTGGGGCAATTTTTTCTTGTTCAGTACTACAAAGTTTGAATTTGGTTTAAGATTCTGATAGTAAATTCTGTATTGGTTAGCTCCTGTAATTGTTTGTCGCCTTCGAAATGTTGAAGGGTAGTCGAAGTAAAACCACAAAAGAAACTAATATTTAATAGCGAATAATGAAAATGAAATGTTAGTTGATTATCCCAATATTCTATCCAAATAGCTGAAATACCTTCCTGAGCAAAATATGGCATCTTGAAAGAACATTTATGTGAACTGTAAAACTTTGTACGTAATTCGCAAATTAAGGGGAGTATCAAAAGTTTCAAAGCCCAAGAAGCATAGGTATTTTCTAACGACACCACGCATTCAATATGTTCTCCGACAAAAGCTCTGCGATTCGAAATGTTCCTGGCCGCGCTCTACTCAAGCATCGAAAACATCACAAAACCATACTTTTTTTCGAGAACATAGATGCAAAAGACTGAAACCAATACAAAAAGCAGATGAAATGTGGGACCAACCAAGGATTGGCCCTCATACGTTAATGGGAAGTGACAAATTCAAGATCTTAAGGTGAAGATATGTGGAAACCACGTTGCTAGGCACCGACTCGCTTGTTTACATTAGGAAAAACTGAAATCTGAAGTGAAAATTCAAACGCACAAATGAGAGTTTCCGAACATTTTCCTTTGGTCATCTGCACATTGGCAGAAAATTTGAAGTTTTGTTAGTAAACGATTAAAGTTTCGCGAGTGTTTTTGCAGTGGTGTGTGAAAAAAGTGCAATGAAAACGAGAAGAAGAGTGTTTCGAAAAGAAACCCCAAGTGAAGAGGGGTGATATTTTCGCAGAAAATAGGAGCTACAGATGGCATTCCGTCAAAAACTCGGATTGATTGTATAGGAAAATATTGTAGCTTCCTTAAGTAGCAGTTTCGTGGCACACCAGCAAGGTTAGTGTGTTGAAAAACGTATTTTTATATTTGCTCATGTCGATGATATTCGATTAGCTTGCCCTTCGACTATTTTCTCATTTGTGCAAACTAAGATTTTAATATGGGTTATGTTCAATATAACCGTGGAAATGTCTATTACATTCTTATTACACTTAGCACGTACGTATATAAGCGCACGACTGCCACGAACCTGATATATTGTTCGGCGCTGACACGAAAAATATAATATCGAATTTGCTTATTGAGCGTGTGGGGAATGTTCTATCACTTTTATGTGGTTTTCGTTTGAGGCGAAACTGAGTCAGTTCCTAACCCCAACTGCTGTCAAAATGTATGAACTGACAGCGGTTGGGGTTAGAACCTGACTCAGTTTCAGGTTCAAGCGAAATCGCCATTAATAAACACGCTATAAAAGTAGTAGTGTGGGACGTTTTTAATTTGTGACTTTACTGATTTGATACTTTTTATTCGCTCGTATTTTGTATGGTAGTGTTTGTGCTTTCATCAAATGAACCCCCTCCAGCAGGCCGGTTCGTATTTGGGGGCCCGCGTTTTTACCCGGAAGATGGGCGAACACGTCCGGTATTCATAGAAAAGCAATAAAAATAGGAATTGTAATTTCTTTGAAATCAATTGTTATTAAATTATATGATGTTTATTATTATTATTAAATTGTTATATGATGAAAGCGTAAAAAATTAAAACTTTATTTGATAGTTGACACTTGTTAAAACAAACGTTCTTAAGGGAGTTGTCTACTTTGTGTACAAATTTAAAAAACGAGTTTTATTGTTTGAATCGACGGAATAAACTACAAAATATTGAGAAGCCAATTTAAAGCATTTTCGAAGAAAGCAATGAGCGTCAAACAGAAATGCGAGCGCACGGACAAACGCATTTGTCCTCTTCTACGTTCGCTTTTTTGCTGGTAGTGCCGGTTGTTGGATTGGAGACACTGGGCGTGATTGTTGTTGAGTGAATATTTGTTCCTGTCAGATCCGTAGATATTGGTTTTGTTGCCGCTTGTGGTGTGTGGAATAAGATAACGGTGCGCTGTTTACGATTATAGTAGGTGGGCTTTCTTAGCTGCTTTTGCACAAAGTTTTCCATGGTGCAGTGTCTTTTTGTAGTGTTCGCGCATAGGAATCTACCATGGTTGTATAACCAGTATTTTCTGATAAAACGTCCCATTTTCGGTTGAACACAAACAAACGGAAACATTCTCACCACAAGAACAACGTTAGGGACACCCGGGAAAATGCAAAGCGACAGCTTTTATGGAAGACACTTTTCCGTATCTTGAGATGAATTTGCTAAGAAGGGGGGTGTTCTAAGGGTTTTAGCATGAAAAATATCAGTTTTAACCTTAAGGTCATTCGCCTCTTCCGGTTAGACAAATCTCTTATGAGAAATTTCTAACCCTATGTGCGGTGTCGGGAGTCGAACCCAGGTGCGCTGCGTACAAGGCAATCGATTTACCAACTACGCTACGCCCACCCCCTCGCACCGCTCCTAAATTAGTTATGAAATTTGCGTTTTGACTTCGTCTCATCAGAATACGACACCAACTTAGTTAACGAACTAAGCTAGCGCCGGATTGACGCTAGTTCCAAACAACGGAGACACAATTTGCGTTCCTGAGCAAACCCCTAATTGACGGAGACACAAATTGTGTCTCCGTTTTTTGGAGCTAGCGTCAATCCGGCGCTAGCTTAGTCCATTAACTAAGTTAGTGTCAGACTTTGATGAGACGAAGTCGAAACGCGAATTCCATTATTAATTTAGTTATAGTTGTTGTGCTCTTCGCGTACAAAGATGGTTTTAAACAATTCTCTCCTTAATGGAGAAAAAAATAGATTTTACCAAAATTGTTCTCCACTGAGGAGAAACATAGCATAGTGCATTTAGCTCCTGTTTTCGTGAGTCATTCAGCTCCTAGCTTTATCACTATCTCCTCGGATATACCCCGACAGTGAACTGACTATTCCGACTGAGAGTTCCCCAACAGAGGAATTTCTCCCGACACCGATATCATTTAACTCCTGTTTTCTTGAGCCATTTAGCTCCCAGCTTTATCGAGATCTACTCGGAAGTTATCCGGCGATGAAATTACCTTTTTCCGACTGACAGAAATATTTCTCGGTACCGATGTCTGTTTCGTGAGCCAATTAGCTTCCAGTCATATAGAATCTACCCTACTGTGAATTCCTCGGCGGTGGATTTATCCCGATCCTATTTAGCTCCCCACTTCGTCCCGATCTATTCGATCTAGTCACCGGCGGTGGATCTAGCCTACTCAGCGGGCCAGTCAGTAGGTACCAAGGCCTTTTCAGCGATTCCAGATGGAGCGTTAACTGGCGCCCCAACGACTCGCTGCTGGCTGTTCGACGGGGGTCCACTCGAACTAGTTCCCGCCGATGAATTTAGCCCGATCACGAGCTACCTGGTAGGGTGTCGAGGTCGGTTCGGCAATTCCTGTAGAGCCTGGCGTCCGGTTCGCTGGCACCTCGATGAGCCGAACCGGGTGTTGCGTAGCATATTATTCAACTGATCCCCGGCGTTGGATCTAGCCTACTCCGGCAGAGATTTCCCCTGCGGCGGAGTTTTTCCCGAACCCGATTAGTTGTTGCACGGTGGCCTTCTAGTCGGTAGCGCTGCTTCGTTAGTCCCTTCGCTACTTTCTCTGCAGCTCGGAAAGTATACTCGTCACCACTCTGTTGACCGCTTCCCAGATATGCTCATCGTGGCACATCTCTTCGACGACACTGTCGACTGTCACGCCGGACATTCCTCTTCGATCTTCTTCGAACCTAGGGCATGCGAAGATCACGGCGACACATTTGGGTTGGTTTTTCTGCGTTATCCCACTCTTGCTGCCACTTAGCCAACGTGTCCGCTCTGACCAGTCTCCTCGTATTTCGTGCATCCCTCCGCTGGTAGCATTCCACGTCCTCAGCCAGAGTGATGCAGATGGGAATCATCCCGGCAATTATCCATACCGCCTCCGATATAGTTCTGTACGACATGATCCTTGCCAGTACGTTAGTTATCCTCGCAGCCTTCTGATATACATGGTTGTTGTAATTTAACCGATCGTAGACTATCACATACAGGTGCTTCAGCGCGCGCATCGATGGGATGGATTGTTCCCAATGCAGTTCACGACGCGCTGGATTTTTTACGGTTGCTGACCAGTACTAACTCTGTCTTGTGGTGAGTTAGCCGAAACTTGACATCAGCCATCCAGGTTTTCACGATGCCTATTATTTCAGCCGTCCACCTCCACCTCCTCGAAGGTCTCGCCGGTTATCGTCAGAACAACGTCATCTGCAAAGCCGATGGTCTCGTCTCCCCTGGGCAGTCCAAGTATTAACACTCCGTTGTACATTATGCTCCACAGCGTTGAGCCGAGTGTGGAGCCCTGAGGTAGGGGAAAGCGATGCACTTGAGCACTGTGTTCTAAAAATTAGTTAGCGATTTTGGATTTTTTGTTTACACGGCTTGTCTGCAAGTCATTATTAGATAATGTATTATTTCAGTTGCAGAATAAAACAAATCTGCTCACAAAAAACAAGCAACCGCGTATTAAACCTTCTATTTGAGACTAGGTAAGTGCAAATTGATTCAGAAATCACCGAAAAACCGATGTTGCTTCAATTCCGGAATATGCGCGGACCGGGACTTATCGATAGAAGACAATATATCCAAAGAATCGTTGATTGGCCATCAGTGGATCTGTAAATCGAAATAATAACACCTAAGGTCGACTAAGACAGCCACTCAAATTCCTCAAAATCTAGCGTCAAAAACATAATTTGCAGTTAACTTTGCGCAAATCGCATCAGCAATCTTTGAGCCACTTGTGAGTTTAAATGATACACACAAATACACACATACTAAACACCCACACAGCAAACAGGCGCAGTCGAGGAGCCAAGGAGCTCTATGAGAGAAGCAAGAGCACAATCCCCGCCCGAAATCATACCCAACGGTGGGCCAGGGAGGAAGAGGATACGGAGATACAGGAGGTTAAGGTTTAGTCGGTAGGTTTGTTGGAGAAAGCGCTGCAGTAAGAATCCGATAATACCACGCCGATAGTGGTCTCTTTTAAAGATTCCCCCTCGATAAAAAAAAGAAATGCGCGCACAGTATCAGAAGCAATAGACAGTCGGAAGCAAGTGTGACCCAATCAAACGAGCGGATGTGGAAAACAACAAAGTTCGACAATAGAGTCTCGTTGAAACGTTGAGGTTTGAGTGCAATCACCTGTACTTCAGTGCAGATGAGATGATAACGGCAATAGCAAGAGCATGCGATGCAACCATGTCAATAGAGGGTAAAGCAAGGTACAATCGCCGCCCAGCCTTCTGGTGGAACTCGACGATTGCTTGCCTACGTGCATGTTGCCACCGAGCCCAGAGGAGAATGTGGAACGCCCTCAACGTCACTGAAAGAGCAGCTCTAAGACCAGCAGAAAATGCGGCCAGAGCCGCACACAACCAGAAAATCAGGCGCAGTAAGAAAGCCTGCCTAGAGGAGCTTTACCGCAACGCCAATTAAAATCTGTGGGCGAAATCTATAGAGTTGCCATGGCGAAGATGAGAGGATCGGCAGTACAACCGGATAGGAGCCCGGAGAGGATGAGTCATCGTAGAAACGCTATTTCCACAGCATGACCCAATGGTCTGGCCGCCCACGCCGTGCGGAGCTCAGAATGACCACGAGGAAGCTCGATTAACCAATAAGGAGCCGATAGTTGTGGCAAAAGCCTTGGGAACCAAGAAGGCCCTGGGACGGTATCCCCAACGTGGCTCTGAAAGCAACAATTCAAGCGAATCCATATATGTTTAGGACCGCATTTCAGAAGTGTATCCACGATGGTAACTACCCCGACATCTGGAAGCAACAAAAGCTAATGTTGTTGCGTCAGTCAGGCAAGCCCCCTAAGGATACTTCAGCATGCCGGTTGACATGCTTGTTGGATATGGTCGCCAAGGTACTCAGGAAAGAGTCATCCTTAACAGACTTACAACATGCACGGATAGAGAGAATGGCCTATCCAATATACAGTTCGGCTTTTGGGATGGTAGATCCACCGTGGACGCTATACGAACAGTCGTGAAAACTATGGAAGCTGGCGCAGAAGCAAAAGAGAAGAGGAAACCGTTACTGCGGAGTGTTTACGCAGGACCAATTCCCGATCCTGAAGAGCTGCTTTCAGAACCGGCTACTGATATACGAAACTGACACCGGAAAAAGAAGTGTAACCGTAACAGCGGGCGTAACGCAGACGGAGTGTTGAAGCTGCACTGCCGCTATAACCATAAATGTCCTATGTGCTATGGAATTCCCTATACACATGGGGCAATTATGCGTAGAGCGGCAGTTAAGCAAATGGCAACATCAGAGGGATAACGCTGAAAATTCCATTTCTGTCGCTGCGGGAGAACAGAGCTCACCGCGAAGTGAACTTCCACATGGCGTAGTTCTTGTCTGGTCATGGCTGTTATATTTGAACTGATCCAGCCACGCAACATTGCCGTTCTGCATCGCTGGCTGTGATGCAGAGGAAAAGCCTAAGCAAGGCCGCGATTCGATCACGAGCAAAACAAAATGAGAACCATTGTCGGTGAGGACGTTAACATGTCAGAGTTAACAACGAAGCTGACGAGAGGAGCAACGACCAGTAATGTAGCAGCACACGGGCGCGGGTCGTCGAGGCACCGGTGAACCGGAAGTTACACTCCAACCGGAATCGCCGAACCAACCTTGGCACTCGAAAAGTCAGTTTGCGGAAGAGAGATAAAGTAGACTACCAATCGCGACCGGAGTAAGCTAGATCCACCACCGGAGACTATACTGAATGCACGCATCTTCGACGGTAGTAAGAAACCGGACGCCATCCTCCATCGGGAATCGCTAGACAGACCTCGACATTCCACCGGAATGCATCAAAGCAAGAATGACGCATCCGTCAATGGTTGCGGGTTACATTCTTTCGTCGCCACCTTGCAAACGTAATCGATGAATCGATCTCGGCATCCAACTGGTGAACGTACAGAGGAGCGCAGCTGTAGGAATGACGAAGATGTGATGCAAGTAGTGAACTACCATGACCAGCTACACCTGGAATTAAGCGAAGTGCGTGAGCAAAACCCCTCCTCCTCCCCGGAAGTAGTTACTTCAAATGTCAAATGGTTACACACATGCACACAAATATACACACACATTTTCCGAGCTCTACGAACTGAATCAAATCACCATGGATCACCCCTAGGAGACAGTGAAATCGTTACTGGAGGTCCGCCAAGAAGAAAATCTTTTCCGGATGGATATTAGAATTACAAGCGCTTTTTCGCTAGACTGAAAATATTGTATCGATAGCATACAATATCGATGATAGAGGACAACCCAGGGTTTTGAACTAGTCCGTGGTACGAAAAAGATTGAGAACGTAACATTGCCTTCCAAAGGGACAATTATTCTAAGTTTTAAAAATATATTTCATAACCGACAAAAAATTGCAATGTAATAAACGTGGGTATTAACATTTGAACTAACCTCACCTTTTGCATTTGAAATTATATATTATATCTCACAAGTGGTTGAAGAGGAACTTTGTGACATCTGATGCCATGTTCAGGAGGATCGTCGATGCTTGCTTACTCGGTAAAATACCTTCGGCCATAACACTGCTCGGAATCTCAGGGTCAGTGTAACGGTTTCCTTGTTACAAATTCAGTTACACCAGCTTTGCGTTTGGTCGACAAAGTACTTTAGCTGATTTTTGTATCACGGCTCTCCACGATCTACCGGCTGACTCCATAATAAGTTCTAAGACTCGCCCTCTGATCCATCCGTAGTGTTAGGAATCTTTCACAATTATTACCTATTTTAATGGAAGCGAAGTCTGATCTACCATCACACGACACAGATTCCAGTTTTTTGAGTCTGTGATTCCAGCAACGATGTTGACGGTTGTGGGATCCCGCTGGAGTTGATGATGTGAAAATAATTGGGAGTTATGGCTTCTTGGAACGATAGCCTCCAATAAGGTGGTGAATTTCTCTTCGTCTGGGTTTCGGCACGTGTACATTAATTCCAAAGTCGTCTATACATAAACCGGGTAGTGGGTTGAAGTTCCAACAAGTGCTTGCGTTAGTTAATACCTCTGCCAGATCCTACTTGAATCGATTTAGTTCACAACGAATGTCGCTACTAGCACCCGCAAAATTCGTCTCTTTTCGCTATAAATCTTGATAAGAGATCCTCGTTTGGGTATAAATCGTCTAATCGTAACTTTGCAGGATTCCGTGGATAGGAAATGCACCACCTTCAAGTGCACTGCTCGTATCGGAAGACATGTGAACAATGTCACCCATCTCTTGACTACAGATCTGCCGACTCGTACGAGTAGCGGTCCAAAATAGTCCATGTATACCTTTGGAGAACGGTCGGATAATTGTACGCAGCGCACCTGGGTTCGAGTCCCGACCCCGCTCGTAGGGTTAGAAATTTTTCATAAGAGATTTGTCTAACCCGATGAGGCGAATGACCTTAAGGTTAAAACCTCTATAATCGGAATAAATAAAAGCGGTCGGATAAACGTTATCATCCTAGCCGCGGAAAGCGGGATCATACGAAAAACTGCAGGAAGCACCTTTCTAATTTGACCAATGGTGCAGGACTTGACGACCTAAGATGAGATATATAAAGCGTTGCTTCATTTCGTTGACTACTGTCTCGCTGTTTCCGTGTAGCTCAATGTTGTAGTGTCTTGTAGCGCAATGTTGCTGGGGCATGATGATAGGAAACTTGGTGTCATATAAAACAAAAAGGTTGCCTGCGATACGGGTTTCCATTCGAACAACGCCCACGGTATCTTTGAAGGGGAATAACCCTCTCATCTTGCTATTTCTATCAACCTTCGTCTTCTTTCCTGAACCAGTGTTGTTAGAACTGGTATTTCCTCTCGATACTCTTCTGCTTGTGCCCATCGCCATATAAATGACTCGGCTGTCGATAACTCTTTTTGTGTCATATGCCTTAGCGTCACGATGTCCTTTAGGCCTTCCGTTAAACATTTTGAGTGTATTGGTATACATCTGCCATTGCCCTTAACAGTCGGTTCCTTTTTGAAAAGTGTTCCCAAGAAACTGATGACGTTACTGTCCTCGATATACGAGACAAGTTCGAAGTTCTTCGTTAGTGTCCAAAAGTTGCGAAAGGTACAAAACACTGAAGCAACGACTGTCGGGAGAAAAGTAATGGGCCTTTTCTCCATTTGCTTGCGTCATCTGCCACATTATCCTTAGACGGGATCCGACGCCAATCTTCGGAATTCGTCACAGTTAAAATCTCACCAATTCTGCAAGTAACAAACAGTCGGTATTTCTTGTGGTCTGCATTGATCCAAGCCAGAGCGGTTTGAGAATCACTCCAGAAAACACATTTTACTGTCGGAAGAGAATGTGTGCTTCGAATAGTCTTCTATAGTCGAGCACCAAGTACCGCTGCTTGCAGTTCTAGCTTCGGGATGAAAAGAGTTTTCAGAGGGGTAACTCCACCTTTTACTTTGAAAATGCGAATGAAGTCCAAAAAGGTCGAACAAAAACATCACTTGGCGCCTGGTGGGATGTGTCATTCAACAAGTGAAAAGATCGTGTTTTTGATGCCGCATCATTCCCAGAATTCGTTCAAATCCGGTACGAAGTTTCTGCGTAGTTTTTTAGGCCAGAGATGTTCCCTCTGGTCCACAAGTCCTTCGTAGACGAGCTCTAATCCAAGCATGATTTCTGATACATTACAATAGAATGTCATCTGTTGAGCTCAGAAAAAAAAATCTTCCTTTATCAGTTCTGTACCGACTGCCATTTTCCGGCGAAATACTGTTGGGCCTTCAGGTTTCCTCTGATTGGCAGTGAAACTTCTACGGAAATTCGACGAGTTTTTTCTCTACAAAACTTCTTTGAACAACTCTGAGTGACAGTGATAATTTAAACTCATCCACGATCTTCGAGGTTGATTTGAAAGAATCCATATTGGAAAGTCATTTTCCCTCCCTGTCTGCTTACCTTCTTTCGTTAGGTTTATCAAAATCCGTTTATTTTTCTCATTAAATTTCTATTTCAATTCGATTAGGTTGTAAGCAATACAATTTTTTTCTCAGTATCTCATTTCATGTGATGTTTTAGTGTCTAGAGTGCTAGGCCCTCAATGTTCTATCCGTTGATAAGTTAGGCATATGCTAAACACTCAACACCCCGCACGAATTCTCGCAAACTATAAGTTCACTACCGGGATAAAGCCGATACTTGTATCTATAACCGACAATGGTATTTCAAAATTATATTTTCAACCTCTCTACTGAATTATCCGTAACATTTTTAAGAGAAAAAAGAACAAATCATCCAAAGTTTCTATTTTTGAAGGTTGATTTATCACCTAGTTCCACTCCATCAAAACAATGCGTATTTTCACCAGCATATTCTACGCTCCGTGCATTGGACGCGTAGCTGGTAAAATAGACAAATACAGTAGTTAATATCCTATGTGGTTTGCTCAACTCAAAGTTACATCAACTTGATTAGCGATATCCGGTCGATACGAGTTCCCTTACAGGGCCAGCAAAGTGACAAAAGTTCAACATGAGACTGCCTGCTGTTTTACGTGAATAATGACACTTTTAACGTATACCTATGACGATTGTTCAAGCAATATTAAAAACCACTAAATGACAAAGCTTTCGAACCATTACATTCTTCTACTACACAGTAATTGCTGTAGTATTTTGGTGTCAACCCTCTTCAGGAATATTTTTCTTCTCATCAAATCCCCAATACTGAAGTAACAAAATACTGACAGCTAAACCAACAGTGCACAAAAGCAAACCACCTAAAACGCAGATCTGTAAACCCGATCAAAATCCGATCACCGGCAACAAAAAACATCCTTTCGGATTCGGTATCGCGCAAGCCAACCTACGGTTGAAAAATCTGTCATCAGTTGTAAAGAAAACGACTTAACAACGGGTTCCTTCTCAATCACACACTGTTCTCGTACACGCATACATTAGTAACAGTATTAGTAGTAGATCGAAGCACTGTGTTAGTCTATCACTATGACGGAACTCACCTTATCGTCATTGTCCGAGTCCTCGTTGCTTCCGTGGTCGCTTCCATTCTCGGAACTGTCGTTTTTCTTCATTTTCTCCTGCCTGTCCATGACGCTGGTTCGACTGCGAGTTTTCTTCCACGAGTAGTAGAACTTGACGAGACTGGCGATTGATTTGTCCGGAAGCTGTGAGGTAAGATCATAGCATAAATTTTTTAACAAGTCCAAGTGCAATCACCTACCATCTGTCGGATTCGATGAAAACTTTTGCCGTGAAACTGGAAGGCCTGCTCAAACAGGACCTTATCCTCGACGGTCCATTCATCCGGGAAGGGGGTGAAATTTGCCAGATCCAGTACGGCTCGCTCTAGATCGTGCTTGTGCCAGAAGAGCATCCCGAGAGCCTGCTCCCCATTGTATCCGTATTTTTCTTTGGCCACAGTGATGTACTCCTCTACTGTTTGTTTGAAGGGCAAACGTTTGTTGGTATCTACTGTCAGATGTTAGAAAAAAATGATGGCAACTTACACTTAATGTCTGGAATTTCCTTTGTGGGCGACCACACGAGTAAGGCCCGATCGTTTAAGTTTTCTGGTTTTCTGTCTGGCGCCGGTATCAGCTCTGGGCAGACGGCTTGATAGTCTCGTCCGACGCGGATTTTCTCTGGCGAAGAAGATAGGATCAGATTCAAATTTATACGGTCACATTTTCCAACGAACACCGCTATTGACTATTAATCAAATCCACAAATTAGTATAACATTATATTTGGATCAAAACACGATTGTTTCGTGTTCAGTTTAGGGCACAGCACACATAATAAAATTGCTCAAATTCGAGAAAAGCCCATCAAATCGCTCAAAATGTGCAACTGAATTACTAGCAAAGGTCTCCTTAGTAACCAGCAAAACAAACTTTGATTTTTATGTAAAACAAAATCAGCATTACATAATTTATAGTGTTGCTGAATATGATTCAATAAAATCTTAGTAAACCATGAAAAAATTGTGAAACTTGAAACAAAACTGTAAATTAATACTTTTATTGAATTACACCCGGTAATGTTAAACTACCGATGCATACACCAGCAAAAGGCTTGATCTATTACCGTTTCCCGTTTGTCCCTACCATTTGGGTTGTTGACGTTATTTCGAATTAGAAATATCTTATTTAAGGGGATTGAGAACTGAACTCAGACAATCGTACTAAAAGTGTCACTTACAGTGAGAGGTCCTTTTGTCTGTGTTACAATTAAAGCAATCCGAATTTTCTTAAAGATTACGTCATCTTCGATTGCACGGATCGTTGGCGACCCCAGGTACATTACCCTAAATTCCGCCAAATGTGGAACAAAGAATCAAGCTAGAACTGTTGAATTAAAACAGCTCTTCGTTTTTCTACCTGTCCTAAAACCTGGTCGTAATTCACCTTTCCACATTACTTACACGCAACAACGTTAAAACGATAAAAAAAAAATTGAACACCCAACAGCAAAGTGTGACCTCCTTACCTTCATACTCGCTCTTAGCCTTGGCTGCTTTGGAAGAATTTCCGTTCTTTCGCGCTGTAAAAGAACAAAAAAAATGAACTTACATGTTTATCAACAGCAGTCGTAAACTTCACTCACAGTTTTCGTCATCCGAGCTGGACTCGGTGATGCCGCCGGCGACTAACACCACTGAATGACCGTTCGGGCTGGGCCCCCGCGATCTTCGGCCGTTGCGAACGTTCTCAGCGGTTCTGTCGGCCAACACCATTTTCGCCTTCTTCTCCAATGTGAGACCGTGAAGAGCTTGCGGGAAGCTCTGCCGGGTACGAGATGAGTGAGGGGCGCTACCGCTTCCTATGCGGTTAAGGCCACGGTTTTACTTTGCCCCTGTTTACTGTTTACCTGGTGATTTTTACGTTTATTTTCGGAGGACCTAGCAGAACGCAGGCAGCTGAATCAGAACGGGAGGCAAAAGTGTGAAACATAAACAGCAACGGGTGCCACTGTTGTCTAGCTGCACTTTCCAGGCAACCGTAGAGTGTCGGCTACACTGCCGAAATCGAACGCTTTTGACACACTATTCGAACGCGGTTTTCAAATTCTACGTATCTGAAACATTTTAAACATCGTTTAGTATTCCAAACCTAAACTTTTGATTGCATATCCACACTTAAATAGCACAAATTAATAGCAATAAATAGAATAATTGAACTTTGTTCTAGAAAGGTAGCGGACAGTAAAGCCTTGGAAGCATTATTTCACAACCAGTTACGCCTATTATAGCAAATCAAAATTCATAACATTTCTCTGCTTGTAACCAACACCGAATCGAAAACGCAATTACTGAAAACATTATACTAAAAACATTTCATCACCAGAGGGGTTTTTGTAGTATCACGTTTACTTAACGTGTGGCTCTAACAAGGGTACTAAATTGGATGGCAATTTTACAACCGAAAGGTGAAAAAAATGCTGGTTCTGCAAAGTTGCCAGATTGATTCGATTTGTCATTTACCCAATATTACGTTTTTTGAAAGGATCTGCTATTTATACATCTTCTAAAGCAAAAATAATATGAAACCTCCAACGGTACAACATAAAAAGCAAGTAAAATTTGGTTTATATTGGCAAAGATCAGGAAAAAATTTTATCTCCACGGTAAAAATCAATGGAAGTTACATCACACTGGCCACCCTTCAACTACGGGTGCTGGAAGAAGTGCACAAGATGGTGTCTCCTAGCTATCACTTCGCGTATCTTGAACTACCGTACAAGAAACAGTAAATAGTACAAAGCGCTACAACCTACAGCAGCATTCGTTTCAGCATTTCGGGATTCGCCGGATATTATTTATGACATAGCTATTATTCTAAGCAAAACTACCTGCATGCATGCACAGTGTCGAACAGGAAAATCAATTTTCAAATTCAGTTACCATCACTGCGCGTCGAACAAAACAAAAACCTACTTCTCGAATGACAAACGAATGGCGAAACAACGATGACTGACGTGCGACGCGATGCATCCATATACGTTGAGCTCGAACGTTGCTAACTTCGCTGTTGAAGAAAACAGGAGAGAATGATCGTGCCTATTCAAACTACACTCGCATACACGTTACCCACCCAATGCACGCCACTGGCAATAATCTCACGCTTGTGAGAGTGAGCAGCACCTGCCGAGGGAATAACCATTTGACATTGGAAATTCCGATGAATTTATAGAACAAAATCTGTTAAACGGATAGGTGCCCTTACACCAGTGCGACGTATAATAGAGTAACCAACTGGATTTGGACACTTCATCCCGGTCAGCGTGGCAAGCAGAAAGTTAGCAAAAGTTGAGTAAAGCGAAATTGATGCTGGCAGAGTTTCTGCGAGCATTTGCGCGATTTGTGCGAGAATTCTGGCAACGAATTCGCTCAAATGCAATAACCGTTTCTTACAGAAGCGGTTAAACCAACCGATGCTGCTCACTTTTATCCAGAATCCAACCAGAAATGTACGGCCAAGATCTCTGCACGCTTCCTGCCACATCTTTGTCAGATGTTTTGCTCGATTTGTGCTAAATTCTACCAGGTAGAAATTGCCAGGATCTTTACACAGTTTGTGTCCGAGTTATGCAAGGGTTTTTCTCGGTTCCTGTCAAAATTTGCCAGAAAACACGAGCGAAACCGAGTTCGCCCTAGCTCAACTAACCCGACAGGATACGCACAGAAATCTGACAGGGCTGCCAAACCAAGACTTACAGAAATCTAACAGAGCGGTCTCTGCCAGAAAATTTGCTCACTGGGATGCACTTGCCTCCAAATGAACTCGCAGAATTTTATTTATGCATCGATAGCATACTTTTCCATCTGCCTCTCGTTTCTTCTGCTGTAAATTTTATGCATTGGACATATTCGGTCTATCCACTCATTGTATGCTTACTAGAAGTATATGCATGAAAATGCATAAAAATCACAGCAGAAGAAAAGAGACGGGAATAGAAGGTATGCTAACTATGCATATTTTTGTTTCTCAGTGAAGGCACTAACACTCTTGTGTTGTTTTTTAGTCTCAACGTCGTTTGTAAATCAAAATTGTGCGACCGAAAACCAAAGTCGCAAGGACAGAACATGCTTTGTAAAACCCGCTTCAAATATATTAGAACATAAAAACCGGATATAAACTTCAAGCATAAAAAAAATGGGTGAGTAATGTCCAGGACATAACCGGAGTGTTGTGACTACTCGTTTGACTTGTAATTCAAATCGAATGACACTCAATGAAATATGTAGGAATGTTTCAAGTTATTCTTTATAATAATTATGGTGATTCTGGAAAGACCCTTTGTTGTTGGCGTCTGCGTTGATAGGAGATGCGCTGGATTCTAAGCTCGTTGAGACATTCATTCATGAAATGAACAACCATCGGAATCTTTTTCCTAGCGTACAGAAATGAATCACGCTTAGCGAAAAACTAGGGGCGGGTAATGTCCGGGACATAACCGCGATGATCATATTCTTAAAATTCTGCTTGTATCTCTTTCAAATGACTAAATTTTACGCATTAAGTTCGATTCACCGGGCTTAGCGAAATTTTCCTGGGGATCCCGTTCGATAATCTATTCAATAAAACAATTTTATTAACGAGTTCTCCGCATTGAATACAAGTCAATAATTTCATATAATGATTTCAACAAGCAGGCAATGTACTTGTATGACAGGTGGGAGTGTTTTGAAGTGGTTTAGTGGAGGTAACAACATAAAATCGTGTATTGGACATTTTACAATGATTCTCCTTAACCCTGCAAAACCACGGGATTGGCAGCAGAGGGTTAAGTTGTTTGGAAGAGATGACAGTTATTATATGATATTCGTGGCATTTAAAACTGGACTCCATGAAAGTGCGATTTTTCTTATAAAAGTGCGCTTTTACATTGAATCGTTTTCATGTATGAGGCGCACTTATTCCTTGTTGGATAATACATAAGTGCGTAATAGACACCAAGGCGATTCAATGTAAAAAGCGCAGTTCTATTCGCGTTTCCGCACTTTCAGTCGCACTTATTATGTGCGCAATGCGCTATAACGAAAAATATAAAATTGTTCTATAAACTGCAAAGTTATTGCCACGTTGACCTGAAAATTTGTCATTTCATTCATATAAGAACAATCATTGAAATTATGTCAATTTATGCTTTGCAAGATTTGAAATAACTTCGAAGTGTGGTCACGACACCCCTGTTATGTCATATACATTACCAACCCATCTTTTTCCATTCAGTACAACGGCAGTTATTCGCGTTTAAAAAGTCGGGTAAATTTCCGGCAGAAAATATTGGAACGGGACCCCTATATTGAAACGTTAGAAGTATTCTACTTCAAAACATTTTCTTAAGATTCACTGGTAAAAGTACAGAATTAACAAGCGCAAACTTAATACTAGTTAATAAAAGAAACTTTCTAATTAAATTCTTTTTCCATTTTGCATTCGTCCTAATAAGGACGGTTTGTAGATAACTATGGTGATACAAGACGAGAATCTTTTGAAACGACTCAAACATTGTCGACGATTTGTTTCTACTGCGTACATACATATGAACATTCCCCTTTCGCAGCTCACACCGAATGAGTACGCTTTGCATCAAGGCATCCCTATTTATTTACTTTTCGTTGCAGAGGGAAGGCCATCCTTTTGTGCGACAATTGAAAATATTAGGTTTGTTCCAGTACACGGAAGTCACTCCGGAGTAAACAGGAGCAAAAAATCTTTGCTCCTTTTTACTCCGGTTTGCTACCAGAAGAAGAAAAAAGAGAAGAAGAGAGTACAGGAACGATTTTCTCCGGAGTACTTCCAGTCTCTCCTGGTACTGGAACAGACCTATTTTCATCATTCGTTTTGGTGTAGCTTTCGCTTAGTGGCAGAGTTGCCAAATTTGCTGATTTTTTTTGGAAGGAATTGCAAAATTATTTTTAATTATGCAAATTAATAAAAGGAACTTCCTAATAAAATTCTTTTTCCATTATACATTGATCCTAAGGACGGTTTGCATATAACTATGACACAAATCCATCTACAATGAAAAGCGCTAACGGAAAATAAGCATCACTAATTCTTTGCAAGTATTTTGTTAGTCCTGAAAAGGACTGTTGGCAACATTAGAGACGCGTGAATTTACTTATCTTCTTCGGGCAGCTTTCTTGGCAGGTTTGGCGGCCTTCTTTGGCTTTGGGGTCTTCGGCTTGTTAGCTGCAGCCTTCGATGTTTTGGCGGCATTTTTAGTGGCAGTTGCTACCGCCTTTTCAGTGACTGCGTTTCTTAGCCTTTGGCTTTTTGGCCTTCTCACCGCCACCACCTCCACCAACGTTTTTCTTCTTCTCTCCGGTGGTAGCCGATTTGATTGGTCGTCTGATGCAGCTTCTCACGACCTGGCTTTGAGAAAAGTTGCGACACCCCTATTTATAGGTATTATCATTAATGTTGATTCTCATTTAAAGTAGTTTTTGAACTATTTAAACAAATTTTATATAGCAAACAACGTATCGGTAGCAAGCGTTGAACATTTTCCTTCCGATTTATGAAACAAGATTAGCAATTCGTTTAGTAGAAGAAAATTTATTAAGGTTCAAAACGTACGTAACGCTTTCGCTAATATGCACTACTATCGCTTTCTCGCTCGTTCTCGTGGCGTGACTAATATGCTGGCTTTCCCCCCACCAACTGCTCTCGTCAAGCAACCCAATACGAATAATCATAGGAACAAACATGTAGTGGACCTATATATAAACTTTTCATTATTTTATTGTTCGGTTGCTGCACCATATTGACGGCTCTGTGCGGGATGAGCTGAAAATTTTCACTTTTCCGAGTCGTTTTCGAAATATTTTTCAAAACACTATTTTTCCGTTGATAATGAATGTCCTACATATTCCAAAATTTAATACAACATTGGTACAAATATTTTCGACAAGATGCCGAAGAAATTGATTAAATCCATTCAGAAAATCGTTTTTACGTACTACAACGAATTTTTTTTGAAATGATGTTATATTATGAATATTGGACCTAAAATTTATCGGATGGAACGGAAAACTATATATAGCTTAATGACCCATAATTGTTAAAAACATGGATTTCATGGACAGCACATTTATGATTTAATACACTGATATTTAAAATTTAAATGTGATGACAGTCGATTATGTTATATAGCGGCACACTTAGTTTTAAAGTGCAATTTTATTAAGGATTAAATGGAAAGTTCATGAATTCTCGGTGAAACTTAAATATTGTATGTCAAATCTCTTCGAAATAAAGTGTAGATTATTTACAGTGTAGTTTTCAAAAATGCGAAAAACTTTTTTATTTTACTGCGCGAAATAAAACACGTTAGAATGTGATATAAACAATTTGGTAATGTTATTATTCTATTCTGAAAATAATGATTGTTGGCAATTTCCATATAGACAAATCAGAGTTATTGGCGTCCAGGAGGACGATTTAAATGACGGGTAGAACAGCTAAAATTGACAGCGACTAATCGCCCGAATGTTGCATTTGAGATAGCCCCCTATTTGCTGGGAAATTGAAGAGCAATTAGCGCATCCGTATTTTCTGTTTGGTGGCTAGCAATGTTTATATTTGTCCGCACACAAATAGAAATATTGGGTGAAGCACTAAAAACAAACCGCAAAAAAGTCTAGAGGACTGTAAAAAGAGATTAAAACTACTAGGGGGAGCAAAGCGCAACTGTCTCCGTGTATTCACGGACTGAAACATGGGGTCTCGCTCTAGCATATTGTATCCCATTACTTTGACATGTATGTACCTGGGGCAATATGTGTCAAACTGATGGACCTAATGGACGTGTAAAGGGACCCTTACACGCGCAATAAAAGTGTCATTACGAAGTAGTGTCATTACTGGAATTGTATGGGAATTCCATCATTACTCACCTTACACGTTCATTAAAAGTGGCATTACTGCTCAGTAATGACATTACTAACGCCTCGTGTACGGGGCTCTTAAGAGCGAGATAATAAATTATCAGTGTTACCCGGTCAAACCATTCGGAATTTGATTCGGAATCCTGAATGGAGTCATTATGGATTACAAATCAAATGCAACAACCGATTCTGAGTCGGAATCGGTTGTTGCATTTGATTTGGAATCCATAATGACTCCATTCAGAAATCCGAACCGGTTCCGGAATGAGTTTAACTGCCCTCTAAGAACGGTTGGTTTCAAAATCGTCCAATGAAGGACGTTTGTAGGACCAATTTGGACAACGTCCAAATAACCGTTCAACAAACGTCCATCGTTGGACCCGTGTTGAACGATTTTGAAACAATTTTTTGGACGTCTCAGTGGGTGGGTAGCAGCGTCCCAGTTAAACTCATTCCGGAACCGGTTCGGATTTCTAAATGGAGCCATTATGGATTCCAAATCAAATGCAACAACCGATTCCGACTCAGAATCGGTTGTTGCATTGGATTTGGAATCCATACTGACTCCATTCAGGATTCCGAATCAAATTCCGAATGGTTTGGCCGGGGTCATGCGACATCTAGCAGTTATAATCTCTTTTGGACTGTATGTTGGAAATCACTTTGCAGTAGCACATCCAGTAGGATGTGATCGATTAGAAGGAAAGCACTGATTTAAATACTTAACACTTTGATTTTATTTTCACCTTTTACACTTCAGTGGTTGAAATAAAACATACAGCTGAATTTAGTGTGTAGGTCCTTTTCTCTCGGATCTTTAATAACAAAAGTTGTTAAAATTTCCAACACTGTTCAGTACACACTTCACGCCGGGATTTTATACTGTCACTTTCATTTGATCAAAACAATCACCAAATGTAAATATTCTGCAGATAACGAAAAAAGTTTTTCACTCGATTTGTCTACAACGGAATAATTTTCGATGACTAACGTTCTATTGCTGGCTTTGGTAACCCTTCTGCTGAATGGTGGAAGGTTGGTGTTGGCCGGAGCGGCCAATATCTGCAATAAACTGGACGCCTGCCGATGTGAGTATCCAGATGGAAGTGGAATTGATTTGAACCAGGTAGTGCCCAAAAACGGTGACTATTTGGAAACAATGGATCCCAAGACTCAGGATCGGTATTATTTTCATCCCTGTTCAAATATAAAGTATTTAGACAAGGTGGGGACTAATTGTAGTACAGAGCATGGCTATACGGTAAGTGAATTCTAAATAATTGCACAATGTAGGATCTTCGATGTAGCTTTTGCTTATTTCAGTTGTGCCGTTATAACAATTCAACCGATAACTACACAAAGCTGGGGACAGCTAACGATAGCAATTTCAACACACCCGAAGATGGTCAAAAATATCTAGTTTTCAACACAAACTCCATGTATGTCGAAATCTGAATTATTCCGACATTTCGTTAGACTAACTAGCGCTTTCTATTTTAGAGTGACCACGATTCAGCTTTTATGCTTGAAACACGACAAATCATATATCTATGTTGAAATGGATCAAAATCTAAAAGCAGAAAGTCAACCGGTAGTTTTTCTTTATACAACCAACATTATAAAAATGACGTCCCAGCTAATATTGTTTTTATGTTTACAGAAACTGCTACTCTTCTCACCGTACGCTTGTACTACAACCATCGAAGAAATCAGTCAGTCTAGCGTGGGACAAGTGCTCCTGATACTGTTTTTCACTGGAACTTTTACCTACTTCACGATCGCTTCCATCGTTCGATTTGTGTATTTTGGCGCACGTGGAATCGAAGTGATTCCAAATCTGGACTTTTGGAAGGATCTACCCGGGCTAGTGCGGGTATGTAGAGAAGCGGCATTCCTTCCCTGTATAAGCTTCCTATGTAACATTAATCGTTTCATTGCAGGACGGGATAAGCTTCCTTAGAGGCGGATGTCACGTCGAACGGACACCCGATCCGGATTCATATGATGCCATCTAGGTTGGACTGATCTGAGTAATTTTAGTTCCTTTGTTTAATTTGTTCTCTCTCCATTGCGGCAGCTGAGTTCCATGAGTCTTGAACTTATGAATCGTGAACTAAATTTAGATAAGCCAAAAATAATTTGAAATTTAGTTAAGCCAAAAATAACCTACAGATTTCGCTACCAGTGTGTTCCAAATTCTAATTGTGAGCGTTGTTGAATGGAATCGTTTCTGTTCTAATAGGGTAATAAACAAATTTAAAAGCAAGGTTGGTCCTTCTAGTGCTACTTTCATTGATGACCGCCTATATGTAAAATTTAGCAAAGTCACTTATATGTATTATTGATTCAATTATGTACACAAAGACTAGGATATGGATTAGTTTTTTTTCTACACGTATTTTGCTGTTTCTGTTAACATTCTTATCTGACAATGTGTAGCAAGATTGACGCGTCCTTCTAACACAATCCACCAGACAGTCCCTTAACAAGTGTTGGAAATTGTATTATTCATTTTACTGGATCTTATCGTTGGAAGGGGATTCTCTGCCCCTTCGGATTGCGCATAAATGCCTCTATTTATGGATTCGTTCCATATTAGCCCGTCATATACCGATTATGTGAACTTTACCGTAATTGAAAAATATTCCCTGTACCATTTTCAAAGTTCACATTTATGGTAAAAGATTTCCAGTCACTGCATTGATAAGTTACTTATTTAATTTAAAACGATGGGCTCACAGAAACATCAAAACGCCTGAAATCAAAGAAAGCCTGCTGTCCGGATGGAATACCAAACGTGGTGCTATAAGCTGCAATCCTGGCATATCCGGACATGTTCAGGGTGGTGCTGCAGAAGCGTCTAAATGAAGGCAACTTCCCCGATATGTGGAAGGTTCAGAAGCTGGTGTTGCTGCATAAGTTCTTTTAACGGGGGCTAGGGAAACCACTGGGCGATCCGGCGTCGTATGGGCCCATATGTCCGCTGGATACACTTGGAAGATCTTTGGAAAAGAATCAGGCTGACGAAATGCACTGAGGGCGAGCGCGGAATGTCCAATATTCAGTTTGGATTTCGCAAAGGAGTATCGACAGTGGAGGCAATTCGGACAGAGCTCGAGAGTGCTGAGAAGGCATCTAAACAGAAGTGAAGAGGAGTTCAATACTGCGCTGTGATCACGATAGATGTGAAGAATGCATATAACAGAAAGCCATCGCTGCAGCGCTGCACAGAATGAGGGTTCCCGATTCTCTATGCCAGATCCTGAAGAGCTACTTCCAGAGCAGTGTACTTAAGTCAATGCGAGTCACAGCGGGCGTTCCTCAGGCCTTCATTCCCGGCCCAACTCATTGGAATCGGATGTACGACGGAGCCTTAACTCTGCGGTTGCCCAGGAAAGCGAAAATCGTGGGTGGTTTCGTGAACGCGGACGTGTCACTAACGGTGATAAGTGAAACTTGAAGAAGTGGGGGTTTCGGTGACAGAGACAATAGACGCAATCGAGAGCTGGATGAATTTCGGCGGCCCACAAAGCAACACGAGACGTTTGCTATCTACTGTTTCGTCATCGACACTGCGATATGGGCTCCTGCGTTGAAAACCAAGCAAAACCGTGAAAAGCTGAGCATGACATTATCGGAAGGATGATCCCCACTCTGGCGGAGGATATCGTTTGCTACAATCGGAGAAACACCAGAAATGTGAGGAACATAGTAAGAGTCGATTCGGCGACAAAGTAGCAGCAGGAATGGGACAGTACAGGTTACTTATGTTACTCGTTCAAAATACAAGCAACGAATGGCAGAAAAAGGGTATCGAGACATCCACATCCTACTTTCCATACTATCCCACTCGTTCGTGTGTTCAAAGTTTAACCTCGCACGGCAGCGTGAAGAATGATCAGCAAACTTTACACACAGCTGGAAAACGTGTGCACCCATTCATGTTGCTCGTTCAAAATCCAGACAACGAATGGTAGAAAAAGAGTGCGCGTGATCTGGGTCTCTTAGGTGCCCTACATTGAAAGATGTATACAGGAATCAAAAATCAGAAGCGTCTGGCTCAAATGGCACGTTCCCCATGTTGATCGGAGATTTGTGCCTTGCCAAGAATCTTCTTTTCATCATTTCCTAATGGGAAGGATTGGGGAAGTGGTAAGGTTAGGGGTAAGGACAATAACGACACAGAACAATTAAAACAGAGCATTCTGCACCCCCGGAGGGATGCTGAACGATGTGCCGGTGCTATAATAGCAGGAATTAAACTTCGAAGCCCAGGAGGGATTTAAAATTTTTATTTAGGCGGTGAGCGGATATAACAACACCCCCGAGGGGAATGATAACACCCCCGAAGAGATATTGTCATTCAAATATGGCTAAAACTATAGCTCTTTACCACACTGGGTTAGGAACAATAGCGTATCCTTCAGTTTAAGCTCTCTGTGCATCTATGTATGGAGAACCGGAAATCCGGATAAGTAATTGCATTACTACAGGGCAGTTGCATATCAAATATGATGTTCCCTAATCGGATTCACAAAGATCACATGAATAATACTCAGCGCGCTGAATAGTAGCCATGTGATAATTGGGTTTGCAATGTCCAGTCAGTGACCTGAATAGAATACTGCAGTTGTACTTTGAAAAATGCAACAAATTCTTTGACATTTTCGGACTCACATCCGGAAGAAAGTCTTTGTTTGAACAAGCTACGCCAATGGTTGGCATGTTCGGATGCAGCCCAAGAGCGAATCTTGTGCTTTATCCAACTTATCGACTGGATCAATGAAGTCAGTCGCAGCGCCAGCTCTGTCTTTTGAAAAGGGTCAAACTTTTTTATCATTTTTTTTCAAATGGCTATAGTCTAAAAATGACAAATCCTACAAAAAATGTTGTAGGAGTGATTTTCACAAAATTAGTCAAATTTTTGAATAAAAATATTGAAAAAATTCTTCATCGAAAATCATTGAAAAAAATCGATTTTAAAAATTTGAATTGAAAGATTTACAAAAAACTATCTTTGATTTGGGTGAAATTTTGTTCCAAGATAGTTAATTATGTTCCCTACCTAACATCAAAAATTCAAGTTGGACACTTTCAACGAAAAAAAGTTATTTGAAAAAAACTTTTCCTTGTCCAAACTGATTTTTTTCAGTGTATTTTGATCGAAAACTAAACCAATAATAGTCATTATCATCTCAGAATCCCATTTCCCAACTGTTAGTTGCCTGATACATGCAAATTGTATCAGTAAATAATTTGGCATATTACCCTGGTTACCTGTGCCTTACCTGCATCAATACTCATGCTACCAAATAACAGTACTATAAAACTAAGGCCTTCTAACAACAGTTGTGAAGAGCAGTTCCAGAAAAAATATCATTATGGATCAATTGTATAAATCAAAGTTAAACAGTATCAAGTGATGTGCAAAAATAAATAATCCGAAGTGTAATCGTAATCGTCCGGAAGTCGCCATCTTGGATTTCAGCATGGCGTCAGACTTAAATTTCTGGCACTTACTCATCAAGACCATTTCGAAATTACCCATATCGCATGCGAATTTCGCTAAACCGGAAGTCGCCATCGTGGATTTTAAAATGGCTTCAAAAATCAATTTCAGGCACCTACTCGTCAAGACCATTCCGACAATATCCACTCAGTCTAGATTCTAGACTGTGAACTCTGAACTCATCACGCTGGATTATGGACACCGGGTTCTGACCTCGATATTCTGTGCTGTGGACTCTGAGCTATGGCCTCTGGGGTCTTGATTCTGGACTCTTGGCTCTCCCCTCGTGACTCTGGATTCTGGTCTCTGGACTATGGACACATAACTTTGGATTCTGGACTCTTCACCCTCATCGCTGGATGATGGACTCTTGGCGCTGGCCTTGAAATTCTGTACGATGCACTCTTTACTCTGAACCATGGGCTCTGGTATCTGGGCTCAGAACTCGGGACACTGGGCTCAGTATTTTGGGTTAAGGACTCTGGTCTCTAGACTCTGAACTCTGGTCTTTAGACCCTGAACTCTGGTCGCAGGACCCTCGTCTCTGAACTATGAACGCTAGATTCTGCACTTTGAACTCTGGATGCTGCACTCTTCACACTGTGTTCTGAACTCTGGACTCTCCCCTCGAGATTCTGTGTTATGGACTCTGAATTCTGGCCTCTGGGTTCTGGGCTCTGTGCTCTGGAGTCTGAACTCTTGCCTCAGTATTTTGGGTTAAGTACTCCGGGCTCTGGATTCTGGTCTCAGAGTTCTGGGCTCTGACCACAGTAATTTGGGTTGAGGGCTGTGGACCCAGGATTCTCGACTCTATTTTCTGCACTCTCAACTCTGGACTCTGCTTTCTTAACTCTGGATTCTGAGATCTCGCCTCTAGATTCTGTACTGTAGACTGTGGTCTCTGAGCTATGGGCTCTGGTTCTTGAATCTGGATTTTGGACTCTGAATTGTGGACTCTGAACTCTAAACTCTGGATTATGCATTCTGCACTCGGGACTCTGGATTCTGGACTCCAGACTGTGGGCTCTCTCCTCGGGGCTCTGGGTTCTGGTCGCTGAGCAATGGAATCTAAACTTTTGATTATCGAATCTGAACTCTGGATTCTGGATTCTGAGATCGGAAATCTGGACTCTAAACTTAGTCTCACTATTTTGGGTTAGGGGCTCTGCACTTTGGGTTCAAGGGGCTCTGGATTATATGCTGAGTACTCTGGGCTCAGTATTTTGGGATATGAACTCTAGACTCTGGGCTATGAACCCCGAATAAAAATACACTAAGAAAAAAATCAGTTTGGAAAAAGAAAAGTTTTTTTTCAAAAACTTTTTGTCCTTGAAAGTGCCCAACTTGAATTTTTGACGGTAGGTAGGGAACATAATTACCTAACTTGGTACAAAATTTCATCCGAAGATGTTTTTTTGTAAATTTTTAAAACCGTTTTTCCATCCTTTTACAATGTAGGGGAAATATTTATTAGAGAAACTCCTTTGGAAACAAAAAAAATTCCGATACAAAAACTTAATTTGGTTAGTCACAGCTATCGATTGGCGCATCACGTATTTTCTTTGCCATGCCGTGTGCAATCGCCTGCGAAGCCGCAAGCCGCTAAACGGTGTTTGATACAATAGGGGGTCCGAATAGGCCCGTACGCTCATTTCGCACAAAAATGGTTAGCGTCTTGAAAATATCTGTGTTTTCATCCAAACAAAAAATCATTCCATAGAATAAGAGCCTCAAGCTTTCTTAAATACATACCTTTCATTTTTTTCAATTTTATTTGTTGCTTAATTTACGGTTTTTGCGTTATAGTGATTTTTGTTTTGAGGATGGCAAAAAATGAAACACGTTGTATCGCCTCTCTAAACAAAACAAATAATTAGATTCTGCTGTCAAAATTAATGTTATAGAATAGCGGTTCCACGAATATGTACGACAGTCAGAAAGTCTTACGATTTTCTGACAAATCGAGGGGTCCGAATTACCCCCACTGTCTTAATAGCCCCGGGTTCCCCTACCAATTTATTTTCTTTTGTGTATTGAATATTATGTCACTATAAAATGCTATACATCGTCGGCCAACTACCAAATATCAAAAACGTTAAAGTTCCAAGTTCAGAAACGTATCGGCCACAAGTTGTTCTCACACGCTATGGAACGAAACATATGACGAAGAAAAGTTATTTTCTGCAAGAAAATAACGACATGAAAAAGAATTCACCATGTTGCCTGATTTACTCATTCTCTTTAACTTGAATTTGCTGTTTTTAACATTGTCGTGTATCGCAGATCAGAACGCAGCCATATAAATGATAGCATCGTTTGGTTAAAGCTTATCAAATATTTTAGGCCGGCTTTAAAGTTAGTTCGGTTTAGTTAGTACCCCTTTGAGCTTACGGCTATAAACTTTGTTAAATAGTTCACGTGAAAATGTTATTACCATTTCTCATGAAATTGAAAATGATTAGGGATCATCCATCACAAGCACGCAAAATCGATCGTAAATCATGTACTAGGAATAATGAACCAGTTCATGAATACAGCTGAACAATATGTTATGATTTGTAACACGCGTATCGCTACTACCCAGCAAATATGAAACTCCCTTTCCCAATGCCTCCGGATCGGCATACGCTCGTGGCTAATCGCGGTCAAGAAAATACCTGGTAAGTATCTTCAAGCAAACACCTCTTTTATTCGATTCTGTCGACACTTTTATTCCTTCCTCTCCCACTTTCTTACTGGCTACCTCCTACCTTAGCACTTCTCTTTCTTCTCTTCTTCGGGGTCCCTTCTTCACTCACGAAAGTATTATCAAACGACGGCTTCGAATTACAAACCACGGGGTCCTGTGGACACAATGGGGGATGTCAAAATAGCGATTTGGCTTGGGGAACGGTCGAGGCTTAGTTTATGTTGAAGGGCTACGGTCAATTACCTGAAAGTCCAGATCCTTCTCTCAGCAATCCACTTTAGCTTTGTTTCTACTTCTTTAAAACTATTAAACTTTCCAACTTTACTTTTAAACTTCAACTTTTCCAGTTTCAACTTTCACAACTGTTCAAGTCGATGGTCTCCGGGCAATTGACCACAGCTTTGGCGGTTATTGACCTGTTGCCTTCGACTGTTGACCTTTTAGATCGTCTCAGAAACCCGCTACCATTGCAATCATTATCGCCACCCCCAATGGCCGCCCGTTTGTCGATTTTGGCTCCTGGTGGTGGATACTGGAAACTGTGGCGAGTTTTCCTGGCTGCGTTCATATGCCTTCTGACGGTGTTCCACTTTTAGACAAATCACAGACACTTTCTTGACATATTCACAATCGATAAATTAATCGCGACAATCTCACAAATCTCGGACAGAAGCAAATACACTGGTTACAGATTTTACAAATTATTTCACAAGCACGGATATTGGATCGTGACTAATATATTAGCAATCCAGTGGCGTAGCCAGGGGGTTTTTGGGGGTTAACTTCCCCCATAAACCAATATAATTGGATTGAAAAAAATTGATTCCGCCTAAATTTGAATAGGTTGATTGTCTATAAGACATAAACTTACTCACCGAAAATGTGAATACATTTTAATATTTGCTGAAAATATACACTCAGGTTTTTTTTACGCGGGGTATACAGGCCGCGTAAATGAAAACCGCGTAAATTTCAAAATCCGCGTAAATGAAAACCGCGTAAATTTCAAAATCCGCGTAAATTTCAAAAACCGCGTAAATAAAGACCACTTAAATTTAAGAATTTGCGTTAAAGGGAACCTCGTTCATGGATACCGCGTAAATTTCAAAATCCGCGTAAATAAAAACCGCGTAAATTTCAAAACCCGCTTAAATGAAAACCGCGTAAATTTCAAAATCCGCGTAAATGAAAACCGCGTAAATTTCAAAATCCGCTTAAATGAAAACCGCGTAAATTTCAAAATCGGCGTAAATTTCAAAATCCGCGTAAATGAAGACCACATAAATTTAAGAATCCGCGTTAAAGGGAACCTCGTTCATGGATACCGCGTAAATTCCAAAATCCGCGTAAATGAAAACCGCGTAAATTTCAAAAACCGCGTAAATTTCAAAATCCGCGTAAATGAAAACCGTGTAAATTTCAAAATCCGCGTAAAAAAAAACCGCGTAAAAAATACTGCGCAAAAAAACCGCGTAAAAAAACTTGAGTGTACTTTATTGAGATTGCGAAAAGTTGATACAAAAACTCAATATGCTTAATAACAAGAATAACATTTCGGAAAGTAGATGGAAGGTGATGAAAAAGAACGTTTACAGTTTGTCTCTGGCAGGTCAGGATCGGTTTTAATGAACATTTAATTGTTGTTGTATTGTCAATTATACAAATAGTCACAAAGAAGGATTGGAGTCAATAAAAATTTCAATATTTTTGTATATGGTCACGATCACTTTCATAACTTTTTAACCATTGGGTAAAAATCAACCAAATTTTGCACACTTTCTCATTGATGTGTATTGTTTACATGCTGTCAAACTCGAAGTCGTGTTTTTCGATTCAACGAAAATGGAGGTGAACCAACGCGAGTCGAAAGAACAAATTCTTTCCAAACACCTGGAATTTCCTGACCTGTCTCACCGGCAGTTGGGAAAAATGTTGAACATTCACCATTCAACCGTCTCCAGAGTGTTGAAGCGGTTGACGTTGGACCACGGCGAAGGAGCTGGAAGAAAACCGGGACCGGAGAACAAAAAGACGGAGGGAAAGATGAAGCGGATGATTAAAGCAAATCCCAACGTCTCAAGCCGTGATTTGGCTAAAAAGATCGGCATGTCGCAGAGCTACGTCCAGAATGCAAAGAAGAGAGCTGGACTACATAATAGAAGGTACAAAACTTCCCAAACCGCGATGAGTGGCAACAATCGACGGCTAAAACTCTGGCACGGAAGCTCTACGAGAAGATGCTGACAAAATATGGCTGCTGTGTGATGAACGACGAAACGTATATAAAAGCCGATTTTAAGCAAATTCGGGGGTTGGAGTTTTTCACCGGCAAGAGCAAGTTCTATGTGGACGACAAATTTAAGAAGAAGAAAATGTCGAAGTTCGCATCCAAATATCTCATTTGGCAGGCCATCTGCTCGAGAAGCGCCTTTTGCCGTTCTTGCAGCAGCACGACGAAGCTCCGCTATTTTGGCTAGATTTGGCATCATGCCACTATTCTAAAAGTGTCCTGGAGTGGTATGAGGCCAATTCTGTTTGTTCCAAAGGACATGAATTCGCCAAACTGTCCGGAGCTGCGCCCGGTGGAGCAGTACTGGGCAATGATGAAGCGGGAACTTCGGAAGAGCAAGAAGACAGTCAAAGACGAGAAGGACATGTTAAGAAAATGGAAAAAAAATTGAGAAACTGGTACCGGATGACACTGTAAAGACTTTGATGGAGGGCATCAAGCGGCAATCAATTTTACACTCAAGGCTCCATTGATTAACTTTTCTTTTGATTTTTGAAGTGAATATATGTATAAAACTACCCTAAAATTTTGGATTGATTTTGAACATTATAAGAAAATTGGCATGACATTTTCGGTGTCGCAATAATTTCGTGTTCGCCCTTTAAGTATCATTGAAGAATTTTACAACATAAATCAGCGCATCTTCTGATAAAATAGTATTGGTGATTAATCCTCCTAGAAGTGGAGAATTTAATCTGGAAGAAAATTAAGCTCGATACTTAATGTCTTCAGCAAAGTTACTAAGTTACTATTTCAAACAACTTTGTTGAAGACATGAATACTTTATATATTTAGAGTACCAAAATATAGCAGACTATTTGTAAAACAAAATATTTTAAACAAATTATTCTGATATTACCGTGTGTCCTAAATCTCTTCTGCGTATGGGTCTCTGAAGCTTATAAAAATACGTTATATTGAAGAGAACTGGCTTTAAAAAAACCCTAAACATTGCTTTATATCTCGATATGCTGCATTCTTGTACCCGTCATATTTTCAATAAAATTGTTTGAAATGATATTATTAACAACTTTGCTGAAGGCACCAAGTCACTTACCATTTTTGAAGAGTTAATTTTCCATAAGTGCTTCTAGGAGAATTGATCTCCAGAATTTGTTTATCAAAAGATGCGCTGTTTTATGTTGGAAAACTTCTTCGAAGTTGTCAAACCTTCAAATTTAATGATTTGGTAATTATGTGATCTTGACTGTTGAGAGAGTTTTCGAAAATTTGCCCTACTTTAGAAGTTCACATTCTTTGACTTCATTGACATATTATACAAGAACATAATCTAGAGGCGTTTGAAAATTGTACCATATTGGTTTTCCTTGTTTGTAGAGTGGAATGGCATCTGTTAGACTACTTATGTTTCTGAATTTTCATTAATTGATGAAACCCTTATGAAATTTTAGCATTTTCGAAAAATCAACAATTTGAATCAAACCTCCCCAAACCAAATTTGACAATCATAAATTACTTCACGAGGATTGAATGTATTCATGAATGAAATTTCGAATTTCGTGAAATAGGTAACGAGAAAATATCCAGAATGATTTGATTTTGTGAACTAATGTTCTAAAATCTATGAATAACATTATTTATTTATATATTTATTTTCATTTATTTCAATGCGCGTAAAAACCCATAATCTTTTCGCACGTTTTTTTTCTACAACTACAATGATCTGACATTACAAATTAACAAAATTACATACAAGGTATACAGCATTTCAATAACATTACCGAAATATTTTCACATAATCTTATAAGCTAAGTCAATCTCCTAAATCTATTCTTGAAAACATCACTATAAACATAAAAATCGAAATAGTCATACACACTATTGAAAACATTACACATCGCCCTTATGGGTTCGTTCAGACCGTACTCGGTGCGCTGAAAGTCGAGTCTTAAAAAGTTAAGTGATCTAAGGTTTCTGGGGGGTACGTTGATCTCACAAATCAACGAGAGAATATCTGGGCCAGTCAATATTTTCCCAACAAATACCGCTCTGAATGTATTTCGCCTTTTTGCCAGAGTTTCCATATCGAACAGACGACAGCGATCAATGTATGGTGGTAGCTCTGTTGGGTTACGCCACGGCAAAGTTCTAAGAGCAAAGCGGAGGAATCTTGCTTGTACTGCTTTTATTCTGTTACTCCAAATGCTCGTATAAGGACACCAAATGGCTGCGGAAGCTTCCAGGACAGACCGAACAAGTGAAAAATACAATGCCCGCAGACTATGGATCAGTAAACTCGTTGGCTATTCTTATTATAAAGCAAAAGTTTCTATTTGCTTGTGCTATAACGTGAGAGTATTGGTTTCTGAAGGTCAGTTGCGAGTCCAGGAGTACACCAAGGTCTCTGATAACTGACACTCTCTCTAGCAATTGGCCGGCGATGTGGTTACTCCAGAGAATTGGATTTTTTCTACGCGTGAAAGATATTATAGAGCATTTGGACACACTGAGAGCAAACAAGTTGCGATTACACCAATTACAGAAAGCATCCAGATGTCGCTGAAGTTCGATGCAGTCCTCTATTAACCGCACAATGAGAAAGAGTTTGAGATCATCAGCATATATGAGTTTGCACCCTGGGGGTATAACATAGCAGACGTCGTTGAAGAATAAAGAAAAAAGCAACGGACCGAGATTGCTCCCTTGAGGTACACCCGACAAATTGATGAAGCTATATGACACGTTACTTCCTAATTTCACAGACAGAGAACGATCTACGAGATATGATTTAAGCCATCCTGTAAAATTTGATGGAGCACCCAGCCGCGCGATATTGGCCAAAAGAAGAGAGTGGTCTCACTGGCTCAAAGGCAGCTTTGAGATCAGTGTATATAGTGTCTACTTGGGATCCATCTTCGATGTTTTAATACAGTACGATGTAAATTGGGCTAGATTGGTGGTTGTTGATCTGCCTGCAAAAAGCCATGTTGGATATGTATGCTTTGGTCTCACAAAAGAGCACATTTCCTACTAGGATCTCAAACAACTTTGATCCAGCGCAGAGCGAGGTTATGCCACGATAGTTCGCAACATTTTGCTTATCATCTTTTTTAAAAACGGGAAACATTACTGATTTTTTCCAACGCACGGGAAACACTGATTACGACAGTGATTAGTTGAAGATTAGTCGTAAAGGTGTACACAATGCGCTTGCGCATTTTTCCAGTATAATGGAGGGAATCCCATCTGGCCCCACCGATGTAGAGGACTTTAAATTGCTTATGGCAGCTAGAATGTCTTCGTCAGTAAATTGAATGTTTCCAAAATTGATTACATCGCGAGGGACATCTTGAAGGCCACAGTCCACCTGAGTTGAGCTAGCCGATTCATTTTTAAACACACTCGAGAAATGTTTTGCGAATAAGTTACAGATACCGCTGGGAGTATTGAACGTTTCACTTGCGTAGAACATACTAGAAGGAAGCCCATTTTCTTTACGTTTCCCATTTACAAAGGACCAAAACTGTTTTGGGTTTCGTTTTAGGTTCGATTGGGTTTGTGCTACGTGTCTTGAGTAGAGAAAGCGATTATATGTTTTGTAGCTGTTACTGGCTATAGTGAACTCCCTTTTTGTGATCGGGTTTCGTCGAATAGTGTAATGTCGAAGCGCAGCAGCTCGCAATCTTTTCAGTTTACGTAGCCGGTTGTTGGACCATGGTGGTTTTGTTCGGGGACGAGGTGCAGGCACATGTATACTGAAAAGCTGTTTTAACACCAGTGAGAGTTTTTCTACGGCAGCATCTACATCGATCGCGAAATTCAAGAATGTCTCCCAGTCGATTGTTTGTAGTGAGTTATGAAGCCTAGAGAAGTCAGTCTTCGAAAAGTTGAACTCCCTGACATCCTCCATCTCGTCATAGAGAACCAGCTGCGGACAAATCTGCGTTACCAGAAGTGGAGGATGATGTGCGTCTACAGCAACTAAAGGCTCAAGTGCCTCTGATACGGTACAGTTCATTGAAGCTTCTTCATTTATAAAGAGGAGGTCCAGGATTCGATTTCGTCTATTATTCACTGTAGACATTTGTCGCATGTTCAGTACAGACATTCCGTCAAGTAAGATAGTACTCGCCCTCGAAAAGGTCGATTCAGAAGGGTCTGGGAAAGCATACCCGGAGGGAGTGCTCTTCCAAAGAAGTCCAGGCTGGTTGTAATCACCAAATAGTAGATGTGCCGTGTTGGGTTCAATGGAAGTTGCAATGTCAAGTGCGGAGTCTATGTGCTTCTGAATAATTTCTACATCACTTGCGGAATCGGGGGGAATATATACAACACCCACACAGAGATTAGTATAGGGGCCACGGATATTTACCTAGAGTTATTCGAGATTGTGTCATTTTTGTGTTTGGATGAGAGTCGGTTGGACACTGCAATGAGCACACCACCACCACGTTTCTTCCCTGCACTATTATGATCGCGATCGTTACGATATACCGAGTACCTTGAGCCAAACAATTGGAGCGAGTTGATTTGATCATTCAGTCACGTTTCGGTCAGAACAATAACATCATGATCAACATCCGAAGCAGCGACGAACAGCTCATCAATTCTGATAGTAGATTTTGAGATGTCCCTGCAAGTTTTCTCCTGACGGTTGAATGGTGGTAGATCGAGTGGTGGTGGACGCAAATGCCTGTAATTGGGGTGGGCTTTCAAAGGGGGCAGAATCTGTATGTCCTACTTCGGAAGGACATATACATGTATTTACCTGAGAAAACGGATACAGGAATTCCATGTCCTTCGAGTTGGTCTGACTTGTTTAAAGCGTTGTTATCTGACCGAAAAAGGTTGATGTCGTGTCCTTCAAGTTCTGTGGTAGACGGATGGGTGTCGGTGACGGAGTTGACCTGATTACGTCTGTTGGCAAACTGCAATTGTAGACTAAATTCAGGGCGCGCAGTGTCTCGAATAGCTTCGGGAGGACATATACCCTCCTTAGCTTTACCTATGGGCGTCGGTGGCAGAATCGTGCTGATTACATCGGTCGGAAAACTGGGAGGCTTCGCCGTGTTGCACTAGTTGCTATGTACTGTAGTCAATAATGCGGCGTGACTGCCTAAGTTGAGTTTGATACCGGGGGCACTCAGAAACTCCAGGAAGCATGATCAGTTGGCGTTTGATCTTCAGGATTTCTTGTCACATTTGCATTGTGACAATTAATGCATTTTCGGATGTCTGAGACACACTCTTTGTGCTCATGCCCTTCGACGCAAATCGGACAGCATAGGGACTTCTTGCATGTGGCAGCTCTATGGCCGTACTCCGAGCAGCGATAACAGCGGAGCACGTTTACACATTCAGAGATCTTGCACCGCATCCAACCCAAGTTGAGATGTTGTAGTTGCATCAGCTTTTCGAATGTTTTGGCATCAGTTTCAATAATGGCAGACATAGGATTATCTGTGTGTTTTTCGTTTCGCACCGTCAGGTTGGCAGGCTGCGGAAAATTATTTTGCTGAATTAGTTTTTCCACGAAGTTTTCCGCAGTGATGTAGTCAGTAAAACCAGCAACTTTTACTCTGGGTTTTAGAGCTTTCTGGACGTCGGCGTTATACTTCTCAGACAGATTCGCTTTCACTGTACTGAGCAATTTAAGCGCTGATTCACGGGAGTCACATCTAATGGCATATTCGTTTTTGACAGTGCACTACACCGGTGTAGTCGGTGCTACACTCATTCAAACTTGGGTGTAATCAGTCTATCTCTTTCTTTGCACTACACCGGTGTAGTACCAAGAAAAAACGAAAACGCCATAACAGTTGCTTCTCCATTGGGTCGGTAATATACTTCTTTGACACCCAATGAAACTGGGTCAAGCTTGCCTTGATTTTCCTGCTTTGTAACAGTCGCGACTTGCTGCTCGATTGGTTTAATGATGACTGTTCGCCCTCGCTTCACAATTGCATTGAACTTAGCTGGATGTGTTTCTGCAAAGTTACATAGGGGTGCGCTTTTGGGCGTATTCCCGTTGCCAAGGTTATCACTGCTAGGTAAAACAGTCAAAAATCGACGTTTGCCCGACCGAAGTTGACCTACTTCCATGGAGTCGCAGTTATTAGAGTTTGACTGTTTGAGTCAACCCACCATGGGCCACAAATCGATTTTTTTGGTCGAAAACCCAGAACTTATAAATCGTTAGTACTAGACTTTCAGTGTCTTTGGAACAAATTCTCTACAATAAGTGCCCTTCATTTTAGGGAAAACAAAATTAGGGTGGCCCTCTCGATTTTTGAAATAAAAAAATTATCTCCAGAATGAAAAAAGATAGAAGGATATGACCTTCCAAAGAAATGTAGAGAAATCAATTTTGAGTAACTTTGCTGAAAACGTCGAAACTCTACCTTCAACGGTTGTTATTTTACAGCAATGTCCCTTGTTCCGCTTAAGGTGACTCTTTAAATTCAGTTTTTCAAATATGACATCGTTGAAGTTGATTTCTCTTGAATGTCGTCTCCGAACAAAAGTTAGCTCTTTCAAATGCGCACATGTCTTCTTCAGAGTCCAACTCATTAACTTTTATATAAACAGAGTTATTGACGATTTTATGCTCAAAATTCGACATTTTATAAGCTAAATAACTCCGAAGGTGGCAAAAAGTGGCAATCAATGTTATCTGATAGTAATTTAAAAACACTATAAAATAAGGGGTACATAGTTTGTCTCCTAGCGTCTCTTCATGTGAAATGTTTGCTTATAAACTACCTCTGTTACATGGGCCAAAAATCGATTTTTTGTTGAAAATCCAGTTCTTATATCCCGTAAGTGCTAGATATTCAGTGTCTTCAAAAGAATTTCTTCGCAATAAGTGCGCTTCATTTCGGTGTAAAAAACAGGGTGGTCTCCTTGATTTTTGGAATGAAAATAATTTCTCCTGAACAATAACAATAAAAGTATAAAGCCCTACTGAAAATTAAAAAATAATCATGTTTGAGTAACTTTGTTGACAATTCCTAAACTATCTACAGAGGCTTTTATTTTACGGCGTTTTCTTTTAATTGGTTTGGCCTGACTTTAAAAAAAAACAATGTTTCAATAAAATATTTTTGAAGTCAATTTTCCAAAAAAAATGAAATTTTGTTCTGATAAGTGTCTATTTTTTCTTTGGAGACCAGCTTATTAGTTTAAAAAACTAAGATATTGATTTTTTCAGTGGTAATTTTTTTTCTCTGCGTTTCAACAATTTCTACACTGATAAAATAAAGTACCTTTTAATGCGTAGAAAACTGCCCATTTTGAATAAAAGTGGAATAACCCACTTAATAAGTAAAGAGCTTGTACGTCAACGTGGTTACGTTTTACCTATTATTTCTTGTGGAAAAATCGTCTCAGAACGAAAAAAATTCTAAATTAAAAAAAAAAATATGCAGCTCCAGTTTTACACTATTTCCCTGAATCCTGATAGAATCTTTATCTTAAAGCCTAAAATCAACATAAAAATTGTCACTTGACAGAATCCCTGAATCTTCTAGAGCAGTCGAAATTGTTGAATTATCGCATATTTGCACCATCCTTAGAAGTCTAAACTGCCGTTTTTAATTTGTAGGTTATCTCGCTTGAAGTAATTCAAGTAATTCAAAGTAATTCCCATAATTAGCATCAATATACCCATTGGCATAACCTCATCGAGTTATTATTTTTTTTTTTTTTTTCAATTCGTTTATTTGATAAGGCAGGTTTGCGTTAGCTTAAAGGTGCCAATTTTGTTTTGTTTTACATTTTAAATTACTTAAAACTAGGGGCTTACATATTGATTTTTGAAATTAAACTAAGGCTAATTTATAGCTACACATATACACAAGGGGGTAGTATAATTTTCGTAAGATTAGAGGGGTCATTTAGTTTTTATGGCAATACGGTTTGACATTTTTAGCAATGAGATTATTGGAGCAAATAATGTTTAACTAAGGGGGAAAATTTTTACGACTATCTTAAAAGTAGAAATAATTAGAGGGCGTGATTAAATTTTGTAAAGATTCGGAGACATTAATTAGAGTTATTTTATGTGGTAGTAGAGTTGGGCATTTTCAACGAGATCATATAATATAATAGTTAAAACTAGAAAAGGCAAAAAGAGCTAAATGCTTCATGAAGATATTTGGGGGGGGGGGGGGGAAGGGGTGTTACTTCTGTGTATAAGAGTCAGGGGAAGTAGGGTGGACAAACATGGCAGGGGGAGAACATTATTTCAGTTTCAGACTTCGGGAGATCAACGGATGGATTACAGAATCAGGGTGGTCTTCATCAGGAAGAATCATGTACTGGGACGCCGGGTGGTCGTTCTCGAGATGGCAGGGGTTTCTCCAGACGATTTCGTAGTGCGGCTCAGATGTTGATCGGCTACATTTCGAGTTGTGCGTGTGATGTTCGTGCTTTAGGTCCCGTGTTTGTTGGCTCATTCGACAGAGATGTTTTGTGTCGCCTTGGAGTCGCATCAAACCATCGTGGGTGTATGGTACAGGTGGAAGAGAGCGCTTCTGAGAATGATAAGGAAAAAGGGGCAGTTAAAGTTGGATATTGATGGTTTTTATGAAGGTGTATATAAGGGACATATAGAGGACATCGCGGCTTGCCAACACATCTCGAACCGGGACGTTGGGTGGTCTTCCTCGGGCCCGGAGGGTGTCCATAAGCCGAGACCTGGCGGAACTGTACTCGGTGCACGCCCAGACTATGTGCTCTATATCGTGATAACCGTCGCCACAAGCGCAGATACCACTCTCCACGAGCCCAATACGTCGGAGATGTGCATCCAGCGTGTAATGGTTCGCCATGAGTCGGGACATCACACGAATGAAGTCACGACCCACATCCATCCCCTTGAACCAAGGTTTCGTCGATACCTTAGGGACTATCGAATGTAGCCACCTTCCTAGCTCCCCATTGCTCCACGAGGTTTGCCAACTTTCGAGGGTTCTCTGATGAGTAATACTGAAAAATTCGTGGAAGCAAATTGGTCTTTCAAAAACGTCACCTTCAATGGCACCCACCTTAGCTAAGGAGTCCGCCTTCTCATTGCCCGGAATGGAGCAATGAGAAGGGACCCACACCAAGGTAATCTGGAAAGATTTGTCAGATAAAGCACTCAGTAGCTCCCGTATTTTCCCCAAAAAATACGAGGAATGCTTTCCATGTTTCATCGAGCGAATAGCGTCAATAGAACTCAGACTATCCGAGACGATGAAGTAATGGTCTGCGGGTAATGTGTCAATGACTCCAAGGGTATACTGAATAGCAGCTAGTTCTGCGGCGTAAACTGAAGCAGGGTCACTGAGTTTGTAGGAGGCGGTGAACTTTTGATTGAAAATACCGAAGCCAGTGGACCCTTCGAGGTTTGATCCGTCAGTATAAAACATCTTAGAACAGTCGACTTCTCGGAATTTATTATAAAAAATATTTGGAACCACTTGTGGGCGTATGTGGTCCGGAATTCCAATAATCTCATCTTTCATGGATGTGTCGAAGAAAACAGTAGATTCAGAAGTATTTATGAAATGCACACGGTTGGGATTGTAAGAAGAAGGATTAATATTTTGCGCCATGTAGTCAAAGTACAGGGACATAAAACGGGTCTGAGAATTGAGCTCAACAAGCCTTTCGAAATTTTCAATCACCAACGGGTTCAAGATATCGCATCGAATGAGCAATCTATATGAGAGTTCCCAAAATCGATTTTTCAGCGGGAGAACGCCCGACAGGACTTCGAGACTCATCGTATGGGTCGACTGCATGCACCCTAAGGCGATACGCAAACAACGATACTGAATTCTTTCGAGTTTGATGAAATGTATGTTCGCGGCGGATCGAAAGCAGAAGCATCCGTATTCCAGTACCGACAGTATCGTTGTTTGATACAACCTAATTAGGTCTCCTGGGTGGGCACCCCACCACGTTCCGGTTATTGTACGAAGAAAGTTGATCCTTTGCTGGCATTTCTGTTTCAGATACCGAATATGGCATCCCCAAGTACCTTTCGAGTCGAACCAGACCCCTAGATATTTTACTGTGAAGACCTGAGCTATAGTTTGACCCATTAATAGAAGCTGTAGTTGTGCTGGTTCACGCTTCCTAGAAAATACAACTAGCTCAGTTTTCTCCGTAGAGAATTCGATACCCAGCTTAATAGCCCATGCAGACAAATTGTCCAAGGTATTCTGTAATGGTCCTTGTAGATCGACAGCTTTGGGTCCCGTAACAGACACCACGCCATCGTCTGCAAGTTGTCTTAACGTGCAGGAATTGTCAAGACATTCATCAATGTCGTTGACGTAGAAATTGTATAACAGGGGGCTTAGACATGAGCCCTGGGGAAGGCCCATGTAGCTAAATCGTGATGTCGATAAGTCACCATGCGAAAAATGCATGTGCTTTTCCGACAACAAGTTTAGTAAAAAGTTGTTTAAAGTCGCTGAAAGACCATGCTGGTGCAGCTTCTCTGAAAGAATGTTGATAGAAACTGAATCAAAAGCCCCCTTTATATCTAGGAACACTGATGCCATCTGCTCTTTACTAGCATAGGCCATTTGAATTTCGGTTGAGAGCAACGCAAGACAATCATTCGTCCCTTTGCCTTTGCGAAAGCCAAATTGTGTATCTGACAGTAAGCCATTTGCTTCGACCCAATTGTCGAGGCGGGATAGGATCATTTTCTCGAACAACTTCCGGATACAAGATAGCATTGCGATCGGTCGATACGAATTGTGGTCGGAGGCTGGTTTTCCTGGTTTTTGGATGGCGATGACCTTCACTTGCCTCCAATCGTGTGGGACAATGTTAGCCTCAAGAAACTTATTAAATAAGTTCAACAAGCGTCTCTTGGCAGAGTCTGGCAGATTCTTCAACAAGTTGAATTTGATTCTGTCTGGCCCTGGAGCTTTATTGTTACACGACAAGAGAGCAAGTGAGAACTCCACCATCGAAAAAGGTGTTTCGTTCGCGTTATCGTGACGGGACGCGGCGCGGTAGATCTTCTGTGCCGGGGCGGAATCCGGACAAACCTTCTTGGCGAAATCGAATATCCAACGGTTTGAATATTCCACGCTCTCATTAGTACTGTTTCGATTTCGCATACGTCGGGCTGTTCCCCAAAGAGTGCTCATCGATGTTTCTCTCGTTAATCCGTCGACGAACCGGCGCCAATAACCGCGTTTTTTGGCTTTCATCAAACTCTTCATTCGCTTGTCTAACGTCGCGTACTGTCGAAAACTAGCGGGTAACCCGTCGTTCCGGAAGGTCTTAAACGCGGCGGCCTTCTCTGCGTACACGTCTGAGCACTCTTTATCCCACCAGGGATTGGGAGAACGTTTTTGTATGTTCGCGCCGGGTACTGGCTTAGTCTGAGCTTGATTCGCGCTGTCGAGAATCAAGCCAGCCAAAAAGCTGTACTCTTCCTCCGGAGGAAGTTCTTGAGTAGATTCGATGTTGTCGGATATCGCGGCAGCATAGCTCTTCCAATCGATATTTCGTGTGAGGTCATACGAAATATTGATTGTTTCCAATGGCCTTGAGCCGTTATTGATTGAGACTATGATCGGCAGATGGTCGCTACCGTGGGGATCAGGGATTACCTTCCACGCGCATTCTAACTTTAGCGAGGTCGAGCAAAGGGATAAATCTAATGCGCTTGGGCGCGCTGGTGGGGGAGGAATCCGTGTCATTTCACCCGTGTTTAGAATTGTCATGTTGAAGTTGTCGCAAATATTGTGAATTAAAGAGGAACGGTTATCATCATAAAGGCAACCCCATTCCGTACCGTGAGAGTTAAAGTCGCCTAAAACTAGTCGCGGTGCAGGCAGGGATTCTATGATGTCATGTAGCCGGCGATGCCCAATCGCGGTGTTGGGGGGAATATATATGGAAGCTATGCAAAGATCTTTGCCTTTGGTTGTTACTTGACAAGCGACAACTTCAATACCTGTTATCGAGGGAAGGTTAATTCTGTAGAAGGAATAGCGCTTTTTGATCCCCAAAAGCACTCCTCCATAGGGGGTGTCTCGATCCAGGCGAATAATATTAAAGTCGTGGAAGTTGAGATCTATGTCGGAAGTTAACCAAGTTTCACATAATGCAAATGCATCGCAACTCAAATTATTTATTAAAATTTTGAAGGAATCGATTTTCGGGATGATACTTCTGCAATTCCACTGTAGAACAGTGATCAAATCCGTGACCTCGTTCGATGAGTTAGCCATCGAGGGATACAATCGCTGAGAGGAGGGGCCATTTAGCAGTCAACTGCTTCAAAAATGTTCTTACTGTAGGGATAAAAGCTAACATAAGACTTTTAATAGGATCAGTTATATTGAAAGTTTTTATTATCCAGTCCACAATGTCCGAGAGTTTGATAATTCCAGTGCCGCGATTATTCTCGAACTGAAACAGAGGAACACTTGGGATTTTTGATGTTCCGGGAAGTGCTGGGAACTCCTTCTCTGAGTTTAATCCTCCGAGACCAGGAGCTAATTGCTTCGGTTTGGTTGCAACACTTCCAATAGATGTGACTTTCTGAGTCCCATCAAGGGATACCTTCTGGCCTTTACAACGAACTTTAGGAGAGGAAATGTTCCTCCTCTTCCTATAACTTCTAGGCGCCCTAGTAGATGTTCCCTCTTGTGGGTCATCAGCCTCGCCCTCGTTAGGAGGCAAGTGAGCATAGATGTTTGTTGAGGTTGGTGGTGTAGCTTTCTTTAGCATTTCTGCGAAAGAACGTTCGGATCGTCCAGCAAGGGAACGTTTTAGTTTATCCCCGCGTAGTTTGTACGCGGGACATGCCGAGATATCATGCAGATTCTCTGCACAGTAAGGACACTTCTCAGCATTCTTACTGCACGAATCATCTAGATGATTCTCCCCGCATTTTCCACAGCGGGCCTTATTGCTACAATGGGTGGCTGTGTGACCCAATTGTTTACACTTTGTGCAATTCATGACCCGCGGCACAAACAGACGCACAGGCAGACGAACCTTGTGCAAGAGGACGTAATTTGGCAAAGCGGTACCAGCGAAGGTCAACCGATAAGAGTTTGATTGGGGGTACGTTTTTGAACCATCCCCCGCAACTACTACTGAGTGCAAACGCTTGCACTCGAGTATTTTCACTGGCTGAAGTAAGCGGTCTCTGAAACGGCCAACCCCGTACTGCAGCAGATCCTCGCATGTCAAACTGTCATCGGTGACAACGCCTTCAGACTGTACTTTCACAGCTGGAATATACACGTGATAGTCCTTCGTAAAGTGCTCGCAGCAAGCAATATCGTTTGCCTGCTTTGAGTTAGTCAGCACGACCCTCAGCCTGTCTGCGCGGACCTTTTTTATTTCGATCACAGCCGAGAACCGTTCCGTCAGGTCTTTTGAAATCTGTAATAGATTCAGCGATTTTGTTTTGGGCCGAAAGAAGACCACAAAGGGACCGGTCGAGAGCTCTGGATATTGTTTGGGTCGGGGGAGAGCCTTAGGAGTCGACTCGATCTCCATTTGGCCATCCGGGGAGGAAGCCATCGACACCGTCAATGCACGGGGTCAGCACCCGCGCAGACGGGAAAAAGCCGTAAATGTATCAAAAAGGTAGATTTCACTTATCTGTATACTCGTTTCCCACGACGCACCAGTCCAGCTTAAATAGCTGGTTATTGTTCAATTCTCGCTTTACGAACAAAAGGTTGAGGAATGTGGCCTAACGGTTAACACACGCACAAAAGAATAAAAGTCCAAACCTCGAAGAGGCAGAGAATGGCAAAATAACCTTGAACGCGGATTACTGCACTGTTCTTTTTCCAACAGACCGAAAACAAAACACTTCTATCTCGATCGAGCGATGCGTAGAGACTGTGATCATCGAGTTATTGTGAAATGGATTAGAAGTACTCATTGTTAAAGGCAAAAAAGTACCCACAGTTGACAGCTCGGATAACTTCCGAAAATAAGCAATTTATATTGATATCATTGATAAAGTTTTTGTTTGCCGTGTATGGAAAATAAATCCGAAGGAGGAGCCTGCCAATCTATCCGTTTGATAATAATAAAAAATATTTTTAAATGAGAGCTGAACAGCTTGTTCCCCAACGTACATTCACGTGGAATTTTTTATTGTTAATTTCCGAAGGCAAGAAATGGTATTTTGGGAAATTGTTAGGGCAAATTACAGTGAACTGAAACAGAGGAGGTAATATAATTAATAAAAGACAAATGAATCATTAATGCTAAACAAAGGGTGCTTCCTTTACCATAAACTCGAGCTTTCAATAAATTGTAATATGTTGATAATAATTTCTTTTTTGCCATGCAAATAAAACGTATGCCATGCAAATACTCCAAACATTCATTTTTTAAACCGTAGTCCAAAAACCACATGTTTTATGTACAATTTCACTCCACGAAACAAGTTTTGATTTGCATCGGAGATCCGGATGTGTGTAGATAAGAACGGCGACTATGATTAATATATATATTTTTAGTACGAATTTAGATGAATACCGCATACCTTCTCTATAACAGAGGCAATTTATAAGCAAACATTTCACATGAAGAGTCGCTAGGAGACAAACCATGTACCCCTTATTTTGTAGTATTTTTGAAGTACTATCAGATGGTCATAACACTTTTTCCCCCTTTTTGCCACCTTCTGAGTTAGTTAGCTTAGAAAATTTTGAGCATAAAATCGTCAATAACTCTGTTTATATAACAATTAATGAGTTGGTCTCTGAAGAAGAAATGTGCGCATTTGAAAGAGCTAACTTTTGTTCGAAGACGACATTCACGAGAAATCAACTTCAAAGATGTTATATTAAAAAAACTGAATTTTTATGAGCCACCCTAAAAGCAGAGATGCCAGATTTGCAAACATGTCTGCAAATTCGCAGACTTTTAATTACAGCTGCAGATTTTTTCGATGACGCAGATATTTTCAGATTTTTTAATTTGGTTGCAGATATTGGCAGTTTTTTAGTTTGGTTTCAGATATTTACAGATTTTTGAAAATAAAGGCTTTTGGTTACACTAGTTTCAAATTACAGCTTTATCTATTTTAGACATTTTTGGTACTTCCCACACTTTAAAAATTATTCTTTGCAGACCTTCGAAAAAAGTATCTGGCATCTCTGCCTAAAAGGAACAAGAGAAATCGCTGTAAAATAACAACCGTTGAAGATAGAGTTTCGACGTTTTCAGCAAAGTTACTTAAAATTGATTTCTCTACATTTCTTTGGAAGGTCATATTCTCCTATATTTTTTCATTCGGGAGATAATTTTTTTATTTCAAAAATCGAGAGGACCACCCTAATTTCGTTTACCCTACAATGAAGGGCACTTATTGTAGAGAATTTGTTCCAAAGGCACTGAAGGTCTAGTACTAACGGATTATAAGTTCTGGATTTTCGACCAAAAAACCGATTTGTGGCCCATGGTGCAACCATAGGTTTTATTAATCATAAAGTTGTGAACCTAGATTACGTATAGAAAATCGATTTGGTAATGGGATGGCGGAAACCATGACTGAAGATCCCAAAGCAAAAACAGATATTTCCACTAAGAAAAGCGTTATGCGGGTGTTACTAAAAGAAAAATTGAACATAATTATAAAACACATGATTTTTATTCATGGTCCAGTTTTCGCAACGTAAAATCGTGATTGTTCCAGAATTCATGCTACTTTATTCACAATTTTGGGAACATTTTTTTTCCGTGTGTTCTGATTTAAAATCAAATGAGCACCTAATTCGGTGCACAGCTTGGTGCCGCAAACGATGTGAATTTGCGAAAATAAACGCAATAACATTCCTATCCTTCCTCGATGACTGTAAAGATGCGACTGCACAGTGGTCGGAAACGTCAAAAACGTGAACTTAATTCACTAGAGGCCAAACCATCGAATATATTCACAGGGTGCCTTTGGAAGAATTGTTTGTATGAATATTCCCCAGAATCTGGTAACAATTGAAATTAGGCATGGCTTACTATGATCGAACTAAAAAAAATAACTTTTTATACTGACGAGATAGAAAGTTGGTGTCTTCGACAAAGTTTTAGAAATACTCATAGTGAACAATTTTGTTGAAGAACTTGAGCTTGTAGGACTAAAGGTTATCGATTTATAGAGCGTTTTCTATGGCAACCCCCTTAAATCTAGTTTTTTTAACATAACTTTTTTCATTGTGACTTTTCGTGCCAGCTATGTTCAAAACAAATATGTAGGTATCAAAACTACATCATATTGTCGAATACTGTATGTAAAAATACCCATTCGTTTTAAAGTTATTGAAGATTTTTACATTTTTTTACACCAACTTCAACTACGTATAAGAAAGAAAGGTGCAAACCAAAATGCACGAACAGGCACTTTTTTCATTGTCTATGCTATGTACAATAAAGCTAAGAAGGTTTGGTGCGTGGCACTCTAGAACCCTATGAATAGGGTAAGCTTACTTTATCATGTTTTTTGACTTTTTCCATACAAAAATCTGCAAAAAAATATTTTTTTTATTTTTTCCATAAAATTTAGTAATTAATGGCATGACATCCTTTTGTAAGCATTAAATTTATTATGACATGTCTATTTGAGTATATATTAGTTTGGGATCTCCAATGATATTAAAAGCTTCTCATTTTTGCTCCCACGTTTATAAAATCTGAAATATTCAGGTATAAGTGAAAATAATACTTGTAATTAAATATCAAACCAAGAATTCCAAAAATTGGGGCAAAAAAATTAAAAAAATTTTTTTTGCTGATTTTTGTATGGAAAAAGTAAAAAAACATGATAAAGTAAGCTTACCCTATTCATAGGGTTCTAGAGTGCCACGCACCAAACCTTCTTAGCTTTATTGTGCATAGCTTAGACAGTGAAAAAAGTGCCTGTTCATGCATTTTGGTTTGCACCTTTCTTTCTTATACGTAGTTGAAGTTGGTGTAAAAAAATGTAAAAATCTTCAATAACTTTGAAACGAATGGGTATTTTTACATACAGTCTTCGACAATATGATGTAGTTTTGATACCTACACATTTGTTTTAAACATAGCTGGCACGAAAAGTCACAATGCAAAAAGTTATATTAAAAAAACTAGATTTAAGGGGGTTGCCATAGAAAACGCCCTATAAATCGATAACCTTTAGTCCTACAAGCTCAAGTTCTTCAAAAAAATTGTTCACTATGAGTATTTCTAAAACTTTGTCGAAGACACCAACTTTCTAACTCGTCAGTATAAAAAGTTAATTTTTTTAGTTCGATCATAGTAAGCCAAGTCTAATTTTAATTGTTATCAGATTGTGGGGAATATTCATATAAACAATTCTTCCAAAGGCACCCTGTGAATATATTCGATGGTTTGACCTCTAGTGAATTAAGTTCACGTTTTTGGCGTTTCCGACCACTGTGGACTGGCGTCACTATTGACAATCAAAGTAAACAACTCTCGAAACGTGCACATTGAGATTTGATAATTACTTTCAAGTTCCATGAAGTTATTTGGCATCAGTTGCAATGTGTATGATGAGTGTGTTAGATTTTTAATCTCATTTCCAAAAGCTCCCCCAAATTTGAGCTCCATGGTTGCACCAACACTGTCACACGTGGATTGGAGCATTCGTTGATCCTCTGTGAAATTTCTGCACAGTCACCATGCTCATGATCATATGTACAAGATCTTGCAGCTTCGTTAGGCTCACTCATGTAGCTGATTTATACTGGTGAAGCTGTGCAAGCTTACTTCAGATATTTTCGAATCAAACGGTGATTCAATCATGACAATTTTGTAACCGTGCAGTTAGTGTCCTCCGCGAGAAGGAGATACATTTATACTCCACGAGGCAATATTCAAAACAATATGAAATAATAGAATCGTGCCTACTTTTTTTATTCGCGAGAGAAACTGAACAGGCAATCTCTTCTTTCCTTAGTTCAACCCTTTCGTTGTCATCCGTGAAATATGCCGTTTGTACACGAGACAATAACTAGTTACTCAGCACTCGACTAACCGATAACATGTGGATAAATAATGCTGTTAGATGTAATCACGCTTGGTGAATTGATATTTTCCAACAAAATCCTATAACTTTAGACCTAACTCATATACCAACAGATCAGGCATCTATCAGTTTGCTATTCTCTTGCGATACTTTATCGATTTGTTTATTGGTTGTTTTCGGCAAATTGACGACGACTGAGAGAAACGAAAGATAAGAGAGTTAAGAGGTATCAATAAGGTATCATAATCTGTGCAATGTCGGAACACTCTCCGCGCAACGCTATAATTTCTCACCACGAAAGCATCCCTTCGGCTCGAGTAATCATCAGACTGTTCAACGCAGTTTTCCAATCGAACACCTAATCGTAATCTGCTTCCACATTGCTTGCTCCAGAATCAAACGATGCCCGATTAGAGCCTAGAGTCACTTGGTTTGTTGTAAAATTACCGCAATCAATCATATTTTAGACCAGTCACCGGTCGGACTTGCACGAGTGTAGTAATACTATAAGGAAATAATCGTCTCAGTGAACGCCAAAATGTTGCGCCTATCGAAATCGATTGTATTCTGCAATAGATTCCGATCCCAGCTGATCCGAGTTTCCCAAAGGTTCAGCTCGTTCGAGCGGAATATCGTGGAATCGCCCTACAAGGTGGAAATACAGAAAATGTGCCTAACGGATTACCTCTTCCAAAACATCGAAAAAGCGGCCGACCAACCAGCCATTGTAAGTATCGTACTATTTGGGTCATTCGAGTGTTCAACAACACCTACCATTATTATCAGAGGACACAATTGAACTGACGAAAGCAGTATTATTTGGAATTAATTCGGTTTGTTCCGAGCGCAAAGTGCTCCTACTCTCAAGATAAGACATAACATATTTTGAATTGAGCGTCGTAAATATCAACAAAACATTTCCGCACTTTGACCGCCGTTGTTTCGAGATTGACCGATAGCTACATTATTACAACTTATCAAGTGCAAGTGATAGACTTTGAGTTTCTTAAATGCATCTCTCTCTGTGCAATGGCAATGATTTTGAATAATCAGCTGGCTCTATAGCAGTCACGTGCAGGAGCTAGCTATATTTCAACTGTGCTTCGCACTTTGCATGATGTACGACGGCTGGTACGAGCATAACCGTTCGTGTGTTACTATTTTTAAACTTCCTGGTGGAAAACCGGGCCATTCGGTGTCACAAAGTCGGCTGACGCACGGGTCCCCGAAAGATTGTTTGTGTTTTATGCTGGTTTCATCTCCGTTGACACTGCTTTCAATCGTTTGAGCATCGGATTTGGGCAACTGTAGAGGATTTTACAAGTGAAAATAGTCGATTCGGTAGTGTAGTAGTACACTCAGCCACTTCTTTAAAGTTAGAAAGTTGTTTAGATACAAAAAGAACCTGTTTAAACACACCTAGTGGTGCAATTGTGCCTTTCTCAGCTATCCAATCTATGATTCCACCACAGATTAACAGACATAACTCTCGAAAACAATATTTCGTCCGCTTTAACGGTCATTTTAAATATATTTGTAGTTGGGACTGTGGCCACATTTGCAATTATGGCGCCACTGACATATGAGGAATCATATGGGGGTAGACCACTAGTGAAAAATTGTTCCCAAACCTGAGGGGTAATCCACCAGCAAATGAGGGTTTGGGACCGTGAATAAAAGGTGGAGCTAGTGTTCTGAGAAAATTGCCTGATTGATGTTTTTTGAGGGAATTCCCTCATAGTGTTATGTCTGTTAGTCTGTGATTCCACGACTGGTTATGTGCAAAATTGTTATTACAGTAGGGTGACAGGCACGTAACTAGAGGGGTGGCTAGGGGGCTAAAGCCCCTCCCGAATTTTTTTAAAAAATATATTTCAAAATCATTATTACCAGCGACTTTAGTTTGTAGCACGTTTGGTTTGAGATAAAGTTAGAAGTTTGCTGTTTCCAACAACCAAAATCAATGGTCACTAAATTCAGTGTGGTTTATGCTTCTGTCCCAGCCGGTGTGAAGCGAACGACAAATAAACTTACTTTTATATTGTGTTACTTGTCTAAAGGACAAAGGAAACTTCTACTATACTATGCCCTAGAAATCTGTCGAGATGAGTGAGTCGCAGAAGCAAGAAGTGGTGCACCGGCCAAATACTGTAATTATTGGTGATTCGCACAAGACCGAGTATTTGTGATGAGGACCATTTTCTGAAGGTGAAAATGGAGATAGTCACTTTTATTGATTTCTACCATCTCAGGTATTCTGCGCTCATAGCGTTCTACATCAGGCGAAATCATTGATTTTGAATGATTTATTACTATTAAATTTTAATGGTTGTGTGTGACAATGCTGTAATTAAGATCTTCGTATAAAAGGACGGTGAGAGAATCAATGTTCAGTTACAAGATCGGATACCGCTTGCAGATATATATCACATGTGGGAGAAATGCAGTATAAAACATAATGCGATAGTACAATTACACATAGTATTCTTTGCACATATCAAAGACAAACCAGTACGTTCCAGTTCTGTGAAAAAATGTCACATTACGATTTATTTACCGCTGAATACAAACAATTACCTAATATGTGGCACATGTTCAGGTAATATTGACAAAGCCAAAAGCTGCGTCAATATCTCAAAATCTACAGCCAGCACAATCATAGAAGAAATTCACACTCATAAAGGCAACAAGCAAACATGCTTGCGAACTTAAACGATAAACAGGTATCTACGTGCAATGGCTGTTGGACAACCAGTAAAACTCGTTTTATTATTTTTATTGTTGGAAATAGATATAAATATATAACATAACTACTGTTCCGATTGGCTAAATCATTGAACCGAGTTCACTTATGAATTATTTAAAAAACAGTAGAAGAAGTTTAAGTGCTTGTCACGTTCAACAAAACTCAGATATAATACTTGATATTGACAACTATATTTTAAATTTAAATGCCAGGTTTTTGAATTGTACCCAATTTGAATTTCTGTATTAGGCCTGTGCACTATGTATTCTTAGTATAAATACTAGGCATCACATTCAAGTGTACTAGGCAAAATAATATTTCAATTTACGGAGAACGATATAGCTGAGACGCCAGTTTTTACTTTCGCGTCATTTTAACGAATCATCATTTTCATTGGCAGTTAATTTCATTTTCATGCGAGGAATTCATTCCGTATTAAAACGAGGAATTCGTTGTTACTGGTTGAATCTTTTAGTCCAATAATTTCGATTTTATGTCTTCAGTATATAGCGGTCTTACGATCTGTTTTTTATTCGATTTGAACTAAAATGTTAAATAATACATTTTTTAATAAATTTTCACAATTATATTGAACAATCCCAGCTAATTAGCAAGGGCCTGTACTATTTTTAAATATTAAGAGCTATAGTACTAAAGGAAGAGCAAGTAGTTGAAGGAGGAAAGTTTAGAAAAGCGTGAAATAGGGTCATATGAGCAAACTTAGTTTCCCTGCGATTTAACCTTTTGTCTTCTGCAACGCAAAGGTCAGGATATTTTGGAATTAAATGCGAATCACCTGAGTCTGCGGCATTCTCGGTCAATCGTAAAGTTACTTAATGACTAATGCTGTTGGAACCGGGAAACACTAAGCTTGCTCATATGACCCTATTCCACGCTTTTCTAAACTTTCTTCCTTCAACTCCTCGCTCTTCCTTTAGTACTATGGCTCTTAATATTGAAAAATATTTCACATCTTCCAGTCCCTTGCTAATTAAATATCGTTACAATAAAAAAGGAAGAAGATTGACTAACTGTAAGTCGTTAAGCTAACGAATCATAGTTTGAATAAATGAAAAAGGCACAATTGCACCACTAGGTGGATTAAAACAGGTTTTTAATTATTCTTTTAATTTTTTTTTTAATTGTCCTCATTTTTCCATTTAAGCTATTTTGGCATTTATTTTTCTGTTCGCCATTTTGCATATTTTTCGTTTTTCTTCTTTTTTCATTTCTTTGTTCTTGTCAAATTCATTAAAAACATTCAGTTATTTTATTTTTCTACTGTTGATGTTCCATTTTGGTTTTTTCTTTTGTTTTGTTAATTTTATTTTCGTTTATTGACTATTACTTTCCATTTCACAAGTCTTTTGTTTTTTTTTAATCATTTAGTACTCTTATTGTTTTAATTCTCTCCCAATTTTGTTGCTTTCTGTTTTATTTCCTTCTTTTCGTTTGTTCCCAACTATAGGCACAGACAAACAGACACAACACCCGCAAACAATTCTTCGCCCGCTTTAACGGTCATTATAAATACAGTCGTGATTCGTTGGTTGGGCCACAGCCTATGTCCGACTAACAAATTTAATTCGCTAGTTGGACCGACTGACAAATGTCAAAAACTCTCCATAGAAGCCATTAGTAGTGTAAAAGATTGTTAGATAGATTGTCAAAGTCAATTTGACATGAGATTTTGACGTCCAGATGCTTTTTAGTTCGACAATAGTTCAACTAGCGGAGGTCCAACTAAAAAGCAGTCCAATTAAAAAGTGTCCAACCAGCGAATCACGACTGTATATGTTTAGTTGGGACTGTGGCTGCGTTTGAAATTATGACGCCACTGATATATGCGCGAGTGTACGGGGGATAGACCACTAGTGAAAAAGTGTTCTTGAGCCTGAGGGATAACCCTTTTGCAAATGAGTGGTTGGGACCATGTATAAAAGGTCGAGCTAGTGGTCGAGTAAAATTCGCGGATCGAAATGTTCTGAAGGAATTTCCTCATAGTGCTATGTCTGCTAGTCTGTGCAGTAGGGGGAAGAGGGGCGGGGCTTTTTGGACCTACCTAAGCAAATCGCCTTTTTCGGTAGCTCAATGTGAAAGAATTTATCGGTCAAAGGTCCTAATTGTTAATATGAAACCTCAGCTACATTTTGGAACCAAAAAAAATCATTTGCCCTACTGCATGACACCGCAAAGCAATGATTTGCAAAACTCTACGTTTTTCCATCCCTGAATTTCACAGTGGTCCAGACCATGAATTTAACATTTTGCTAAAATTAAATGCCTTAGCCCTATAATATGTTTGAAAAAGTTATTGTACTTTGCAATGCCCTTCTTTTTGTTTTAACAGAAGCCAGAGTGGTTCTAATTTTAGCAATATTTAAAATTGACCTTTTTAACGGTTCAAGATAGAGCTTGACTGTCTTTGATGAAGTTGTAGAGCAACACATTTTAGACAAATTTGCTGAAGACACACAAGCTCTAGCTTTTGTACTTTCCATTGCACGAGACATCCAAATGTAAGCCCTAGGGTGTTCCTTGAAAAAACGGTTTTATTTCTGTAATTTTTATAATTTTTATGTTACACTAAAGTACCCTTTGGACAACTTGAAGATTATTTAAGCCCTCATTATTTGGTAAATTTCTTGGAAAATGAAAAGTACACGACATAGAGTTCCAGTGGCTTAGATAAAGTTTTTTAAAATAAAATTTTTATCAATTTTCTAGAAGACAGCGAACCTCTATCTAGAACCATTAAAAAGTTAATTTATTGATTTAAAAAAAAGAACCACCCTACCAACTATTTTAAATAATAGAAAAATAAAGGCAATATTTTATCATGAAAACTAAACTAATTTTTTTGTATTGTCCACCGTGAAAGTAATGTAAGGTAGGGCGTCTGGTGTAGTGCGCAAAAAAATCGACTTCTCTTTTATGCGCAATTTTTAGTATTGAACCTATAGAATAGTCTGCCGCAATCTTGGTGGCCACGCTTTACTTCTTTAGTTTTAAACAGCCATGCATTCCTTGCGCGTATTTGCTATAATACACGCACATTTCAATCAATTTCAATGAACAATACACTCTAAACTACTTCTACCCTAATTTTCAAGAGATAATACCCAATGGGTCATTTTCTACAGCATTTTTCCGTGATGCAATTTGATGTGGGATGTTGTTTTTCTCAAAACCGCGTTTATCAAATTGGCGAACGCGATAACTCAAAAACTAATCAACGAATTGACTTGATTTTTTTTTACGAAAATGCACAATATGTGTAGCCTGTCAATGAACCACAGAAAACTGATTTTTTTTTATCCCTATTATTTTCGCACTTTTTTCAAGTTTTTGTTGTTCATCGACTAACTACAAGTTTAAGCATTACAAAACTTATTGAATTTCCCGTATCAAATAATTTTTTCAAGTGTTATCGTGTTCGCCGCGGTGCTCTTCGACGTGGAAATGGTTGGACGTCTACTCTTGGAACGCTCGTATGTGTGGCTCCGCGTGACTAAAAATATGTTTTTTTTCGTGCACAATTGCTATAAATCTACTATAAACCTTTCTACATTACCAGTCCATCACACTCACATGTCATTGACTAAGTTAATAGCTTTTCAATAAAGATTCATTCCTTTGTAAAAATTCAAACCAATCGTACGTTGATGGTGTCTCGTTCGACCCAGCCATCCGAAAATACAACAGTTGGCGACGATTGATACGAATCCTAGGATGAAAAGAAAAACAGCGAAGGAGTCAGTTTAAAAATAAAGGTAATACGAAAAACCAGTCCACCGATAGAGGATGTTCCGGAAGATTTAGCGTTACGGTTTGGGGCCTACTTGTGAGGGTATAGAAACCGTAAGTGCAATTCATTCTGCTGCTGTTTTATGTTGCGTTGCTGCCGCTAAGTATATGAAGGATTTTCGACTGCTGATGTACACACTGAGACAAAGAGATAGTGTTGATTTACCGCTTCTGTGTTCGTGATAGAATTTCTGCTGCTGGAAAATTACTACTCGAAGCCTTTTTGCTGCTGGTGTTGTATGCTGACCCTTCAAGTGAAACGTTTTACATTGCTCTATAGTTGCGACTGCGTCTGAAGGTGTTTTTCGTGTAAAATGACGGAACCTGGAGGAAATATTGCTACTGCTGTAATACCCCCCACGTTTTCGTTTGAACCGTTCGATGGAAAAAAAATCCAAATGGTCTCGATGGTAAAGCGTCTACAAGGAGCCATGGAGATTTTTGGAGTTCCGCAGGCCAGTCAAAGAAACTTGCTCTTGCACTACATGGGCTCAGAGACGTACAACATTCTATGCGATCATTTGTCACCCGCTGAGCCCGAAACTAAAACGTTCGAAGAAATCGTTACCGGTCTTGGCGATTTTTTTGACCCAGAACCTTTGGAGATGGTTGAACTGTGGAAGTTCAGATCCCGCATGCAGAAGGATGGTGAAACAATAAGCGAATTTGTCACGGCGTTGCAGAGAGAAGCCAAATACTGTAAATTTCAAGACTACCTTCCAAAAGCATTAAGGAACCAGCTAGTATTCGGTCTTCGAAATCAACGGATCCGCACACGACTCATTGAAGAGAAGGATTTAACGTTCGACAAGGCTAAACAGATTTCGCTAGCAATGGAAGCGTCCGGCGAAGGAGCTGAGGTACTCAACCGTAGGATGCACGAAGTAAACCTAATGGACCGAAAGAAACGCAAGCGTCAATCAGTACAAAATCCAGCGCAGCTCGGTGATAACAAACTATCCAGTGCGACTGGCCCTAAGTGTTATAGGTGCGGAAGTTTAGCACACCTGGCTAACGTATGTGTACATAAAAATACGTGTAACCACTGTAAAAAAACTGGTCACTTGCAAAGAGTATGTCTCAGTTTAACTCCTGACTACAAGAATACTGGCAACATCAAGTCCAATAAGCATAGTAAACATAATGCAAACTTGGTTGAGGACGTCAATGAGACCGAGTATGAAGAAGACATTGACGAAATTTGTGTAATTGACGTATGCAAGGTTGATGATACACGGGCAGAATCTTTTTCGAAGATATTTTTAAAGCTGAAAGTAAATGAGGTGGCAATGAAATTCGAGGTAGACAGTGGTTCGCCGGTGTCTTTGATTGGTGTTGCTGACAGAATGAGATGGTTCAATAACATTCCGCTACAAGAAACGATGGTTGAGCTGCGTAGCTACTGCGGGAATAAAATAATAGTTTATGGGACGATTGATGTTAAAGTGGAATGTAACAAAAGCACCCAAACTCTGCGCTTATTTGTGGTAAATTCGAAAAGGCAACCCTTGCTCGGGCGAGAATGGATGCGTGCATTGCAATTAAATTGGAACGACGTCATGGGTCAACCTACTCCTAGTGTCAACAAGATAACTTTGCGTACTTCTTTATCCGGAACTGTAAAAGGCCTCATTGAACAATTTCCGTCCGTTTTCGACGAGTCTATTGGGAAGATTACCAAGATTCAAGCAACACTAACACTTAAGCCGAATTGTAATCCTGTGTTCTTGAAATCTCGTCCCTTGCCTTTCTCTATTCGGGATGTTGTTGAAGACGAGATAAACCAGATGGTAGAGAAGAGAATATTGATCAAAGTTAACCACAGCGAGTGGGGTACTCCCATAGTCCCAGTTATGAAATCTTCCAACAAGGTGCGTTTGTGTGGGGATTTTAAGCTGACCATTAACAAGAATCTGCTAGTTGACGAGCACCCTCTGCCGACAATAGATGAGTTATTTGCTAACATGGCGGGTGGAGAAAATTTTTTCTAAACTAGACTTGGCGCAGGCATACCTTCAAATGGTTGTTCGACCGGAAGACCAACCAATGCTCACACTAAATACACACCTCGGACTATTCCAACCAACGCGGTTGATGTATGGAGTAGCTTCAGCTCCTGCAATTTTCCAAAGGGAGATATCGCAGATCCTCCATGGTATCCCTGGCGTCTCAGTATTTTTGGATGATGTTAAAATTACTGGACCTGATGATAAAACACATCTGAATAGATTACGAGAGGTTTTGAAAAGGTTTCACGAAAATAATATGAGGGTTAATGTTTCAAAATGTGAATTTTTCGCGGATAACATTGAGTACTGTGGTTATGTTATTGATAGTCAGGGGATCCACAAGATGCAGAGCAAGGTAGTAGCTATACAAGAAATGCCTCGTCCAGGTAATCGTGAGCAGGTGCGAGCATTTCTAGGTCTTGTCAATTACTATGGAAGATTTCTACAGAACTTTAGTACAATGATCTATCCAATCAACAACTTGTTGAAGAACAAAACGCCGTTCGTGTGGAATAGTGACTGCGAAAAAGCATTCAAATGGGTAAAAAAGGAAATGCAATCCGATAACGTTCTAGTTCACTACGATACAACCTTGCCACTAATTCTAGCTGTCGATGCCTCACCATATGGTGTAGGGGCAGTTTTAAGCCACGTCTACCCTGATGGAAGTGAATATCCTGTACAATATGCGTCCCAAACATTGAACTCCACTCAACAAAATTATACCCAAGTTGATAAAGAGGCGTACGCTATTATATATGGAGTCAAAAAATTTTATCAATATCTTTTCGGTCGAAAGTTCGTTCTTGTGACTGACAATAAACCAGTCTCCCAAATCTTTTCGCCCAATAAGGGTCTACATTGTCAGCACTTCGTATGCAACATTATGCAGTATATCTTCAATCATTTAACTTTGAAATTCGGTGTCGTCCTTCAAAGGAGCATGCTAACGCCGATGGCATGTCACGTCTTCCACTACCTGATACAAGTGCAGAAAAACTTGTAGAAGAAATTGATATAGTAGAAGTAAATCAGATCCAGATGTTACCGCTATCGGTAGAGGAACTGCAGGAACACGTTAGGAAGGATGCCACAGTACAAACTTTGATTCAAGCGCTGAAGTCAGGTCGATCTGTAGATGGACGCGATCGATTTGGTGTCGACCAGAGTGAATTTACTTTGCAGCGAGGATGTTTGATGCGAGGTATTCGAGTCTATATCCCGGCACAGCTACGTGCTAGGGTATTAGAGGAGTTACATTTTGGTCATTTTGGAGTATCAAGGATGAAGTCTCTTGCTAGGTCATACTGGTGGTGGGAGACGATCGATCAGGACATAACAGATTTAGCTCGAGATTGTACAAGCTGCGCCAGAACTAGGAACAATCCTGCGAAAGTTCCGGTACACTGTTGGGAGCGACCACTAGAACCATTCCAGCGCGTACACGCGGATTTTGCTGGTCCTTTCATGGGAGTGTATTTTCTCATAATCGTAGATGCTTATAGTAAATGGCCTGAGGTGAAAGTCATTCCAGATATGACAACAGAAACAACCATTGATCGAATGCGGGAGTTCTTCGCTACATTTGGGCTGCCGTCAGTACTGGTTACAGATCGAGGAACTCAGTTTATGTCGGAGCTATTTCAAACATTTTTGAAGAAGAATGGGATCGTTCACAAGACCGGTGCGCCATACCATCCAGCCACGAACGGGCAAGCTGAACGATACGTACAGACATTCAAGGATAAGATAAAGACTCTCCAGTGTTCAAGACCACAGATCCAGACGGAGTTGTATAATATTCTGATGGCATATAGACGAACAGTTCATCCAGTAACCGGGAAAAGTCCTTCGATGCTGGTGTTTGGAAGGCAGATGAGATCACGAATCGATTTGATGATACCTTCTGTAGAAGATAATTCGAATTCTCGGGGTGAGGAAAAGGCGGTGCGATCATTTGAGATTAACGACAGGGTTGCGGCAAGAGACTTTCTTTCGAAATCGGAGAAGTGGAGATTTGGTATTGTTGCCGAGAGAATGGGCAAATTACATTACATGGTGGAGCTAGATGACGGACGAATGTGGAAGCGTCACATCGATCAACTACAACCTGGACCTGTATCTCGTGCGTCACACACAGATGGACTTCCGAAAATGGAGACAGTGATTCGAAATACCACATCTTCAATCCCCAATCTGACCCCAAATGTGAGCTCATCTACGCCGAATAAGCAACCTAGTTCACTCGATCCAGTTGATTCTCACACACCAATGAATACAGCTAGCCCTAATAGCGATACACAGAATGAAATAGGGTCAGGAACAGAATCTAACAGAGTAGTAGAAAATGGTAATGAGTTTAGAAGACGATCCAGTAGAATGAGAAAGCCTCCCGTTAGACTAGACCTCTGATTTTACATTCACTAATATTATAAACTTTCATTTGTCCAGAAATGTTCATGTTAGGGGGAGAAAAATGCTATAAATCTACTATAAACCTTTCTACATTACCAGTCCATCACACTCACATGTCGTTGACTAAGTTAATAGCTTTTCAATAAAGATTCATTCCTTTGTAAAAATTCAAACCAATCGTACGTTGATGGTGTCTCGTTCGACCCAGCCATCCGAAAATACAACAACAATGAATGTATAAATAAATCCTAACATTACAAAAAAGATCCATTGTTACCTTGTCTTCAAAATCGCGAACCAAAATAACCTTTAGTTTGTGCACTATTTACCAGACGCCCCCTTAAACATATTTCAAAGGGTCAATTCATGAAAAAACAATTTTTTTCAGCTCTCTCTTTTTTTTTCAACTTATCCTTCGGATATTTTTCACAGTTTTTAAAGACGAACATTTACTTCTAACGCATCAAAACTGTAGCTCCTATTATTCAAAAGATATATCTTAATTTTTTTGGAATCAACTTTATGAAATTTAAAAAAATATCGTATTTGCGATTTTTGCTTAATTATAGCTCTTATGTGTAGTTTTGCTCGCCCCAAATAATTGATATTGTTATTCCAAAGAACCCGATTTTTGGCGAAAAAGTGCTCATAACTTTTCAGCGAAAATAATTACATAGGTGGTTCCTTGAAAACAATTAATCGCCATAAAACAATCTTAAAATTTTCTGAAGACTGCTTCAATCTTAAATCAATATCGCCAAAGTTATTTGAATAAAACAGTTTCTCTAAGAAACACCCTAACCTTCGATTTTAGATTTGATGTAAAATGAAAAATATGGCCGATAGAGCTTACATGTCTTCAGCAAACTTTTCCAAAATTTGTCGCCCTATAACTTCGCTGAAGGTCGTTTGGCTCGGGCGAGAATGATTAAAAAGTTCATTTTTATATTGGTAAAATTAGAACTACCCTAACTGTTGTTTTAACAAAAAGAAGGGGCTCACAAACTACAACTTCTCCAAAGACTTAATAAGGCTAAGTTGTTTAGTTTTGGTAAAATCTCAAAATTCCTGCTAAATTTACATTCTGAACCACTCTGCTGAATTGGGGCAAATCGGACTTTCCAACGCGGCTATTCAGACCGTCAATTTCTTAATTAATTTACAATGTAATTATGTTTACCTAAGAAATCCTTATAGGAGAAATTCCATAAAATGCAAAAAAAATAAATAAATAGTGTAAAAAAATTAATCTGTATAGCTGTCGATTGGCGCATTATGTATTTTCTTTGCTATGGCGTGGCAATCGTGTGCAAAGCCGCAAGCCGCTGAACGGTGGTTGATGGAATTGGCTGTCCGAATAGACCTGTACGCTCATTTCGCACAAAAATTGTGAGTGTCTTGAAAATATCATGTGTTTTCACCCAAACAAAAATCATTCCATAAAAGAGGAGCCTCAAGCTTTCCAAAAGAATAACCTGTTATTTTTTCACTTTTTTTGTTATTTTAATCATGATTTTGCCATGATTTTAGTTTGGAGGTTGGAAATAAAATGAAACACGTTGTACATCCTTTCTAAATAAACTGCAGAATGAGATTCATCTGTCAAAATTAAAGTTTCAGAAAGGCGCTTCAACGAATATGTACGACATTCAGAAAGCGTTACGATTTTCTGAGAAATCGAGGTCTGAGTTACCCCCTATTTTAAATTTTCTCTACTCTAATTCTCTCTTTTATTCTAATTTGCTATATTTATCTATTTTCGTTAGCCTTATTTTTGCCTTTTCCATAGGCATTCCATTCTAACTTTTTAAAATTGGCTATTTTCGTTTTTAAAATGTTTCATATTTTGCTTCATTTGCATTGCTTTATATTCATCTCTCTAATTTTGTACATTGCTCATTTATCTTGCTTTTTCTATTGTTTAGTCAATTTTCAAAGTTTAGAAATGAATCCAATTCCTTCTTTGTAAACATTTTTGTTTCGACAAGAGAGGTTATATCTTTAGAGTTATTCGCCTCTTTTGTTATAATAATCTCTCCTAACAAATCTCTGACCCTGCAGCGTGAGCTGCGTACAAGGCAACTGTAGGGTTAGCCACTCTGGTTAGAAATGCGAACAGATGCATTTACACTATTAACATCCACTGTGACCAGTTTTTGATATCAGCCTGACGGTGCCGGTGGTTGCGTGATAAGCGTGACCGCCACTCACTTCAGTTGGTCTGGCTTCAATCCCAGTCGTTGAGATTTTTCTGAGGTGATAAAAATCTGAGGTCACGCCTTCCTTCGGAAGGGAAGTAAAGCTGTTGGTTTTGGTCCATATATTGATCGGTTGATATAGATATAGACTAGAATCCAGATAGTGGGAGTCACCCCTCTAACGTACACACTCAATTCGGCTCGGCAATTTCCCAACAACCGTGTAATCAGCAAATTTAGAAACTGATATCTCAGTAAAGTGAGAATTGTTACCTGATTTTCGGTGAAATATTTTACGAGTATCAGCTATGAAACGTCACTTTTACTGAGATCTCAGCCAAAAAATTGTTTACTGATATCTCAGCTGATGAGATTTCGGCAAAAGATGCGAAAAAATCTGAGATTCGGCTGAAAAAATTAAGTGTGTAGGTGTTGGCTTCGTACACGCAGAAGAATCAGGCCTTTTTGAATCAACAAAACGTTTAGTTGAATCCAAAACGTGGCGAATGACTGTTTTAAACTAAAATGGGCGTTTTTCGAAAACATGTATTTGGTTTAGTTCAACAAATACTTTTTACATTTTAAATAGAAACATTGTTGAATCAAAATAAAACTTGTTAGATCTAACTGATCCCTTTGTTAAAAATCAACAGAATCTTTGTTTAATTTCCACTTAATTTGAGTTGTTCTCTCCTTTGGTTGATACAAAAGATTTGTTTTTGTTTCTTCAAACTTGTTTGTTCGGTTAAACTTATCATGATTTTGTTGTTTCAAACGAAATATTTATTGAAACTACTGAAAAGCCAACAAATGAATTAGTTGGTAATTTCAACCAACAGTATTGATTGAATCAAACCTGAATCTTGTTTGTCACTATATCAAACGGGATAATTGTTATTTAAAACCAAAATTTATTTATTTTTGCTGATTTTTTTTTCTGCGTGTAGCGGAAATAGACTTTCGAAAAATAACTAGAACTAGAAGCAAAAGAAGACATCAATCAATAATTCCAACAATTAACACAAATTCATTAATTATGCAGAGTTTGTAGCCCAATTAGAAAATCGCGACTATACTTTCACCCACACACATGATTTGGTGCTTTTGCAATCCGCGATCAGAATGCAAATTGCCCGATGCTGTTTGCAATCACATGGATACTTGCAAACTAGATGTAATATACAAGAAAAAGCATTCTTATCACTTTTCGAATATTATGAGTATTGGATGTTATTGGGGATCATCCATAAATGACCCCCTGGTAACTACGTAGCTTAACGGTAACCATCCCCCCTTGTCTTCGTAGAAAATAAAAAAAATGAAGAACTATATTAGTTAAATGAAACGGGTACGGTTGTCGTCACATCAGGTCAACCCCTATTCCCCTTTAAAAAAGCTACGTAGCATGACGACCCCCTACCCCCCTGTCGTCATACATCACCTCCCCCTCCCCCATATAATACTACGTCATTTATGGATGGTCCCTTATCCTAAAATTGATGAAAAAATCAACGTTCAATAGTCAGTTAGAAATAGAAAGCCTAGACTTTTTGATGTAAAATTTCCTGTTCCCACAAACCGGATTGATATCAAAATCTATTTTTCGCTATTATAAACCTGAGTGCATAACCTATCAAATTCCTTCATTACCACAGTCCTGCGGTTCCAGCAAGCGCAGCTACAATTTCGGCACAATACACGAGATGAACCGACGAATGGGGCATGCCCTTCTCGCACAGAAAGGCTGCGCAATGCGCCCGAAGGAAGTTGTGGGCATATTGTTGCCAAACATTCCAGAATTCGTTCCGGCACTACATGGCAGTTTGCTGGCAGGTTTGACGGTGACATTCGCCAATCCCCTTTACACACCAGGTTCGTGTGTAACTATGCAAATCAATACATATCTAAACTGTTTGCTTAAACTTTCTCAGAGGAAATTTGCCGCCAGTTCGAGAACGCAGGTGTTCGGTTAGTCATCACGCTTCCAGTGCTGCTTCCGGTAGCTCAAATTTACAAATCAAAAGCGAAAAAATACCGAGGAACAGTTTGCATCGGAGGTAATCACAATTTCGACGAGAACGTTTTCGGTTTTCAACAACTGCTGCTGGAAGACCATCGTGCCGAACTACCCGAAGTTGATCCCGAAGATACGGCAATATTGCCATATTCGTCTGGCACCACTGGTATGCCCAAAGGGGTAATGCTGAGCCATAACAATCTAGTGGCTAATCTGATTCAAGGGTCACATCCCGAGATGAACAAATACTCTAGGCCAGAGTTTGGTGAGATTGTACATCTAACGATTAATACACCAACTAACTAACGATTTGCTACATTTGCAGCTAACCGCAATGAAACCATCCTGACGATTCCGCCATTCTTCCACATTTATGGATTCAATGGAATCTTGAATTCAGTACTTAAATCGCGAAACCATCTGGTTTCGATTCCCAGGTAAGCTAGAATTAGTTTGAAATAGGTTTGGTCGCGGTGTGAATGCGAGTTTGTAAAGAGATTTCTTTCGCCGCATCCGCTAGCAAATAGCGCGACAATACGGTAAATTCTACATACGACAAATCTGGATGACAGGAGCGACGTGTTCTGAAATACCATTCCATTCCGTATTATTCCGTGTTCCTAAATACTTTTTACTGACGATTTTAGAAAGGAACACGCGGCAAAAAGGTGTTTCGCAAATCTTATGTCATGTTCGCTTGAAGCTAAACTAATTACGTTTTTGCTTGAACCTAAAACTGAGTCAGGTTCTAACTCCAACAACTGTCAGTTCATACATTTTGACAGCAGTTGGGGTTAGAAACTGACTCAATTTCGTCTCAACCAAAAACCACATAAGTCAGGTTCATACCCCAACTGCTGTCAAAATATTTAAACTGACAGCGGTTGGGATATGAACCTGATTCAGTATCGGGCCAAGCCAAAAGGGCATTAGAAATTATTAACAAGTTTATTTTTTATTATGTCATTTTATTGAACTTAGATCTAGGGGCAGATCACTCTAAGAATGTATAACAAATTTGTATCAAATTGAAAAAAATGCATTTAATTTCCATTTTTGCATCAGCTTTGCACTGCCTCGCAGAAAAGTTTGTTCAACAAATGTCCTACGCTGATCCACTTTGTTCGACGTTTTATTAAATGTAGGGCTAGTTTTTCTGTAGGGTTTTGACGTCTTACACGCAACGCAAACAACATTGCACGCAACGCAAAAACATTGCACGCAACGTAAAATACATTATGAATTTCTATTTTGATGGAAATAAATGCATTTAATTTCGCTGATTTTTAAAAATGCATCACAAGTGATCTGCCCTTAGACTTAGATGAAGTAAAAGATTGTTTATGTTTAAACCAAATTTGGAAAATGAAATTATTTTCAAGTTTTGTAAACAACAAGCAATGTATTGCTTCTACATTCCGATACAGAATACATCCTTTCATTTCGATGGACTTTGCAGCCATTTCGCTGTGAGCAGGATAATTGTACAGGGTTCGCCATAAAAAATGTAATTTTTTTCATGCTTTGTTTACTTTTAAACTTTTTTTACCAATTTTTTCTACCGTATATAGGGTTCCAAAACTATTTTTCCTTAGAATCACGGTTAAAATAATACACCCATTTATGATTGCCATCCGGGCCAAAAAAATGCGGACGAACATGGTCAGGCGATTTAAACAGTTTGACTCAACTCGCAACCTAGGAACAAATGCAATTTGCGAATGCGATTTAAAGGAAATTTCAATAGTTCGACAAATTTTCTGGCGGCTGAAATGGACTTGGTAGTTTTTCGCGTTTTTCCAACATGGCGGTTCATGTTTGGCTTAAGCTTAAAATTGTTTTTTAACAATTGGCATCAGAGTTAAAAATATTAAAATTCATTAAATGGAAATCGATCATATTCAGCCGCATTCATTTTCAATATACAATGACGCAGCTGAAAACGTCAAAGGAACAAGCCGCCCATTCATCCATGCAGATTTTCATTCGGCTCCGATTATTACACGAAGCGACCGTGTAGCAACGAACCAAACGCATCAAAGTAGGCCCTGGCACAATGTAAGCGATGATTATTGTTGTTTCATATGCTTTATCGGCGTTTGAAAACATTTTCCTAGATAATTAGTGTAAAGAATATATTGCACGATATTCAACTGAATGAATAAGATGGATAATTGAATGAATATTTTTTCTATCCACCGCGAGTCGCAACAGGTTCATTTTCAGCCGTCAAAAAAGAGGTTCGATTATTTTTAACTCTGATTGGCATGTTCTCGCTTGAATTTCGTTTGTTTCGCGAACTTCATTAAGCCAATGAATGTGGGAAATTGTGGAATCGTGTGTAAGTATAGTAGAACAAGATCTCTGACCTAAAATCTTAATGAACGTCAGATTGTGGGAAGTTTTGGTGTGCAATATCAATTTCACCATTAATTCTTCGTATAGTTTGGTGGTGTTTATGTGAGTAGATAATAAATTCGAGTATTATTTGTAATTTTCATATTGGGCAAGTAAGGGCAAATCAATGGCGCTTTCCGTGGGCAATTTGGGGGCGATTTAAAGGCGGGTAGGGCGGCAAAAAATGACGGCGACAAATCACCCAAATGTTGCATTTGAAATAGCCCCCTAATTGCCAGCAATTTGCTGGCAAATTGAAGGGCAATTAGCGCATCAGAGTTGGCAAAAAGCCCCCCGTTAGCCAGCAACTTGACCTTTTTGACTGGGATAATGCTCATTTCTGATAAAACAGGGAAAACTCATGTCAATAAATCGGTAATTTATTACCCAGCAATATGAGTAGAAAGTGGCTAGAAAAATACCCCTTTTTAAATACTTCCAAAAAGATATATTGAATAATTATAAGAGTGATTTGCTCGGATCGTGAAAATTATATGAACATGCAGTTTCAATTCTTCATTAATTCAGATGTACATATTTTGACATTTTCTGAATCTATGTGCTGTGAGGGTTTTTTATTTTGGTCCCAAATAGTAATGGAAGATGGATTGCATCGCGAACGTAATCTCTGATCCCCACGGTAGCGACAGTCTGCCTTTCGTCATCTCAATAGCTAATGGTTCAAGGCAACGCGGAGGAAGAGTACAAATTTGGCTTGATTACCAATTCTGCGAATCAAGCTGAACCAGTACATTCACAGACGTGTACGCGTATAAAACCTTTCTGTACGTTTGAACACTAGATACTACGAAGTACGACACATGATGAATAGCTTTATGGAAGCCAAAAACGCCGTTATTGGCGCCGGTTCGTTGATGAATTGACGAGAAACATCGATAGGCACCCTTTGGGGCATGGTCCGACGTGTGCGTAACCGAAACAGCAACAACGAAAGGGCAGAATATTCAAGTTGCTAATATTCGCTTTCGTTAAGAAGCTCTGTCCGGGCTTTGTCGTAGAATCTCCTTTCGATACCGCTAATGAATCACCGTTTTCGATGATGAAGCTCCCCATTCCTTTCTTGATAATGTAACGATTCATTGTTTCACCAGCACAATATTCAACTCACGATCCACCTGTTACACCAGTACTTCCGTCAATACTGCTCCCACTTCCCTCCGTTAGCTATGATGATTAAATTATGCTCAAACATCAACTGTAAGCTGCAATAGATAACATTCTTTCGATGTTGGCACCGAAACCAAGCAATTTATTATTATTGTATCTAAATTTGAAATTTTCCAACTTTAATCACTGAAAGCTGACATGCAAGTAAAGTACTGATTATGTTCAAAAACATAAGCCAAGCAGAATCATTTGCTACGCAAAACAACTTGAAATACGTTGTCGAATGTAATGACATTTTATACAGCATCCCAACATACATAGACAATGACACTATCGAAGTTTAGCTGCATGACCTGGCACCGCGTTCTAATTCCGCCGCTATCACACAACTAATGTCAAAATACCGAGAAGTGGATACCGTTAAGGAAGATACTTGGAGGAACTTCTTCCCGAGTCTTTGCAACAGTGTGCTTGTGGTGAGAATGCGTCCAAAAAAAGCTAACCCCTGCTACCTGACCATCCAATGCAAATCATACCAAGGCGTCACATATAGTCAGCGAACATTAGTCACATATCTGCCTATTCTGTGATCATCCGCTAGACCACGGAAAACCTTGGGCAGAGGCTGCCAAGGAAATTCCATCTGTTACGACTGACTAAAGTACACGTACAGTCACAGAGAACAGACATCCATGATCGAACAAAAATATTTAAAAAACGTGTAAACATTCGAATTAATATACAAAAACGCTAGCGCCGCCACACCAACCTATCCCAACTATCCGTCAAATCGATTCCGGAACCGGTTCGAAATCCTGGATGGATTCAGCATGGAATCTAGCTCAAAGAAAACAACCGATACCGACTCTATCGGTTGACGCATTTGAGCTGGAATTCATGCTGGAAGTCCGAATCGGTTCCGGACTAGTTTGACTGGGTAGAGGAATAACCGCTGTCAATTCTATCGCACTCAGCCACAAAAAAACATGACGACAGTAGCGCACCTGGTTTAGATATCCAAACTACCTTCGAAACCGTTAGAGATTTTACACAAGTTGAATGCTGAAGATGGACGTCTGTTCTCTGTGGTACAGTCGTGATTCGCTGGTTGGGCCACACCTCTGTCCAACTAACGAATTTGATTCGTTAGTTGGACCGACTGACAGATGTCAAAAACTATCCAAAGGATATGTTAGTAGTGTAATTGCATCTATTCACATCTCTAATAATTGTCAGATTGATTGTCAAAGTAAATTTGACATAAGATTTTGACATTCAGATGCTTTTCAGCTGGACAATGGTTCAACTAGCGGAGGTCAAACTAAAAAGCGGTCCAGTTAAAAATGTCCAACCAGCGAAACACAACTGTATCTGCAAATGTCTCGTTCGCCTCATTGTTAATCGGGTCGGGACAGCACCCCACACAACATGATGTGGCACTTTTGCAATCTGCTAGCAGCCTGCCATACCAAATTTCATCTGCAAACTATGGTAGATCTGATGAGGCAACCTATAGAGTCGTGCAAGTCGCATGGGTTTGGATGTGTTATTGGGGGGCGGGTCATTTCGCCGAAGGTCATTTCGCCGAATGCCATTTCGCCGAAGGTCATTTTGCCGAAAGTCATTTCGCCGAATGGGTCATTTCATCGAATTAGCCATGTCGTACCAAAAGTAATTTCAATGGTTAAATAATATTAAGGGTATGTCACAGAGGAATGAATACGCTCAGAAGAATGAACGACTCCGCAAAGTTAACAATTTTAATACCTAAGCAATTAAGGATTATATAACTGCTATTGTAGCAAATTTATTCAATTGAATAATCATTCCCGAAATTAAATATAAAGTTCTATTTACGATGTTTACTACAATCAGATGGAGTCCAACGTGGTTGTAAAACTTTTTGCCAAAATATTCTCTAGAAAATATAATGTCAAAGAAATTTCCCTAGAAATTATAATTACCTTACCGACCCTCCGTCAGACGCGGCGGCCTCTCGCAAGCAAACCTGTGATCCACTCGTTTGCCCGGATTACTCAAACATAGGGGTTTTTTTAGTTTAAGTCCGACGGAGCGGAGCGATGTCGGACAGCACTTGACTTGAGGCGATGTGGCATAGCCACATTAGGCGTCGCTGTTATTTATTTATTCCATTACAGCGGCAAATATCCAACGAAAAAGCTGTCGTAAATATTCCAAGCAAGAATATTTTAACTTTTTACAAACTAGGTAATTCATTACGCCTACGCCACATCGCTTTTATTCTCGTGCTGTCCGACATCACTCCGCTCCGTCGGACTTGAACTAATTGAAACCACTAAGTTTGAGCAAGCCGGGCGACGAGTGGATCAATGCTTTGCGGGTCAGCGGCCACCTCGTTACATTTTATCCAATTGTGAATAAAATAACATAAACAACATACAACATAACACTTAGTGATACCATAGTTACCACATTTGCATTTCGGCTTGAAGTAGTATTTCGGATGGCCCAAACGAAGAAAAACCGACGAGAACTTAATTCACTGAGAAAACGTGTTTAATGAAAGGTAAAGAAACATGGAATGAGTAACAAAATGTTGTTGGCGTTTTTAATAACGATCTTGCCAGTGGTGCCACTGAGAAGTGGGGGCAACGCAGCTCACAAGGTTGGTAGAGATGGTGAGTGCAAGGGGCTGCTCCATCAACACCCCTGCTCAGCCACTGCAGTTCGCGAGTCCAATGCCGGAACGATGACGTCGAAATGCTGCCGTTGGTAAGCCTTTTGTCATCATATCCGCAGGCTGATCGGCAGATGGAAGATACTTGAGAACAATGTTGCCATCCCTTATCAAGTCCCGTAAAAAGTGAAACTTCACATCGATGTGTTTGACACGTCCAAAATCTCTAGACTCCTCGGCGATTCTCATAGCAGATTGATTATCCTCGTAAACGCAGATCGGTTCCTTACTGCTATATCCCAAATCGTACAATAGTCGGCTCAACCACATCTTATGACAGGTCACAGTACAGAGCGCTGATAGTTCTGCCTCTGTCGACGAAAGAGCAACGGTTTGCTGTTTCCTGGTCAGCCAACTGACTGTGCATCCGAACACCTTGAACACTCCTCCACTCACAGAACGTCTATCGGAAGCATTATTGGCCCAGTCAGCATCCGAAAAGACTTCCAGTAATGGTGCTGATTCGTTCGCACGAAAGACGAGGCCAAAATCAAGCGATCCTTTAACATAACGTAGTATCCTCTTTAAATGCACCCAATGCTCATCGCTGGGGCAGCTCTGAAACTGGCTGTAGAAGTTTACTGAAGCTGCTAAGTCCGGTCTGGTGGTTAACGAAGCATATGACAAACAACCAACAAGTTCTCTAAACGGCTGCGTGGTTCGGTTCTAATCGTTCACTTTCGGTAGCTTCAAACGGTTCTCAATGGGCGTTGAACACGGCTTACAGTCCTCCATTCTGAAACGCTTCAGAACGTTCTCCAGATATTTCCGCTGACTTATTTTCATTACACCGCCAACAGAATCGTAGTCCACCTGCATCCCAAGAAAACATTTGATTTCACCAATGTCAGTCATGTCAAACTCCTTGGACAAACAGCTCTTCACAATCTGCACTGCTCTCAGTGACGTTCCAGCAATGACCACGTCGTCTACATAAAGGACCATGATCACTCTAGTCGCTCCAGATCCACGAGTATACAGACACCGATCATTAGCGCTTTGCTGGAAGCCAAGACGATCTACCACAAAACTATGAAATCGACTGTTCCACGCACGAGAAGCTTGCTCAGTGGCGTAGTAAGAAAATTTTTCGGGGGGGGATATGAAATTTTTTGTATATATATGAAAAAATGTTCAAAAACATTCTGAGCAGGAAAAAAATGTTCAAAACCAACAACTCAGGGAACGGATTTGGGTAGTCAAGGTAGGAAAGCTGTTGGTATAGAATTAATGCTCTTCCCCTACGAAGACAATCTGGGCGGCAAACTTCAGACTGTCTAATTTACTGAGCCCTTCAGTTACCTTGTGCCATTCAGTACCACTTCCTCGTTGAGCTTCCGACTGGTTCGCGAACTACTCGGTCTAGTCCCCGACGATAGATCTAGCCTACTCCGACGAAAAGTTCCCCGGCGAGAGAAGTTCGAAAGCAAGCCAACGAGCCAGGTGCTGCAAGCAGTTCGGCGATTCCGGTAGAGTAGGGCATCCGGTTTGCTGGAGCCCCGGCGCGGCTGGTGGTGTATCGTCGCGATCTACGCGGTCTGGTTCCCGGCGGTGAATCTGACTACGCTGACGGAGAGGTCCCAGACGAAAGAAGTTCTCCCGATACCGATTCTTATTTGGTTTCAGTACTACAACTTCTTGAGCCCTTTGGCTCCGTGGCCGGTGCCATTTAGCACCCCAACTCCTTTAAGCCCTTTAGTTCTCTTCTTGGGCCATTTAGCACTACTTCCTTGATGATTCATTCAGCTCCTCAACTTGTTCGCGAACAACTCGGTCTATTCGATGGACGATGGACCTGACCTACTCCGACAGAGAATTCCTCGGCGCGAGAAGTTCTCCCGAGATCGAGCTAATCAGCTAGGTGCCAAGGTCAGTTCGGCGATTCTGGTGAAGCAGGGTGTCCGGTGCACTCGTGCGCCGATGACCCGTGACTAGTGGTGCCTCGTCGCTGTCTACTCAGTCTAGTCCCCAGCGGTGAATCAAGCTTACGCTACCGGAGAGTTCCCTGGCGAAAAAAGGTCTCCCAATAGCGATTCTTCTTTGGTTTTCGCTATTTTCTATCGGAACAACCGGTGGGGTGCCGTGGTCGGTCTGACGAATCCGCATGGAGCGTGACGTCCGGTTCGCTGGCGTTTCGACGACTCATACTCGCTGCTCTGTTGCAGTCTACTCGACTAGTCCTCGGAGGTTCGATGTCCATTCCGTTGTAAGACGGTCATGATCTACATCAGCGGTTCTCAACCTTTTTCGTACCAATGACTCTTTAGATATCATACTGGGTTGCTGCGGACCCCTATAGTTAAACATCAATTTTGTATGCTATCAATATGTTATTTTCAATTTGTTAGGAAACATGACTTGAAATTTCAATATGCACTCGGAAAATATATTTTTCTTCGCGGACTCCCAGCAATGACTTCGTGGCCCCCTAGGGGTCCGCGGACCCCTGGTTGAGAATCACTGATCTACATCATATCTCTGTTTACTGCGTTCCACGTCTTTACGTTGCTTGTCATTCTGTAGGCTACATTATCCGGGTTGATGATGGTGAGGACCGTTTTAAGTAGCTCCCTGCACATCACTCCAAACCTCGGACATTCAAAGACTCTCCTCGAACATTCAAAGACTTCAAACCTCGGACATTCAAAGACGCTCCGGTGTCTCCTCGACGATCTCACACTCCAAGCACAGTGTTGACGTTGCGTACCCACACCGATGAAGATACTCCTTAAGCAGCCGTGGCTCGGTAGGAGCTGTGTCAGGTGGAAGGTCATCTCTCCGTGCTTTCTATTGACCCACGCCGATAGGTTTGGATGAGCCGGTAGGTCCACTTTTCTTTCTCCGTATTGTACCATTCCCATTTGTCCCACCATCGAATGGATTCTCATCATCTTTCTCACGTTTCTGGCGTTTCATTGTTTGTAGCACTTGATATCCTCCGTCAGGGTAATGCAGATGGGGATCATCTCGGCGACAAAGCATACTGCCTCCGGTACGCAATCGCAACTCGTACGACCAGCAATCGAAGCATCCTGTTCAACTTTTCGCGGTTTCATTGTCTCCGTCACCGACACCTCCATTTCTTCAAGTGTCTCACCGTTAGTGACACATCGTCCACGAAACCAACGATTTTCACTTTCCTAGGAAGCCGCAGTGTTAAGACTCCATCGTACATCCCATTCCAAAGTGTTGGACAGAGAATGGAGCCCTGAGGAACGCCCGCTGTGACTCGCATTGCATATTGCCCGTTTGTTCGTCTGGTACAGCAGTGTTCTACTCTGGTAGTAGCTCTTCAGAATCTGGCTCATTCTTTTATGTCACGCTGCAGCATTGGTCTATTCGAGGCTGGATGGCCCGGTGACTTCCCTGACTTTAGCAGCAACATCAGTTTCTGCACCTTCCTCATTTCGGGGATTACCATCATCTAAAGACTTCAGCAATAGCATCCTGAATATGTCCGGATATGTCAGGATCGCAGCTTTCAGCGCCACGGTTGGTATTTCATCCGGACAGAGGGTTTTCTCTGATTTTAGTCACATCGACGCTTCTTTGAGCTCGTCGTTAGTCACTTACCACTCGGCTGTGTTACCTCCTTCTTCTTCGCCGTACGGTGTCGGTGACCAGGTAGTTGAATCGTGATTCGGGAAGAGACCCTCAACGATTATCTTTAGCTTACCCGGGTATATTTCAGCTGGTGTCGACGGACCCTCGTCTTCGTCATGACGACTCAGTACGCGTCCCCCAGGGATTGGCGTTTATTTCTCAGCACAGCTACTTATGGCAATTGGCTTGCTAAGCTTGATCTCCCGTTTTAAAGAGTCCCTACATTCTCGAAACGTCGCTTGCGCTATTCTCTCACTCTCCGTTCTTACGATCTGAGCCTGCCTTCTGGATCTATGACAAGAAGCGTGTACGCCGTCTACTGCATGGCCCTAGTTTTCGTGACATTGTATCGTCACAAGCCGTCACAATCCTTCTTGTTAGATCAGCCGCATCAACGTACTTGATTACGTTGTTCGCCGAAGTAACTAGGTTTTCGTTAAAGTCTTTCATCTTCCACTTTAGCTTGCGGCCCGTCCTTCTTCATGCTGCAGCAGGGTTCCATTGGCTGATGCGGTAGCGAATCGCCTGGTGGTCTCTATGGGGATACTTCTCTCACACTCTCCAGTCCATGTTCGCCGTCAGTCAAGGACTACAGAATGTGGGGAAATTTTTCTCGGTACCGATATCCGTTTCGTGAACCAATAAGCTCCCAGCTCCTCGCTTCGCCGCGATCTACTTGTTATAGTCCTCGGCGGTTGAGCTAGCCTCCACACCGTGCCGTCAGGTAGGTGTCGAGTCTGCAGCCAATTTTCACTACAAGGAAATATTTTCACAAGATAACTTTAGCAAATGAAACTTTGAGAATTTTATTTAAAATTTTAGGCATATTTTTGTTTAACATATTGAATTTTTGCAAAATTCTCCAAAATATTTCGGGGGGGGGGGGGGGGGTTTCGTCCCCAAAACCCCCCCCGCTACTACGCCACTGAGCTTGCTTAAGGCCATACAGAGACTTTTCCAGCCGGCAAACTAGATTCTTTCCTACCTCGAACCCCTCTGGCTGTACCATAAAAATCTCCTCTGTAAGTGCGCCATTCAAAAAGGCAGTGCGAACATCCATTTGATGCACAACCATTTTATACCGACAAGCAATCGCCAAAATCGATCGTAACGTGTCCAGTTTGGCAACCGGAGAGTAGGTTTCACTATAGTCGAAGCCAAACCTTTGGCTAAAACCCCTAGCCACTAGCCGAGCTTTATAGCGATCTGGTTCTCCATTTATGCCATGTTTTAATTTAAAAACCCACTTACTTGTGATCGGTTTGCGATTTGCCGGCAGCTCAGTTAAAGTCCAAGCTTTGTGCTTATTTAGGGCTGCCATCTCATCATTTACAGCAGCTTTCCACTTCGGCCAATCCTTCCGTGCCTTCGCTTCAGCCAATGTTCTCGGCAATTCTTCGACATACTCTATGGCATTTAACGCATACGATGCGTACTCCATTTCATAGTCAGCTTGCCACGCCGGGGTTTTCCTAACACGCGGTGGTCTACCAGGGTTGCTGGATTCGATTGGATCATTCTCGCTGTCATGACACGATCCGGGTTCTGACTCTTGCACAGAGCAGTCTTCCTCGACAAAACTCTCGTAGTCCGATAGTGACTCATCTCTAGATGTGTTATTCTGCTCTTTTGGACCTCTGAAATCCGAATCCACCTCAACAGTTCCTGGTTTTTCATCATCAGCCGCAGCAACTGAGAAAACGTCCGAAACCCGTTCACTGACATATTTTGGGAAAGCTTCACCGTGCGAAGACTCCACAAAATTTACATCACGGACGTGCATCACTTGACGCTTTGTCGGATGCCATACTCGGTAACCATTATTCGCGTAACCCAGAAACAATCCTTTCCACGATTTCGCGTCTAATTTACCTCGTTGCTCTTTTGGTACATGCACAAATACGGTACAACCAAAAACTCGCAGCTTATGTACATCAGGTCTAGATCCTTCCCACAGCTGATAAGGAGTCATGTCAGGATCAATTGCACTGGAGGGACTACGGTTCAAAAGATAAGCAGCAGTCTGCACCGCACAGCCCCAGAAACTTTTGCTGACACCAGAGTCCTCTAACATCGCTCGCGCTCGCTCAACTAGAGAGCGGTTCATCCGCTCGGATACACCGTTTTGCTCTAGACTATATGCCACTGTCCATTCAATTTGAATTCCGCTTTGTTTACAAAACTGTTCAAACGGGCGATTTTTATATTCTCCCCCGTTATCACATCGCAAGCGCGAAATTCTCCGTTCGAATTTCGCCGATACCATCGAGGCATACTGCTGGAAACAGTCGTACACTTCGTCTTTTGACTTAATCAAAAACACCATCACGAAGTGGCTCCAGTCGTCAATAAAGGTGACAAAGTATCTCATACCGCCTATACCAATCGGTTTTACCGGTCCGCAAACGTCCGAATGTATCAGCTCGAGCACACGCGACGATCTCGGTTCCTTACGCACTTGAAACGGGTTTCGAGTCTGCTTGGCCGCAACACATGGTTTACAAACAATAACGTTTTGATCCTTTTTGCGACCGTTCAACTTTAAACCAAAACACATGTCTTCGCTTATCAATTTTTCCAAGCTTCGTGCATTCAGGTGACCAAAACGTCGATGCCACAGTTCCAGATTTGGCGGCACACGCCCGAACGCTAACAACGAATCACTTTTATTTCGAGTTTCGGCAAACATGTCCAAACGGTATAGCTTCCCGACGCGCGAGCCCGTTGCAATAATCTCTGAATTCCGATAGATTTGAACCGAATCACTTTCAAAGACTACCCTCATACCAGCTTCATCACGCCGCATCACCGAGAACAAGTTACACCGAAGCTCTGGCACGTACAGAACATTTTTAACGGAACACTTTATTTCCTTTCCATTCACGACAGAGGTTACCTTCACCGTTCCCGCTTGCTTCGCTACGATCGTTTCACCATCCTTAGCGATCGCGATCTCCACCGACTGCTTCAGCTCTTTCAAGTCAAAGAACAACGACTTGTCATTAACTAAATGGTCTGAGCAACCGGAGTCGATGTACCAATTCACTCTATCCGATCCGTCAGGACAAGTACTGCCCCTGCTAAACCCAGCGAAACACAATTCACTTTGTTCGGCTACGTGAGCTTTGGGTTTATTTACTTCCTTATTCTTTTCACATTCTTTCTTCTTTGCGGGACACTCTGCCAATTTGTGGCCCTCTTGCTTACAGCCAAAACATTTTATTTTTCTCTTCTTGGGCTGTTGTTTAAAGCCAGAAAAAGCTGCTTGTTCACTTTTCACTGTACACTCTCCCTTACCCTTCCTCTTGGTTTCTTCGTCTAGAAGCCGACATTTAACGAACTCCAGAGTGAGAACATCTTCCGGCATCGTTTCAATTGCCGTGACGACCGCCGAATAAGACGACCCGAGAGTTAGAAGAAGATGACACACAACATCAAGCTTATCCAGAATCGCACCAGTTGCTCGGTATTCACGCACCAGTTTGTCGAAGCAAAGAAAGTGTTGCTGCAAGCAGCCTGTTTCATAACGGAGAGTGAGCATTTGCCGCTTCAGATGCATTCTGATCGCCACACTGTGCCTTTCAAACACTCGGTGCAATGCATCCCATACATCTTTCGGGTGCTGTTTGTCTCGAACGTACTCTAATTGCGAATCATGAGTCCGCCCCACAAGCAAGGATTTGCATTTACGGTCCTTCTTGGCTCTTTTCTCGCGTTCCTTTGATTTCCTATTCTTAACCTCCTGGCTATCGGCCGGATCTTCCTTCAGCTCATCAACATCCGCAGCGTAGCGCTGAACGCACTCCACAAGTTCATGCTCTTCCAACAGCACGAGCATTCTGAAGCTCCATGCGGAAAAATTAGAGCCGTCGAATACCGGCAGAAAAATCCGATCTTGTTTTTCCTCTTCCATCGATATCACTTCCACTTGATTACGCGACGGAACCGATAAAGCGCATCCTGGGCTCAAAACCTGAAGTAGTATTTCGGATGGCCCAAACGAAGAAAAACCGACGAGAACTTAATTCACTGAGAAAACGTGTTTAATGAAAGGTAAAGAAACATGGAATGAGTAACAAAATGTTGTTGACGTTTTTAATAACGATCTTGCCAGTGGTGCCACTGAGAAGTGGGGGCAACGCAGCTCACAAGGTTGGTAGAGATGGTGAGTGCAAGGGGCTGCTCCATCAACACGGCTATCGTTTCTATATTATTCCTAGCAAGCCATGAAAAGTTCACTAGAAGAAAATTATTTTCGTCTCACGTTCAAAACGAAAAAGATCGTATAACATTCTTCACAATGGAAGCCTCACCGGAAATTTTGAAAAGTTCCAGAGGAGGCGATATTCTTTACTGGAAAGGCTTTCTGTACTGTTTAAATAAGCACGTAAGCTAAATACGACTTTTTATATGTCCAAAAGTGTTAAAAATGTTTCGTTACTTAGACGGACGATATTTTCTATTGGGATTGTCAGTACCGAAACAGACGAAATGAAGAACGCAGCAGCTACACGGCAAGAGTTGTAACGAAGAGACGGCACATGTTGTCATGACAACCGGATCAGATCATTTTCATGCACCGGATCCAATAGAAGTGGAGGCGATTAGACTGCGGATGTCAATAAAGCACCATGCGGCAGTGGTCCACCAGTGAGAATTGCTAGAACTGCCGCAATTGGGTTATCAAACGAGGTCCAACTGCAGGTTTCTTCGAACGCTCAGAGGAAGCTTGTGCAACGAGCGCGGTCAAAAGTGTCTCAAAGTGCTGATGACTCGGGAAATTTGATAATACCTGAAGAGTATCGGCGGACCGTCGACGGAGATCAATTTTTCAGGGGAAAAGTCAGTATCGAAGAGGGCCATGCCATATTATTCGCATCAACCGAAGACATAAAACGACTGCATCAAGCTCGATACTGGATCGCAGATGCAACGTTTGATACTGTCCCCGGGGATTATAGACAACTATTCTCAATTCATTCAAGTATTGCACCAGTACACACGCATACCATTCCAGCAGTTTACGTGTTGATGATCAATATGACAGAGGAACTTTACAAAAAAGATCTCGAAAAGCTAACAGCAGTTGCATCTGAAATAGACATTGAGTTAGCTCCAGAAATGATTCTGACAGACTTCGAGAAGGGCATGAATATTCTGATGCTTCGCAAATTGAATGCTTTTCCACTATAGCCAGAAAATTTGGAAACACATCCAAAAGCTTGGTCTGGTTCCAGTGATTTCGACAAACAAAAATGCAGCACTTTTGTTTAAAAAGTTGCGTGCTTTGTCTTTTTTACCATCAGAAGCTATTTCTCGATAATTTTCTCTCATCCAGCAGACAGCCCCAACAGATATGGCTCCGCTAATAAAGTATGTGGAAGAAACATACCTTCTTGGCCGCAAAAAACAAGGAAGATCTGGAAAAACGAAACCCACCACTTTTTCCACTCCAATTGTGGTCCATTTATGAAAACACAAAAAATGGACTTCCGAGGACAACGAATAATGTTGAATCTTGGCATAGCCGCTGGACCGCATTGGTAGGAGGACGACATGTTAGCAGTATTCGAATTATAAAGGAGATGCAGTTGGAACAAAAAACTGTAACAGGTCGCGCTGTTACTTTTCTTGTTCTTTTTTTGAGATTTTTTTTTAATTTCTATTTATGTTGTTTGGTATACAGTTACCAGCGAACTGGTTGGACCACTACATCACGCCACTACTAACAAATTCGATTTTTTATTTGGGACGATCGATAGTTGTCAAAAACAAAACCAAGGAAGATGGTATTAGTGTAGCATGGCATTGAAAACATGTTTGATCATTGTCTTTAATTTTTAAAGGCCAATTGATATGCGGTTTTAACAACAGCAGATTCCAACTAATGTAGTAGTTCTTTGAAATTGTTATGCCAAGTATGTATATTTTTAATATGCCTTGTTCATTGTTCAAAATTTGCGTATTGAATCAATATTTGATCGACTCATATTGTTCTGTTGGGTCAAAACATTGAATTTACCTTTTATTTATAACCATTGAAATTGTTCTTGGTAAAATATCATTCAATTAAAATTAAAATCGTCGAAATGACCTTTTGCGAAACGACCTATTCGGCGAAATGACCTTCGGCGAAATGACTCATTCGGCGAAATGACCCAGACCCGTGTTTATGTTTTAAAAGGACACAAACTAAAAAATGTTTTTTTAATAGTTTCGGGCTTAAAAATAGAAAAAGGATTGAGATATTAACTCACGGCACCAATCTGCATCAGAGAATGCCTTAACCCGCACACCCCTAAAGATCCCTATTACCTTTACACGACTATGGCACACGAGATAAACGTGCAATCTCTGGACATTTGCATAAGTACAAGCAATAAAACGATTGTCGCTTCGCTGGTTGGATCATCCAGTTTTCAGCTGCAATCATATAATAATTTTCACCCGCGCATAGACTTATCCAGCTGCGTTAGTATTGTGCCGTTTTGACGTTTAAATTGGGAGGAAAACAAATCATTTGCACTGCGAATTGGGAGGAAAACAAACCGCTTGTGGGCTTAAGGGGAGGGCGGTAGTATAAAAATGCGAGATTTCAGTGTGCGTATTTTAATCGTCAGATATCTCAATAGATGCTGTACACGGAAAACTTGGATTACCTAGCAGTAGGTAAACTGAAATCTCCCACACTACTTCTACAGTAAACGGCAAGTTACGGCGGGTAGCCTAGAAAAAAGTTTCAATAGCCTACCGATCGCCAGCATCTAGTTTAACCCGCCTAGCCGCCTGTGCGTTTACTGGTCTGTGCATCATACTTCCTCTAACGAAAATCTAAAGAGAAGTGGAGTCCAAATGTTTCCAAAAATAATAAGATCATGCCATTAATTTTGAGTAAAAAAATCATCACCTCATTCTTTTTTCCGGTTGTGAAATAACGACAGCAAATTGAAACTACCGACTGGTAGGTAAGGGATTTTAAGTGTGTAACATAGCACGAAGAGCACATCAGAAGCTTCGTGTCTATTCAAGTGTCACTCCATTTTAAACGCTCGAAATGGACGTCTGTTCTCTGTGGTGCGAGTTAAGTCTGTGTAATAATAAATGTTTTAAAAATCAGTGCAGTTTGAATTAAGGAAAATCAGTGCGTCCGGTATAGTGGTATACCTTATTGTAACACTCGATTTTTCTCTGATAATTTGGAATTAAATGAAAAATCGTTTACTTTTCTTGCACATATATAGAGTAAATCTAGGTTAAGAGTGTAACTACGGCTGCCACAACTGAACGAAGCCGCTCAATCAGGGGATCGGCAGCACTTAACGAAGGTTATTTCAAGGGCGCGAAAGTCAATCTTTGCTAGTGCAAATTTCACCAAAGGGCGTGTTGTGCGACCGAATGAAAATAATATTAACGCGATTTGTTATGTTTTTATGTCAAGTTTTGATTCGTTCGGATTGCGAAAATCCTCGTTTACGCGTGTTTCATCGATTTGATTACAGTCTGTATAGTATTAGAGTGAGCAAATGGTATTTTGCGGTGCAATTCAAACTGCTGCTTTGAAAGTTTTGCCCGCCTGACAGCCGCGTGTTGGCCCATTCCGAATGACGGCCTTCGTTATTTTACGTAACCAAATCGATAGGCTGGCATGACGTCACAATCTGTCAAAGTTTGTTCCACGGCCTAATTTTTTCCTTTATTCCGCGATGAGTTTGTCGTAAAGAGATTTTCGGATCGAGAAAATACAGAAAAACAAGCGTGAAACCGTAACCAAAGTGTGCAGAAAACTATCCGCCAGCTGAAAGCAGTTGGTGCAGCTGGAAAATCCGGCGAATTCGAGCTGGAAAGCACGTCTTGAGCTCTGCTGACAGATTCGGAGCTAACCTATATTTTTCGAGGCAGTTCGAGTTTTTTTTTTGTAGTATTTTCTCTCGCTCGCATACTCAGCAGAAACTCTGCTGGCACTTATGTGCTGCGTGGAGAGGAATTATAATTGATGATTCAATGCGATGTGGAAAACTGATTTAGACATGGTAGGTTCGGTCTGGGGTTGAATTCGGATTTGTTGTCCGGGTGGAATGTAAGTGGTTTGTTTTTGTCTTTATAGCACTTATTCGAGTATTGAACAGCCCGGAAGGTGCGGACAATTATGATTGATTTGGTGTGACGTCAAATTTTCCGAATCAAGAAAGTATGCAGAGCGGAGGAGGACCATTGCCGCCGGGTGGTATTCGGGTGGTGCCGTCAGGAACACCGACCTCCCAGCAGCAGTCCGATATGCAAAAGATACAGTCTCAACCTTCGATGATGACCCAACAGTATCCGCAGCAGAACGTGTTCCGACCGGGTGGTGCGAATCAGGTACCGCGTGCGACGCGCCCCATGATGCCGACGTTTCACCCGACACCGACGTATTTAGCGACGCCCATGTATCCCGTGCAGTACAATCGAATGCCATGGGCAAACTACGGGTCATTGCCAAACTATCAGCAGCCGTACTACCATCTTATTCCCAATCACCACCAGCAAAACCGACGTAATCCGGGCGCTGAAAACAATTTAGTTAATGTAAATAGCACCTATTCTGCAGGTCATCCGAACGGAGCCACTAATCCGCTCACGACTATTCCGCAGACTATGCAACAGGTTCAGCTATCGCAGCCGCATCCGACTCAACAATCTTCGCCAATGGCTGTGCCGCATGATCTACTACAAATGCAAATACACCAACAGCAACATCAGCAGCAGCAGCAGCAGCAACAACAACAACAGCAGCAGCAGCAACAACAAGCATCCCAACAGGTAACCGGAGGTGGTCAAGCGCAAATGGATCAACTTCAGCAAAATCCTGCTCAAGTCAGTGTCGGAGGACCTCAGCCACCGCACGCTATGTTGACAACATTACAACTTCCTCATCTAGCCCCGATCAGATCAGTTCCGACGGGGGATACAATGAAGAAGAAACGTTCTTTTGCTATTCCGATCATCGATCCGAATACGCAGGAGGATGTGCTGGAAAAAATCTACAATAATCCAACTCCACCGACATCAACGCCATCGTCGGTATCCAGCGCTGGCCCTCCGCCACAATCAACAGGATTATCAACGGCATCCGGAGTAACTGTAGCTGGTTCAGCAGTAGCACCGACATCGTCTTATAACACTATTCCTCCTAATGTACCCCAAGTTCCACTAAACGCAGCAGTTGAGTCCGACTATGATAATTACACAACTCATCCTCAGCAGGGCACTTCGGATCTGTCAGGACCGACCGGTCTGGGACTGATGCAGCATCATCAACCGCCACCACATCTACAACATCCGCCACCACCACCGAATCATCCTCCACCGCATGTTCATACGGGCCATTCCCATCATCAGCAGCAGCTGCAACAACACGACATGGGTCGATTACAAAGCGCAGCTCAGCACGAATCCATTTACCCGGGAACGATCAAGATGATGAATCCGCCACCACATCATTCTCATCATTCAACCGCGGAAATGACTCCTGGAGGAACACCCGTGGTATCTGCGATTGCCGATGGTCCTTCGGTTGAAATTAAACCCTATATGAAAAAGAAAAAGCCCAGCAACGAAGTGATCATTCAGCAGTCGCATACGCATCAACATCAGCCTCACAATCAACAACAGCAGCAGCAGCAACAACATTCAGTTCAGTCTCTTCCAATTAGTCAACAGTCGCTGCATCTCCAACATCAACAACCAGTAGCAACAGTTCTGGTGAGTGAACCCGTCGTACACATTCCGTCGTACAACATCAGAGCAGAGCGAACCATTTCGGAGAAATCGATTGCTGAATCAACCCTATCGACGGATGCGGAACCGTTTGTGTACACCGGTCCAAGCAGCCTTACTAATCAACCACCACAACAATCGGCGATGTTGGTTCGTATGGAAGAAATGACCCATCCACCACCGCTGGCTGCCATCGTCGTACCGGAAATGGTGGTTCCCTTCGTACCAGCAGTAACCGGACCAGTTCCAATATCGACTGTACTAATGGAACAACACCACCCGCAACATGAGACTGTTATTTCCACTCCGCTCAAACCGATAGAGGTGGAAAAGGTGGTGGTTGTTTCTCAGATGGAACCCACAAGGGCACCATCGGTGGCCCAAGATAGTAACAACAAAGCAGTAGACATTTTGGCAGCAACGGTGGAGAAAATTAGCTTAGAAGATAATAATAACAGTAGCAGTGGAACCAGCTCGAACCAAACTGGTCACAATAGTAGCAACAAGAAGAAGCATAACAAGAAGCGGAGTGAGGAACTGCTGGGTGCTAGTGAGACTGGCAGCAGCAAAGCTCCTGCAACAGTAGCAGTGGTGGTAGAACCGGTGGTGCCGGCGATCGATGAAACTGATCGATCGATTGTTTCGACGGCGGTGGAAACATCCCAACAGCATCAACAACCGCCGTCGTTAATTAGTAATTTAGTGGAACATAATACTAGTAAGTTAGATAATGATAACATAATTAATAATAATAATGTGGATTGCACCAGTACTACGATTACAACAACTACCGATAATACGACAGACAGCAACAACGCATCATCGCCGATGGAAAACGCTAAACAACAACAACAGAAATCGCTCGATTCCCGACAGCACACCCCCGCAAAGGCGGATGAGGAGAATAATGTCCCTCAAATGTTAACTCAACCGCCACCACCAATTCAACAACAAGAGTTTGACGCCAATAAAAATGTCGTCAGCAGTGACGTGGAAAGTATGAAACCCGTCGAAACAGTACTAGAACCGGCGACGACGGTGGATAGTGAGCAGCAACAGCAGGCCCTAGTGGCACCGACAAACGAACCAACAGTTAAACCAATTCTGCCGGTTATCAAAAAATCTCGCTCGATCACCCGGATCGAGTACGATCCGGACCAGTGGAGTCCGGAAAATCCATCGGGAAAGAAGAAATATTCCCGCGATCAGCTTATGCAGCTTAAGCATGCTGCTCCGGCATTTGAAAAGCCGGTCACTCTTCCGATTAACTTGGAGAATCTTATAACCAGAACAAACCACGGTGGCGGAGGTGGTGGTCACCCCATGGGAGGTGGCAATCAATATGGAAAGGCCAATTTTACCGAAATGTTGCTTCCGACTTTTATCAAAATGTGCGGCGGTGTTGGTGGTGGTGGAGGAGGTGGTGGCGGAAACATGGGTCAAATGCGGCAACCATATCCGGTGAAGCGTACCTCTCAACAGGGCAATCAGGGCCCATCCGGTTCACAGTCTAATAAACAATCGCAGCAGAGCATGAGTAAAACCGGATCGAAGATCATTCGCCTGCAGCTTGACGAAGAAGTTAAGCTAAACGAGTGTGCGAATGCGTGGCGTCCAAGACACTTGCAGTCCACCGAAAATCTGGACGAAGCTGAACGTGGCACACAGGAACTGTACAAAAAATTCCGCTCGGTGCTGAACAAGCTAACGCCGGACAATTTCGATAAACTGGTGCAGCAGGTCAAAACGTACGTCATCGATACGGAGGAACGGTTAGCCGGTTGTATCAAGCTCGTCTTTGAAAAGGCCATTTCCGAGCCGAACTTCTCCGAGGCCTATGCTAAGATGTGTAAAGAAATCGGCACGATTGCCGTGCTGGCCGACAACGACAAAGAGACTAGTTTCCGGACGCGTTTGCTATGGCAGTGTCAATCGGAATTCGAAGCACGACGGAATGATCAAACTATGGCCAAAAAGGAGAACCGCCTGAAGCTGGAAACAAACAAGGGTCTCGCCAAAGAACAACTCGAGGAGCTGCGCGCACAGCTGGAAGAGGATGAACAGAGGGTTCGAAGAAGAGCCGTCGGAACAGTCCGATTCATCGGTGAACTGTTCAAACACGGTCAGTTGGCGTCGAAAATTATGCACAGCTGCATCAAGCTTCTGCTGATGACCGAAGACAAAAACTACGACGAAGAAACGCTCGAGTGTGTCTGCAAACTGTTGACCACAATCGGCTCGAAGATGGAAGACGAACACAAACAGGAACTGGGCAAGTATTTTGAGAAGATGGGCGAAATTGTCAAATACAGAGATCAGTACAACATAAGCAGCCGAATTCGGTTCATGCTGCAGGACGTGATCGATTTGCGTCGAAACCGATGGCAACCACGCCGAACGGACCTCAATCCGAAAACAATGAACCAAATCCAGAAGGAAGCTGAAACCGAACAGCTTCAAATGAACATGAGCTTCATGAACCGAAACAAAGATAGTGGCTATTCGAGTGATATGGGTCGAGGAAACCGGGGCAATATGCAAGGAGGGCAAGGCTCCAAGATGGGTTCCGGATTCAATCAAGGTTCACTGGGACGTGGCGGAAATCAGGGTTCCATGAAGAGTGGGCGAATGCAGACGGATGATGACGGTTTCCAGCAAATCTCCAATCGAAACAATCGCTCACTGCCGATTGATCCGAAAAAGATCAACATTCCGAGCACTGTCGACATGACGGCCAGACTCGGAGCGGCTACCAATTATCAGAACTGGAAGAACACTAGCAACATGTATGCAGCGCTAAACAGCGAAGAAAACCAGCAGGGAGGTGGTGTCATGATGGATCGCGACAGTGATCGTGATCGAGATCGAAGCGGAAGTAATCGAGATCGTGATCGCGATCGTAACCAGCGTGATTGGGAACGTGACCGTGATCGTGAGCGCAGTGTAGGTCACAACAAAAACTCCGGTGGTAAAGACTCGTATCACCACAACAAAGGATCGATGGAACGAGACCGGTTCAATCGGTACGGCGGCAGCAATAGTCAGAACGATGATCGTATGGGTCGTTCGTCCCGGGAATCGTCGTCGGGTAGCATGAGACCGATGAGTGGTCAACAGCACAGCAACAGCCAAATGCATGATCGAGACAGAGATCGTGATCGGGATCGTAATATGGGCAAAATGCCTCCTCCACAGCAACAGCAACCATTGCCAGGTCGATCCTCCCAGCAGCGACATATTCCAACACAATCCAATCAACAGCAGTCATCATCGCAATCAGGTCAGCAGGGTCGGTCAAGTGGTTTACCGTCAGCCCTCTCAAAATCTGGCTCCGGTCAGCTATATCTGGCACCACCCCAGCAACAGCTGCCAGCATTCGCCATTCCAAAGGACGCCACGGTGCGAAGAAACTTCCTCCCACCGGACAAGGAAACCGAAACGATGCTGGCCAAGTTCTCCAAAACCATCAACATCGAAATGGTTGACGAGGATATTGAATTCAGTTTGGACCTGCTGCAGCAAATCAATCCCGAGTACTACCATGCCGCCGTCAGCCAACTGTTCTCGGATAACATTGATCGAGACATCAAATGGCGCTCGATAGTCGTCCGGACAATTAACCAGATGTTCGAGGCTAAACTGATCACCAAAGCGGACTATCTGTACGCTCTGGAGGAGCTATTCAAGATCGCAGAAGATTTAATCATTGATCTACCTCAGCTGTACAAGTACATGGCCACGTTCTACGTGCCGTTGCTTCACAATCGCCACATTACCCTGTCAGATATCCGATCGGTTGCGCAGGTAATTGTGGACATCCACGGTGCTGTCATGCTGAAGGAACTGCTGCTCCAGTATGAAGACATGTTCGGTAAGGATGCCACCGTGTTGCTGTGGTACGAATCATCCCTCGATTTTAGCGATTTCATAAAACTGACACCGGCAGATCGGGAGAAATATCTGCACGATGCCAAACTCGGTTATCTGCTAGATTCCGGCAGCAAAGCACTGGACATGCAAACGGTCGGTGCACAAATCAAACAATTCCTCCGCAGCAATGCCAAGTTTAAGGAAATCTTCGACTGGATTACAAGTTATGTCGGTCCGGAGCGGGTAACATCCAACGAGTTCATCCGCACCATTACAAAGGCGGTAATCGAGCACTGTATCGACAACCGAACGAAACTGAATCTGAGCGAAATCCAGAAGTGGTACCAGATTCTGCAAAAGTACATCGACAGCAAGGCGGATCGGGAACTGCAAGCTATGTACGCCATCCAGCGGCTGGTTGTGGAATTGGAACATCCGCAGAACCTGCTGCACACGATACTGGAGCAGCTGTACGACTTTGATGTGATAATGGATGGCTTCGGCCTCTGGAAGGACTCGTCGGATCCGCTCGAAGCGGAAGGCAAGGGGGTATGTCTCAAGGGAATTACGCAGTTCATGACCATGTACATGGAGAATCTGAGCGATGATGAAAACTGATGCTGATTTTTTTTTAAAAGCGAGGGGGAAAACGTGCGTAAATATTTGACTATATTGGAAACATTATAATAATGATTATACTACTAATAAATAATTGATAAAAATATAATGAATAAATCTAACGTTAAGATCAACATTTATTTACATATATATTTATAAATTATCAAATAAAGTATCTGGTGAACCACAAATGGTGTTTTTTGCGATGGCAAAAATTGAGACATCATCATGATTACAACATGGCCACCGTTACTGGTTGGTCGCTTATCGGTAACGAAGCCGATTGCAGGGAGTCAAACGTGAATAAGCAAATTAAGTTAGAAGTTTTATTTTCGATCAGAGAAAAATAATCGTGCATACAACGTGGCTAGCTGTACATAATGACCTATGCTTGAGCACCGAGTTAATCTATTTAAGAGACATTTCGGAATATGCTTATCGCTAAGGCATTCCGAATCTGTTCGCTTCAACTCTTGGCGGCTCGGAAATGATAAGAGAAATTAATGAAAAAAAAGACGCAGAGTGAAAATTCTCAAGTAACATGATTATTGTGATTAGGTCGACTGTTGAAATACACTTTAAGAAAAGCATGGTAAATGATGTTTCTTGCGGGACATCGCACTTGGCAAGGAGTTTGCCTAGGAACACAAATAGTCAGTCTTAAGTACTATTTACACCCATCCGATCCGTTTCAGTTCCGTGCACGGACAACCAAGATTCTTTCATACAAATCAATTGCGAGCATTCAGACTCCCTTGTGTTTGCCATGCTAACTGTGATAAGCGGCGAGAAAAAAATTGGGAGAGCACCTTGTAGGCGGTGTTCAGTAATGTGATTGCTGAGTTTGTATTTGTATTTCATCGCAGTTGTTGCAGCCATCCTGTTTTTACATTTTTTATAAAAGAAATGTGTAGAATTCGCTCATACTTTCAAGATTTTTTCCGATGCCCAGAGGGCTGAGTCTTATGCACCAATCGACTCAGCTCGACGATTTGGGTGTTTTTTTTTTATTTTTTCTTGCTGAGTTTAAAAAGCTTCAAAAGCCTGGCCTGTGGTGCATTAGATGCTGGTACCATGAGCCATTTAGTTCCTGTTTCCGTGAGTTATTCAGCTCCCAGCCTTATAACGATCTACTCGGATAGTCCCCAAATTACCCTAATCCGACTGGGAGTTCCCCGGCAACGAATACCGGTGTCTGTTTCGTGAACCAATTAGTTCCCATTATCAATGCGATTCTGTCGGATAGTCTGACGAAGATTAACCTTATCACAAAGAGTAATTTCTTACAGTAAACATGAATAGGGTGACTATACATCCTGATTTCCCAGGACATGTCCTGGTTTTTCACTGACTGTCCTGGTGTCCTGGGAAGTCGAGGCAAAAGCTTGATTTGTCCTGGTTTTTCCCCCTTAAGCCTACAGGTGTTCAATGAAAATGAGTTTTTTCAGTAATGTAGTTGAAAAACAAAAAAAAATCTTCAACGAATTCAGAATTTTTTATTAAAAACATAATGTTTATTCTTCAAAATTACGTCAATATTGGAGAAGGGGCCCTGGTCAGCCTACGACGCAACTTAGTCGCGATGCTCTCACAAGAGCACTGGACGGCACTGACGTCCTTCTTCCGGATACAATTCCGGATCCTGGGGTAAGCTGCTTCGTATCCTTGACTCGCCAATTATTTTTAAACATTAAAGCACTGAGGGAGCCGAAAAAAACCCTAATGGGACGGCACTGGGGCAAGTTAGTCGGGTTTCTTACTTTTGGCACATACGGTATCTTTTTCTGCTCAGCGTCTTCTTGGCGGAATGGGAAGACGTCTTGTCCGGCACACGGGGGACCGAGTCTTCTTCCGACAGATGATATCCTCTATCTTGAGGGCTCGGTGAATCAAGGCCGGCATCACTCAAACTCGTTTCGTCCTTGTTGTCTAACAGCTTTTTCAACGTTTCCTTCTTCTTCGTCATTATCTTCGCCGGCGGCCGCTGCCGGCCTTCCGCTCCACGCTCAGGGATGCCAGGATCTGGTAGGGGAATTGTGGGTAAAATGAACAGGTGGGGGGGGGGGGTAAATGAACAGGTAGCCAAATCAAGTCAATGTTAGTTAAATTTAGAACAAACTTTACAGAAACGTGACCTGCCAAGTGTTCAAAGGATATTGAAATCATTTCTTTTGATAAAAAGCTGTCGAATGTAAAATAAATATGATGAAAACCAAATTCGGCATTCATGTTTGTCGCTGATGTTAAATTCGGCATGTAGTATATAAGGTCTTTTGTGGTGAAATGTTTATTTTATTATGAAAATGGCTGTTTGAAAATACAATGTCTTAGGGGGTAAAATGAACAGGTTATAGTGGGGGCAATATGAACCATCTTGCTGCTCCAAGTACCAAGCCTCAAAATTAATCGCTAAGTTCAAGCTGCTATATCTTCACTGTTCTCCAACAGATGCTTTAAGTTTAAACACCTATGGATAACCCCAAGTTTGTAGATGTGTTTCGATGTCACAGAATTGTAGATTGGTTAGTATTACATGAAAATTTAATGTTTCCGTGACAAGTTTTTTTTTGCCTACAAAATGTCCTGTGTGTATGCAATGCTCATGTGCCGCTGGGACATCAGCATTGCTCGGAAAATTGTTTTCAACGCTAAAGCTACAAGTACACTGTTTGTAATAACGTCAAATATTTGACATCTTTCGTGAAATAAATTTTAACTGCTGTGTACTGGCTCTTCAAATATTTGATCAAACACAGTTTACCAAATTTTTCATTCGTGTTTGTCAAAGCGATTATTTGTCTATTTGTCAAACAGTGTACTGACCAATTTGTCAAAACTTCAAACAGCGTAACGCTGCAGTTTGTCAAACTTGTCGATGGAGAAGTTTGTCAAACTTGTTGATGGAGAAATTTGTCAAATTTGTTGATGAAGAAGTTTGACAAACGTGCTTTGCTCATTCAGGATAGCAAAATACGCCGCACGCGAAACTGATTTGTTTTGACAAAATTTGTTTTCAAAACGAAAAAAAGTTAAGGTTTGAAATTCGGCTGATTGATTGATTGTTTTATTTACGTGACTTTAAATAATTCATTCACCACGTTAAAAAAAATTCGGCGCTATTTTGATATTGTTGGTATTTGTCTTTCCAGGAAAATCATGCCTCAAATAAATCGGAAAGGTACAAACTATTTGAATTCAATTGTTTGATACATGCTGAAATGTAAGCAAATGCCATTTCTTTTGAATCCTTTCCGATAGTTCACCAAGAATTAGTTGCTCTCGAAAAGCATACAGCAGTTGAGTATACTGCCAGTCTTGCGTGGTATTATCACTGAGAACTGACATACAAGTTATCAACTTGTGTAAGAAATTAAACTGTCGCTTTGAAATGACAACAGCAAGTAGCGACTTGCCACTGGTCGGCGCTTCGATCGGCCAGCAATCGCTATACGAGACTTGTATGCAAAATTGGATACAATAGTGACTCACGCATGCAAATTTGTATGCGATGGTGATTTTCAACGTATTTTCATTTAAATTTTTACACAGGTTTTTCGGGAAAGTTTGTTCTAGCTTATATGTCTGTTTTCTGTGGTATTATTGTCGAATGTATCTATTTGAATTCTACATCCTGGTCAGACCGCAGCCTGTGTTGACTATTGTTATTTTATCATAAAGTACTGAATGAGCTCATGGAAATCGAGATGATTAAGAGTCTGTCGATAGCGATTCCATCGAATCCATCAAACGGAATCTGCGTCTGGCGCTGGATATTTACGCTACTAATGTTGGTGCGCCAAATACTACCCAATAAACGGGTATCATCACCACTTGCCAAAAACATGCTCAGGACAAATTGCTCAAATTGCCCGGTGTTGTGCTTGGTAGCTTTAACAATTTGGGAACGAGAAAGTTATTTTGGCTTCGGCAAATCGCCTCTTCTTCGTCCGTCTCCAGATCTCTCAAAACCTCTGTCGAACAGTTTGTGTTTGGATTTGTTGCTCATGTGGTACACCTCGCTTTGCTGATGCTTGAATGTTTGGCTGTAGATTTTACACGAGTACATCTTTTCCTTCACGTCGGTATTACAAGCCTTGCATTTGGACACATATGTGTTATACTTTTTACCATAATCGCGACAATCAGTTTCCCGGTGGCATGCAACTTCTCGTGCAGCCGGAAACTTTTCACCGATCGGTAGACCTTGCTATATACTCGACATTTGTGCTAGGGCAGCACGTCAACTTCGCGTCCTATACCATTATCTGGTTGTGTTAGGTCCGCAGGTGCACCGTCAGATTGTAGGATTGAGTAAACCCTCGGTCGCAGTATTCGCACACGTACGGAGTTTTCCCGGGTTCTTCAGCGTTATCGATTGAGTGAATGTTTTCGAACAGTGGGGACACATTTGAAGGGCTTTTCACTTGTAACAGTAAACAGTATATAATTGGAATTTACAGAAAAGAAAATAAGTAAAACCCTAACCTACTCGTGTGCCATCGAATGTGCGTCGTCATGAGGTACTTGTCCGCAAACTCTTTATTACAATATGGACATCGGTTCCGAATGGGTAATGAACGATCCTTCGTTAGCGGCAAACCAGCAGATCCATTTTCTCCTTTCGAATTATTTTGTTTCATCTTGCGATCCGGATCCATAAATCCACGAAAACGCTCTGCAAATCACCCATTTCAACTTTTTCCTCTACCATCCCGCTAATAACGTAAATCTTCCCATTCTCTACCTTGATGCGCATTTCGGTTTTTGGTTCCAAAGGAAAATGTTTAACTCATCAGCATCTTCCACTGCGTTTTCGATATCTGATCGCTCATCGTCCGCATCCTCGTGTACTAACTCTGGATCCACTTTGATGTCAACTTCTTTCATGCTAGGCCAAATCTGAAAGCAGCTTTCGGAAATAATTAGCTGCTGTATGAGGGTTCGGCGGCGTTTGTAACATGTAATGTAGTTAAATTGCACTAGCGAGGCAATGGAAAAATTTGGCATCGTCAGGGTGCACCTGATTTGTTCCTTTCGTTCTTCCGTAACGGTAAGCACGCGCCGAAAGAGTGCTCTACATAGGCCAGCGCAAAAACCACACCTGTCGGAGCTGTGGGAGAAATGTGGCCACTTTACTGTAAATTGAGAAAGTACATAAACAAGTGAGCGAGAAATGCAACTAAAATCCATACCGTGTTCATCGCCGTTTTGTATGTCCAACAATACAAGAGGATCACATATTTTTCAAACTCTCGTTCTAATCATTTTTTATCCAATTGAAGTCTGCCTAAACTTTTTTGGGGTAGACCAGAGTTTTTAATAGTAGAGTTGCGTAAAGAGGATTGGCAACATTGGACCTATCATTGGTCTTTTTTAAATTTTGGCAACCTTTTATTTTTAGTTAAATTTCAAATGACTTAACCCGAACGCTTCAGTTAGAAGTTAACTTTGTGCAAAATTTAAAATTAAGTGTTTAAAAATCAGTACGATAAATAACATCGTATAAAGAATTTAAGCTTTTTCCGGTTCTCAACTGATCCGCAACTAAGAACGAAATGCATTGATTTTTGCCGCTTGCCGTCTGATTGGGGTGTGACAAAAAATAGTCGAATTTGCAGCGTAAGATAAATTTGAAACAGGTACATATGTATAAGTGGAATTCATACACAAATTTGTCAAAATTTTAGCTGCACTTTAACTATGAGAAATACCTTCATATTTCCACTGTCGGTGGAAGATTATTAACACTACCCAGAGCTGTTCCGGTGTTTGAAATAGTGCCAAATTTGAATATCAGTGAACATATATTTTTTAATAATTGTCATTAAGCGAAATATTAACATTATTTAAATGTTAATATTACATCATTGAATTTTTTCTCATAATGATAATCACATAATAACGATACTCCCCACGCATTCGAGCATTGTTATTCTTCGTGTCCGATAGGTAGACGTTTTGAGTGTTCAATAGGTAGATTTGCTTCAGTCTTTGCGCAACTGTTCTTTATAAACTGTGGGGTAGACCTTGTCGCTGCAGAGTTCTATGCAATTCCTTTTACACACACACACACACACACACACACTAATTGGGGTTTTGTTTTCCTCCAGCTGACATATATAAAACTCAGCCAATTTAAACGTTCGAAACAGCTCGCCTGAAGTATTTATAATGGTGTTGAAATGCTCTGTGTCGCTGTAAAACTTATTCAGGAGACGTACTGTGTAGATATCTGACGTTTGAAATACACACACCAAGATCTCGCAATTTTATACTACCGCCCTCCCCTTAAGCCCAGGAGTGGTTTGTATTCCTCCCAATCCAAACGTCTAAACGGCACAGTACCAACGCAGATGGATAAGTCTATACCGGTTGGTCAGGTTCCATCATAAAAAAAATCCGACCGAAAAGCTATTTTCGATTTGTTTTCCTCCACCTGTGACTGGTGGAAGAAAACAAATCGTTGAACACATAAATGCAGTTACAGATTGGCAAGTACTTTATAAAATGAAAACAAATAAAATGAAAATTTCAATCATATATGAACAGCATGCTTTGATCGAACAGCGCTTCCAAATTAATTTTGCTTCTACAATTCGACCTGTCAACACGAAGGGTAGACAAATTTGATTTCGTGGTGAGTCATAAAATGATTACCCTTTTGTGTGGGACCCTGGCGTATTTAAATTGTATTTGATCACCCTCTTCATAATCACGAACAAAGGAGTGCGATATAGTTGCTTCGACCATTCAAAAAATAAAACAAATTTTCTGGAAAATCATTTGGCATCCCTGCGCTAACACAAATATTTCATGTGTTTGCACTCTTGAAAATTCATGAAGTTCAAACAGCACAAATTTTTTTTCGCATGGCGATTTGTTTGACGTATACGCCGGTTTGACTATATTTGACAAACAGTGTACTGATCCATCAAACTTGTTTTATTATGTTTGTCAAACAATATTAGGCGTAACGTCCGGTAACGCAGCAATGCAAATATTTGATGAAAAAAGTTTGTTAAACAGTTGATCTTGTGTACTGGCCTTGTCAAATTTGTTTGTCAAACACGTTTATTTGATCAAATTTTGCTTCATCAAATATTTTACGTTATGACAAACAGTGTACTGGTAGCTTTAAGCATTGCATACATACAGAACATTTTGCTGGTCACTAGAAGGTGTTCATTTTACCACCAGCACATGTTCATTTTACCCACACGCTATAAACATGTCTCTTTTTTGGACATGTTTTGAAATCAAGAATAATTTTTTTTTAATTCGTTTATTTAGCACGGCTCAAGGCGTTAGCTTCACGGAGCTGTGGATCTTTTATATATTTACATGATGTAAAAAATAAAAATAATAAACAATACTACTCTAAGAGTCTATCCGATCTCGTACGCGCGACTTGCCATTGCGCGCGGAGATTCGTTTTCGTGTCGGTGAAATATTTGCATCCACGTCAACTGTATTATGGGGATCAATCATATCTCTATCGTCGTTGCACATGTCCGGGTCATCATCGGGGTTACTGCCTTGATGTTCGCGATCAGGTGTTGTTCCTAACTTTTTTTCCTTTTCGGGTCACGAGCGTGAACCCTTCGTCATTGTCAGTAGCTCCCTCATTGATGGTATTAGCTGTTGAGTTTGTGGTACTTGACGCGGCTTTCGCAGTTGTCATTATTGCTTGAACAGCAGCCACAAATTTGGCAACCGTTTGTGGCTCAGGGAATGATATTGGAGACTGAGTGTTGGCATTTCTTTCTGTAGATGAGCTTTTCTTAGCGGTTTCTGCGCATGGTTGTCCATAATGTGCCGTTTGTTCACAGAACTGGCACGTGTTAGTTTGTCCTTGGTATGTACATAGAGTTCGCTGTATAATGGTATCACCCCCTTCTGTTTTGTACTGCAGGGTAAGGTAGGAGGGAATAGGTTGGTCTACACGCATTCTCACCACAAAAACACCATTTGCTATACCTGGAAAGTAGTTCCTCCACGTGTCCTCCGTAATGGACTCCACTTCTCCGAAATACGACATGAATCTTTTAATGGCCACTTTGCAAGTACGTGGTGCCAAATCATGTAATTTGACTTCCACGTTTCCGTTATCCATATACACGGGGATCTTGATTTTAACGGTGTCACAATCCAGCACGTGTCTCAAGTTGTTTTGCGAAATGAATCTTTTCGCATGGGCGAATTTGTTGAACGTTATCAGCACCGCGTGTCTGACGTGCTCCAACTGGATGAAGCTGACTTCCGAAAACCGAAGCTGCATTTTCACCTTCAGCAAATGTTCTACATCACCAATACTTGGTCTTATGCGGAAAGACCGGAAGTAAATGGCCACCGTGTTAGCCCGAAGAATCACATTTTGTTGATGAGGCTCAGTCATCTTGATAGATCACCACACAAGAATAATAGTAACGGTTTCCTTTGTTCTCAAGACAACGCACACAAGAAAAAAAGCAACTGTTTGCGCTGGCTTGGGTAGCAGCAGAGAGAACACTGGTATTGTGACTGATGCCTTTGGTGGTTGAGAATAGACTGTGAAATCAAGAATAATGTTTGAAAAGTCGTGTTTATGTCGAAGTATTTTCACCAAATATGTACAAAACATGTCTAACAAGAAACATATAAGGTCATTGTAGTATCTCAATCACTTATTAGTTAGAAAATAATGACTTTGCTTAACGTGTTCATTTTACCACCAGTTTCCCTAAACTGTACTCACGGGCACGTTTTCGTCTCGAAAGTGGTCTACCGTAAAATTTTTCCTCGATGGCTCAGTGTTTCGTAAAACCGCACAACACGCTCGCGGAGTACTTGCTGTTTCGACGCCATCTTCGATTGAACTGACAACACCCGAACGAAAAGAAACATGTCTCCCATTTATAGGAAGTCCAGAGAGCAATTCTCTTGGAGAGAAAAGAATTTACGCTCTTTTCTTTAATTACAGAAAGGTATTGAAATCATTCCCATTTTTTATTGAACACCCGTTATATTTCTAATTATTGAGTTTTCGCTTTATTCACTCTGCTCCAGAGTACGACTAACAAAACTTAATACACTCGAATCTCTCAATTGTATCATCCGATGCCTTTTTTAATCTCTAGATACACCTTGTAGTACCTCGTTATTTCTTTTTCCAACTTACTTTTTTACATGAAAATTGAAAAGAGAAAGAGACGTTCGTATGTACGTACCATATGAATGAGCTGTAGTATGTTTGCAACAACATTTGGCAATCTAACAAATCGAACCTATTCCAGTTGTGGACCAAACTCTGGCCGCTATCAATGTCGATGAAACAATGATTCCGGGATCCGAAAAATTTCCTATAGTACCTACCTCTAAGAAGACACATCGAAGTTTTGGCGATTCTGCTTCTTCTAGAGTGCTCTTGCAAGTGGCAGTTTTTCGTTTTACTGGAAATCCATTTCATAAAAAAGAAAATGGCAAAACAACAATAACTGTCGTGGAAAAACCTTATTGAGTGCACTCTCGAGCTGGTAATTATGGAACCGCTTTAGGATCAATACCAGTTCCTAATCAATCTACTTTTCCATCTCAATCGGATCGGAAGCTATAATCACGCTGCTTGTTAACAGTGCAGTGAATCAAACGAACGTTTCTACATACAGTCTGCTGTTTATATGTACCGCGCCAGCAAAGCAATCGAAAAATAACAGTTGTCCCAAGCCAGTGTGGAAAATAATGCACCGTTACTTTCATTGATGCGGTATCGATCGTTTATTTAAAAATGATTGAAACTCAGCAGCAAACTTTGAACAATCTTCGATACAATACAGTGGTCGTTTGTCCAATCCTCCCTTGTGTTCGCGAAGTGGAACAATTTAAAAAGGCGCATACTCGCATTTAAAACTTTGGCCAATTCGAAAAGTTTGGCTATGGGAAACACCATGCAACACGTCGACAAATTTTAGAATCAAGATACCCGTTTGGATTTACAATGATAAGACTGGTGTGCGTCTGCACGATCTATCCCCGTGTACAACCAATAAATTCACTATTGATGTCGAAGTACGTAACGGTGAAAGTTTGAAACCTGAAAACTTTTTTCCAGGTATATCTAATGGTGTTCGTATCGTGAGAATGCGAGTTACGTAACCTATTCCTTCATACCTGAACATTCAATACAAAATAGAAGGTGTAAGCAAATCTCAAATCACGCTGTCCACATATGAACGACAGATCCCTACGTGCCAACCCATTTGCGAAAGCTACTAATGAAACAACATCAAATGCGAGAAAACCCAACAACATTAACTAAATCACCAACAACCGGAGTTGCAACTCAGCCACCAACGAATGCTGGAACAACAGAATCTACACACATCGTGTCCGATCATTGTGATGGTACTTACCAAAAGCCTTAGTAGAAAGGTACGCAGAGAGCGTGCAGAAAGTGAAGCCAAAAAAAAGTCTACCTATCGAGCAAAATTAGAATCCAGCTTTGCTTCAGAGATATCAGAGATGGATTCCAATTGGTCGGTGTTAAGTCAGACCGGACTAAGTGACAAAATATTGATTTCGAGAAAAACGAGTTTAAAGTTTGAATAACAGCATCCTTTACATTATGATTGGAAATTATTTTTTTCCATAATTCTTGTTTATTGTTACATATTTCAAATCTGGCAACAGTCGATTGTAGCTGACGGTTTTCTTTATCCACTGCTATCATTATCTCATTTTTTGATGTTTTGCGACTTAGTCCGGTCTGACTTAACACCGACCAATTGTGCTCGATAGGTAGACTTTTTTTGACTTCACTCTTTGCGCAACTGTTCTTTATAAACTGTGGTACTTACCAATCAACTGCTAGCGCCCCCGACAATAAAGTAAATGACAAAAAATACGGATACACGATCGTGACCCGTTGGTCCAACAAACGATTCAAACCAGGTAATCATGCAAACCCATACAACATCAAGAGGACAGTATGGACGAAAGCGATAAACCGAGTGAACGAGGACTAAGTGATTTACATGGCTTCGCGCCTGGGCATGGCTACTTGGGACCGTTGATGTTTCTGCTTTGCTTCAATGACGTGTATATAGTGCTGAAAACTCCTGCACAGACGATCTCATAATAATTCGTCTCATTTGCTCAATTAAGGATTGCCGATTTCTTCAACAGCATGAAACTTTCGCTGGTAGTGGTGTAGCAAGAACTTCGCGTGTGTGTGTAAATCCTAAAAAGCACGGTGATCGAATTCCCACGAAAAAATTTCTGGTAGAGCTCTTCCTCCCAGACCCACAGAACTTTTTTACTGCCGAAGCTCTACATGCCCGACCCCAGATCTTTGTAACTGCCGAAAACCTCGAGCATGACCCGGGGTGTAAAGTGGTCACAACTGTGGCCACAATCCGGTAACAACCACTTTCTACAACAGATGGAATCCTCTGTCATTCTTTTTGATTTTTTAGAAGTTCATCCAAATCAAAACACTAATATTTGACAGTTTGAGCAGGGTGGCCAGATAGAATTTCTTAATATCGCTAGACTCAATAAAATATTTTCGGTAGTTATCGGTAGATTATATTTTGGTCGACATTATTGTGCTTTGCAGGATAATCGCTCGATATACGATTATATGAAAGCTCTATCTAGATGGACGCGTGACAGCCGCCTATATAAATTCATGGGCAGCTTTTTCTTTGAAGCTTTTGAAAAGCACAAAGCTAGTAGAAAAATAAACAAACATTGCAAAAGAAGATCCTCTACATTCATTTGCAATTGAGACTGATTATCACTCCTATAGTTCGCTTATATTCGACTGTCTCATTGTCTAGTGGCTCCACTGAAATCGGCTTGCGGAGCAACTGCGGCTATATTTGATGCGCCTTTCAGACGCCCGCAATGTGAGATTTTATTATAAGCGCGACAATAAATTGTAAAATAATAATGTACTGAACCGACATCTGTAGTTTTCATAAAATAATATCTATAGTTTTCGGTGAGATTAAGAGAATATCGATAATTTTATCACGATCGTCTGTGAAATGGCAGGGAAGCCTAGTATCGGCAGGATACCGTTAAATCGGTACGTCTGACCACCCCGGGTTAGAATGAATTTTGAGGAAATTCATTGAAATAGTGAAAAAGTATGGGGAAGCAAGGCAAGTTAGGACAAGAGCATATGGGGTGAAACGGGCAGTCTGCAGTTTTTTCAATTTTTCAATAGTTAGAGGTACCAAATCATCGCGACAATATGAAAAATCGATTCAGAGATGAACAAGGAAGGGTTTTATCACATAAAATTTTTTGACAAGAAAGGTCTATTCCCCTACCAGATCTTGGCATCCCTGAGCTAGCGTGACGAATGAAAAAAAAAACTTTTAAAGTCACGTAAATATTGCCCATCCTATGAATTTTAAGACTCTAGCGCGTAAAATTTTTGACAACTAGTTTTCCTCGCTCACTAATATTCATGCATAATTTTGACAACAACAATGTCGTGTCATTTTTTATCGATTAGCATTGGAAATTGCAATTAAGATTAGTAGATTAGCTAAAGATAAGTAACATCTATGGTTGGTTTTATCATTAAACAACGCAAAATGGATGAAATCTTCCTCTTGTCGAATCTGCTTGGAGCTCCAAACAGGTATTGCCACTCCACTTTTGCCGCTTGTAAAAATAACTTCTCGCTTTAAAAAAAAATTCGCCAACAGCCAAAAACTATGAGTGAATTGTTTGGCAGTACTTCCAGACTCCCCATTTACCCACTTCCTTGCCGGAATTATGGCCCTTAAAATCCCATACCGCAATCAGCAGTTAGCAACCAAGCAATCCTTCCATCAATTTGTTATGAGAAAGTCTGCTTTCAATTTATTGGTGATCAACATTTTCTGCTTTGCTGATATCCATCCCGGTGTCGGACAAGCTTAAGCTGTATTCAATCATTTTAGTTGACAATGCAGCACCAAGAGTCATCGTAACGCAAAACATCGTTCCGAGAATATCCGAATCCGGGAGTTGTAAATCGTCCGTAATCTTTTGTTGTTTTAATCCGTGTTTACCGAGGCTGGTTTTGCAACAACATATTATCACATACATAATTTATTTAGTCTTTTGTTATAAAATTTTGAAAAAGTTCTACTTAATCTAGCAGCAGCAAATTTCAAACACAAAACAAAAAGAACTGTCAGATAGGGTACGAGAATACAGAACGCATATGTATATGTGTAGTGAGGGGAATGCATTGTACAAATATTTTCAACGCAGTAGTCTTGTTAGGTGCAAAATGCGCAATAAAAATAAAGTAAAAAAAAGCATCCCTAAGCGTGAAGCGGAAGGCCGCCCTGTCAAAAAAAAAATGCGGACGAACATGGTCAGGCGATTTAAAAAGTTTGTCGTTTGACTCAACTGCTAGCTGCCACTAGGAACAAATGCAATTTGCGGTGAAATCGTAATTTAATACAGAAATAAATGATTTTTTTTGTTTATTAGGGTTTTAACCATCAGGTCATTCGCCCGTAAAATAAATAATGTTTACAAATAAAATAGATAATGTTTACAAAAATAATCATAAATATTGTTTATAATTCATTGTATGCCCTGTCCGATTTGGTGTTTTCCTGAGTGTCTGTCGTTTGGTAGTTGTCTAGATATGACCATACAGATCAGCGTCCCTTAAGAAGGATAGTAGTATCACCGACGAACCGACGTGCCACATGGAACAAAAAATGCGTCAGATATTGTCCTAATTGTTTAAATTAAAATACGTTGTTACACTAGCGGCATCTGTATAATGGTTCGCGTGGTACCCAGTTAAACTCATTCCGGAACCGGTTCGGATTTCTAAATGGAGCCATTATGGATTCCAAATCAAATGCAACAACCGATTCCGACTCAGAATCGGTTGTTGCATTTGATTTGGAATTCATACTGACTCCATTCAGGATTCCGAATCAAATTCCGAATGGTTTGACCGGGTAGTCTTCGTCGATAACACAACAGTACGCAAAAACCAAGGTATATCGACGTTGTACCAGGTATGCTAAAACGAACAAACTTTCTTTTAGCATGTTGAAGATCGTTTTTCCAGCTTTTTATTATCCAATGTATGTACTATTTAACAAAACTATCCATTACAAGCAAAAAAGTAACAGAATACATGCATTTTCAATGAGTTCTGAATACTATTTTGATGCATATTACCACTACATACGCAGCTGAGGGAATTGCACACCTTCTTTAATATCAATATACTTATCAAGAAGCCTGCCCAGATTCAAACATGGCGGAGCGATCTGTCGTAGTTTGGCAGTAGTGATCGCTTCATTTCAAAACAATCAACAATGTCCTCTTTAATCTTCTGAGTGTGATCCCAGGATGCTGTCCATAGTCTGGCAAAGTGTTGGGTTACTTTGCTGGTGAAATTTTTAATTATGTCTGGTGCTGGGGTTTCTTCATGGGGTATTCGGGTGCTGGATCGTCCCAAGGCAGCCAGTCGATCAGCTGTCTCGTTTCCTTGGATGCCGCAGTGGGCTGGTACCCAGCAGATGGTGATTTCTGTGTCACTGTAGCGTACGGTGATTACCGACAAGGAGTCGGAGAAAATTACCGTTGGCTGGTTTGGTGGCTTGGAAAACAGACTCCATGCTATCGCGGCTGCTTCGGCGGAGAATATGGAACATTTGTTCGGCAACTGCAGCGATATGTTGGATTCTGGGCTTGAAATTCCTATACCGACTCCTGTGGCTGTCTTGGATCCGTCGGTGTATATGTGGTGGTGGTTGGTATATTTTTTACTGATGTGTTCGCTGAAGCTGGCTCTAGCGGCCGTCGGTGGGAGATCTGCCACGTGGAGGCGGGTGTCTGTTGCTGGTATGTTTGTCTTGTACCAGGGTTTTCTCCTCGCTGAGTGCAGTCGGGCTATTTGTGGTAGCTCTTCTCCGGTGTAAGATCGGTGTAGCTCCCTGGCTACTTCAAGTAGCGTGCAGTCTTGTCCTGAAGTTTTCTCGAGGCATCCAAGAGTTCGGCGGAAGATGGAGATTGCAGCTTGCCAGCGGAAGGGGAGTTGCCCGGCTTCTACGCAGACGGCGTTGGCCGGAGTGCTTGGAAGATGGTTGGATGCCAGTCTAATAGAACGGTTGTAGGTTGGGGCCAGTGTTGTAACGAGGTTGTTGCGGCGGAGTCCGGTAGCTTCGACTCCGTAGAAGATTCGGCTCTATATCAGGGCCTTGCTGATGTTTATTCCGGTGATCCTGTTCCATTTAGGGTGGCCATAGCTGATCGATCGCACAAGCCGTAAACGGCTTTCGTAGTCCTTTTTAGTGCGTCGAAAATGGGGGAGGAAGGATAGCTTACTGTCGAAAATCACGCCGAGGATCCTGGGTTCCCTTATGAAGGGTATGGTGGCGCCGGCTAGCTTGATAGGAGTGCCTGTGGGTCGGTGCGTACCGTTACAGCAGTGGAAGATCGTACACTTAGTTGGAGACAGGGTGAAGCCCACAGATGTGGCCCATCTCTCTATGGCGTTGGCTGCAGTTTGAGCGTTTCGTCGAGTGAGTTTAATACTTTTACCAGCGACTACAATGACGATATCGTCTGCGTATATGAAGATGTAGATGTTCTTTGGCAGGTTTCGAAATACTGGGTTTATGCTAATTAAAAATAGGGTCACCGCAAGGCTAGATCCCTGGGGGACCCCGTTGGCTTCCGCGAAAAAGACTGGAGGCTGTGCCTCCGATGCAGACTCGGAAGTTCCTGTTCTGCAGGTAGTTTTGTATTAGCAGGCCCATGTTGCCGGTGATCCCCCAGTCTGCCAACTGCTTCAGTACACCGCCCCTCCAGACGGTATTGAAGGCCTTGGAGATGTCGATAGTGAGGATGTCCACGTGCAGTCCGTCTTCCATCGCTCGGTGAATTGTGTCGATAATGGCCGACAGGTGCGAACCCGTTCCGGTTCCTTGCCTGAAGGCGAGTCGTCTGTGGTCTAGCAAATTGTTTTCCTCCACGAAGTTTGTTAGTCTTCGGTTAACCATTCGCTGAAGAGATTTCCCTATGCAGGAGAGCATATTGATTGGACGAAAGTCGCTGGCTTTCCTTTTCCCGGTGCATCTTTTTGGGATGGGGATGATTTGTGCTTCCTTCCACTCGCTTGGGAAGGTGCCCTTGCTCCATATTTTGTTGTATATGTCAAGCAAACATCTTTTGCCGACAGGCGGGAGGTGCCGCAGCAGCGTGTAACTGATGCCATCTGATCCGGTAGATTTGCCCTTCCCAGCGGCGATTGCGAAGGTCAGCTCCTGTCCTGAAAAATGACGGTTGTAGAGTTCTCCATCTCCCGTGGGGAAGTGTGCCGGGGGGTTTTCCAGTGTAGTTCTTCTGTGGTAAGTGGTAGGGAGGGCAGAATCCACTGATAGGGATGCAAAGTATTGGCCGAGGTTTTCCGCTCCCTCCCGAGGGTTGGATGTGGTTGAACCGTTGACTTCTATTGTAAAACCTTCGTGCCTTCTTTTGCCATTTAAAGCATTTACTTTCCTCCAAAGTTCGGATGTGGTGCTATCAGGGGAGATTTCGTCTAGAAAATTTTGCCAGCTGGTGGTTTTTGCTTTCTTTATCGCGATGTTCCTTTTTATACGGAATAGGGATCTTTAGGGGTGTGCGGGTTAAGGCATATTCTGATGCAGATTAGTACCATGAGTTAATATCTCAGTTCTTTTTCAATTTTTTGTCCCGAAACTATTGAAAAAAACATTTTTTAGTTTGTTTCCTTTTAGGACAATAACACATCCAAACCCATGCGACTTGCACGACCCTATAGGTTGCCTTATCAGATCTACCATAGTTTGCAGATGAAACTTGGGATGGCAGGTTGCTAGCGGATTGACAAAGTACCATATCATGCTGTGTGGGGTGCTGTCCCGGTTAACAATGAGGCGAACGAGATAATTGCAGATACGTCATTTAGTAGGACAACTGTCAGTTTGCTGATTGAGTTTAATTTGGTTTTTTTAAATTTAAAAATCATAAAAGAATAATTAAGGTTTAAGAATGATATGAGTGTACTCGTAAGGACACCCGCTACCAATACATATGAAAAACTGGCACAATTTTTCCAAATTAAAGATCCCTATTGATTGGCTTTTGCCTCCCTGTTTGGATTGTCAGGTGTAGATTTAAGAAAAGAACGGAGAGCCTTCCTTCGCTCTCTGATAGCGGTGGCCACCTCCGGGTTCCACCAGTGCACTGCTCTACGAGGGGGTTTGCCGCTGGTTTGCGGCATGCTTTTTGCTGCTGATCGGGAAACTATTTTCTCGAATTCGCCTACTGTGTATTGCAGTTGGGGGTCTAGGAGGTCTTCGACCGATGTTTGGAAGGCTTACCCAGTTGGCCTGATTCGTCATCCATCGTCGTCGACGAGTGGTCTGTGGGGGTTGACGGTTGTATGTCAATTGTATTGGCCGGTGGTCGCTGCTGCCGGTGTCGCGTATTACCGACCAACCGATCATCCCGGCTATGGTGCTCGATGTAATTGCAAGGTCGAGTGCAGCAGTATAGCTGCCCTTGATGAAGGTACTGTTGCCGTCGTTTAGCACTATTGAGTGTTGTTCCTCTATTGCCTTCATGATGTCGTTTCCCTGTTGGCTGTTTCTGGCAGAGCCCCAGGAGGTGTGGTGAGCATTGAAGTCTCCGAGGATGAGGTAGGGTGTACTGATTTGCTGGATAATTTGGTTTAGCTTCGTTCCTACGTTGGTCGATGGGGTAGCGTATGGTCCTGGCGGTTGCTATAAGCTCGGTGTTTAATGGGCAGTTTGTAGCAGGTACATCGTTTCTGATGTCGAGGACGATGGTTTGGTGTGTGTTTGCTCCGCTGGCTGTTTCCCACTGGTATGTGTGGCTAAACCATGATGAGTAGTCCGTCTGGGGGGTTACGTGGGTCTCTTGCAGGGCTATGCATACAGGGTTGGTTGTTGCTATCAAGTGCTGGAGATCTCCCAGGTTATTCCTGAGGGCGTTTACATTCCACTGGATTACCATTGTGTATGGATTGTCTGATAGCTGGGGAGGGTCCAATGGGTCACTCTCAGACGCACTGGAGGAGCTGCTCGGTTGATTTGCTGAAAATGGGTCGGAGCAGTATGTCTGTGGACGACGGTGGTAGGGAGTATTTGGACTTACCCGGGGGGAAGCCGGGCCCCCTGCACCAGCAGCCGCCGTAAGCTTATCGGTGATCGCCGGAATGTCCGCGGTCAGGGCCAGTGCAGAGGAGGAGGCTTTTCCCTAACGTTCTCCTTTGCAGTGATTCTGTCGGTATATGGGATAGTGTTGGTCTGTTCGAACTTTGTCGTTTGATTTCCGGTGGGATGTTATAGGGTACCACGAGCAGCCGGCTATTGGGCTGGGCGAGCGTGAATAACAGTTATGGTTTCTTAGCCTTTTTCCTTGGGTTGTTGCCCGGGGGGTATCCGGGCCCCCTGTATCAGCGGCCGCCGTAGACTCTTCAGCAAGCTCCGGTACTTCCGCGGTCGAGGCCGGTGCGGGGGAGTGGGCTTTTTCCTTTTCGTTTTTTGGTGGTTTTTCGTGGTGGGAGTTCGTATGGTGGGGGCGATCCGTTTGCCGTCCGCTAGTTCCTCCGAGTGGAGATGTGCTGGGAGATCCGGGTTCGCCAGATGATATTGTTGGTGGTTGGATGATTGGTTGATTTGAAGTGGCTTTATTTATTATTGACCAATTTTCGTTTGTTGTATCCACAGGTCGATTGGTCGGATTATGGCGGTCGGTTGGGCTGCGTTGAAGCCCGCTAGCTTGCGGGGCGCTGGAGTCCACCGGGTGGTCCGCCGATTTGGTCTTGTTGTTTGCTGTGTTAAAAAGGGGAACGGCAGTTGAACTGTTCTGGTTTGTAACGGGATTAGTACTTGCCTGGGTGGTTACCGAGGGTCCCACACCAACAGCCGCCGGGGGCTCGTCGGGGGGACCCGGTACTTCTCCGATCGGGGTCGATGTGGGTAGGCTTTTTGTTTTGTTGTTGGTTTCATGTTGGATTTTTCTTGATTTGGCTTAGTCTGACAGGTCGATCGACGGGTCGTCGAGGGTTGTTCGATTTTGTAATATTATTTCACTGGTTGTTGTCGCAGGGTTCTGTCCGTCTCGTGTCATGCTAAGTTTTCGCAGTGGGCTTCTTGACTTGCTCCTTTTTTGGGAGCTTGATTGTATTTTTCCCTACTCCGTCCGGTGTGAGCGATTTCAGTTGTTGGAAAGTTGGGGGTAAGGCTTGTTTGTGGTTGAATGCAGATCTTCGGTAGTATTATTTTAGGTTGAGTGTTTCCTGTTGTTGCTTGTGATTGAGGTGTTTTGTTCGGTTGTGTGTTTCCTATTGCTGTCGGGATATTGCCTATTATTACTTGTTGTTGGTGTGTTTTATGGGTTTCCGGATTGGGTTTGTTGTTGTGGTGTTTTGTTTTGTGGCGGATGGAGGAGCGATTTGGAAGTTCCTCTTTGGAGTTCTTGGACTGCTCTACGCAGGGCGGCCATCTCGTTACGCAGATCCTTATTTTGAATACGTTCCTCGATTAGCTGTTCCTTCAGTTTTTTTATTGTGGTGTCTTTATCGTCGTTTGCGGGTTGGCTATTGGTGGCTTTCTTTAAGGATTCTACTTCCTGTTTGAGCAGTTGGATAATGCGGTCTTTATCGTCGATGAGTGTATTCATCCGGGAGTTTACCTTACTCGCATATGTTTCGTTACCTGTTTGTCCTGTTTCAGGATTGCTCTGGCATCGAAGAAGGTTAGGTTGTTGTCAGTTTTGACCTTGACGAGATGTTTTTCTGCTTTGAAAACGGAACAGGCGCGGTCTTCTAACGTTTACCCTCAGCATTCCTAAGTATACGTAATCCGGAAGGTACGAACCCTCGAAATAGACGACCAGTAGCGGAGTGTTGGTCGGAATTCCACTGACTTTTATAGTGATTCTGCGCACTTCGATGACCCCTTGCGCTTTGAGTCCTTCCAGTATCAGGTCGGTGGATAGGTTTTTTGTATCCAGGTCATATATTACGCCCGCCGTTTTGTTAAGTATTGGATGCTGTGTAATTTCTATGTTGGTCCCATTTATAAACTGTGTCATCGCTATGAGCTGGCTGTATACTTTTCGGGAGGAGGTTTTGAGGATGTACTGTGGACCCCTGGCCTATTTACTCGCCTTGACTACATCGTTCGGTTCCATTCCGATGGCGTTTTTTAATGACAGGTGAATCAGGAATGGGTCGTAGGGTAGGGACTGCTCGTTTCCCATGGCGTCTTTGGTTGCTCGCATTATTAGGGTTTGCTCATCTATTTGATCCCCATTGTTCATGTAAGCTGGTATTCTCCTGCTGAACGGTGGCCTCCCGAGGTGAGGAGGGGTATCGGTGTCCATCCGAGAAAGATGGATCTGTTGAAAAAGAATATTTCGCAATGTCAGATGACCTCTCAGAGCTTTTTATAGCACGTTCCGTATGACAGTTCTTACTGTCAACTGCCGTCCCGTGAATGGCAAATTGTTTATATACAAAGAATATTTCGTACGTATATCACTGCGAAATATTCTTTTTCAACACTTCCCCACAATTTGCACATTCAATACACCGAATAACTTTCTGTGTATATTTTTAGGTAACCCCTTAGTGAAGGCATCTGCAGGTTGATCGACGCTTGGGATGAACTGTAGTTTTACTCTACCATTTTTGATGAGATCCCGGATGAAAAGGTATTTGATATCCAAGCGTTTCATCCGTTGATGTGATCTTGGCTCCTGTGCTATGTTGTTACATGGGATGCTGTCTTCCATTATGATGAATGGTGTTATGTTTACATCCAATTCATTGAGAAGTTGTGTTAACCACACTCCTTCTTTCGTAGCAGCGCAAAGTGCTATCAGTTCTGCTTCACTTGTTGAAAAGCTTACAGTCGGTGGTCGTTTCGTTGACCACGAAATAAGATTACCGTATAGTAGAAATGCGTATCCTGAAACTGATTTCCTATCATCAGGATCATTTGCAAAATCTGCATCGGCAAATCCTACTAAAGCTGGATATTCGCTATTTGATGAATAAATTATTTTTGTGTTGCTCGTTTCCCTCAAATATCGCAATTTTCGTTTTAATCCTGACCAGTGCCAATCGGTGGCGCAGTTAGCATGTTTGCTTAGGGTGTTTACCGCAGAGCAAATATCAGGTCTAGAAGTTAGTGAAAGATATTGTAGGCATCCCAGCAGTTCTCTGTATGGCTCTTCAGTGATTTTTGCCTCAGATTTTGACCATTTCGTGTTGATATCCAATGGTGTCCACACTGGTTTACATTCAGCCATCCCAAATCTACTAAGAAGTTTCTCCACGTATATTTTTTGAGAAATTTCAATAGTCTGGCTTTCCAAATCACGATTTATCTCCATTCCCAGGAAGTGCTTAATCTCTAACATGTCTTTCATTTGGAATAACCTTCCAAGTTTCTTTTTAATCCACGTAATTGCTTCGATGTTTTTGGCAAGTAGTAAAATGTCGTCTACTTGTAGTATTACTATAATGCCTCTAGATTTTGACTTGTAGATGCAGTTGTCATTTTTGAGAGGGATAAAACCTAGTGTTTTCATTGCATCATCAAAATGTTTATTCCAAGATCTGCTTGCCTGTTTCAATCCATACAAACGTTTGTGTAGACGAACAGTTTGTCTTTGCCCATTTACGTTTGGTGGAAGTTTCATGTATATTTCTTCTTCTAACTTCCCATGTAGAAATGCAGTTTTGACATCCATTTGATGTACTAACAATTTATGCTCGTTAGCAAGGGCTAGGGGGCTAGGGCTAACCGAACACTCTCTAGTTTGGCAACTGGTGCAAATGTTTCACAGTAATCGAATCCAGGAAGCTGTGAACACCCTTTTGCCACTAATCGTGCTTTATATCTTCCATCTTCTTTCATTGCCCAAGTGCCATTTTGATGTAATGCATCAAACTCTTCTTGAATAGCATGCTTCCATTCTTGCCAATCAGAAACTTTCTTCAATTCCTCAATAGTTTGCGGAATCTCTTCGTTGAAAATCATTGCTGTTTTTGCTGTATAATCGGAATACCAACCCGGTATCTTTCTCTCCCTCTTGCTTCGACGCAATGATTGACCATCATCGTCGTCCTCTCTTTCGTCTGTTGGATTTTCATTTGTACTTTCATAGTCATTTTCGCCAACTAATTCTTCAAGTGAATCTAGATTATCTTGCTCTGTTTCGATGAGTGTGTATTCTTCATGCTGTTCTTCATCAGAAGGATGTATAGCAGCATCCTCGTCTTCGTTCTGTTCTCCTTGGTTTAAACGTCTACATATAATTAAATCTTGACCAGATGATTCTACGAAATCCATGTTTGTGTGGTCAATATCTTGATTGGCTCTGGTAGATTCATTGAATACTACATTTCTGCCAATTTCTATTGAACGCGTATCCTTGTTCCATAATCTAAAACCATTATTTGCGTACCCCACAAATATCAAAGGTTTTGTTTTGAAATCTAATTTCTGACGCCTCTCTTTAGGTATTTGTTTAAATGTTTACACCCAAAAACTCTTAAATGATTCAAGTTTGGTCGCTTTTTGAACCATTTTTCATACGGAGTTTTGTCCTCTTCTATCCCACTTGTTGGAGATCTATTGATTAGATATGTTGCTACATATAATGCTTCTCCCCACATATCTTTCGCTAATCCACTTTCGTAAAGCAAAGCTCTGACCTTTTCCATTAAAGATCTGTTCATACGTTCACTTACACCATTTTGCTGCGGTGTGTATGGAACAGTGAACGTCATTCTAACACCATTTCTTTTGCAATGAGCTTGAAATTCGTTACTTGTATATTCCCCTCCATTATCACACCTTAGCATTGAAATACGTCTTTCGAAGAATGCTGTCGCCATTGCTTCGAATTCTTTAAATTTCTCGAAAACCTCCGATTTCTGTTTCATGAGGTAAACCACGAGAAAGTGCGTATAATCATCTATAAAGGTTACAAAGTAACGATAGCCATCATAGGTTTCCTGCTCCATGCTTCCACAAACGTCCGAATGTATGAGTTCCAGTGGTCGTTTTGATCTTGGCAGCTGCAATTGTTTAAATTTGGATGCAGCCTGCTTCCCCGCCATACAACCATCACATACATTTGTTTCACTAATATTTCCAGAAGTTAGATTGATACCCTCAACCATTCCCTTCTTAATTAGTTTCTCCAAACTCGTATCACTGATATGGCCAAGTCTTTTATGCCATGTTTCCAAACTCACCTTTTTTCCAAACAATGCCAAGTTTGTTCCATCTTCCGCCGACTTTTCTTCCCGAAATAGATCAAGGTGGAATAAACCATCAACGAAGATTCCTGAAGCAATTACTTCATCTTCAAATTCAAAGATAACCTCTTCATCTGTAAAAGTAACCCTTTTACCATTTTTGCTAACCCTTCTAACCGAAAGGAGATTTTCTTCAAGACCCGGAGTAAAAAGAACGTTGTACAATTTCAATTCTTTTATTGTATTGTTACCCACAACACTCTTTAATCGCATTTTTCCAACTTTTGTTGCCCGTAAATTCTGGCCCGTTTTCGCCGTCGAAATGGTGATTGGCTTCTCTAATTCTTGGACATCTTCCAGCAGCTTCTCGTCATTAACCATATGGTCGCTTGCTCCTGAGTCAATCACGAATCTGACTCTCCTACCACGATCCGCTTTGGTCATCATTGCAAAGCTCTTTTTAGGCTCCATCTTTTGCTGCTTCTTGAACTTATCTTTCTCCTTCGCGTTAAACCTTTTCATTAGTGGGCATTTATTTTTAAAATGCCCAGTTTCGTTGCAACCGAAGCATCGGGTTACCTCTCTCCTTGGCTTGTATTTTGAAGACAGCGCAACGTTTTTCATTTCTGCTTGCTTCTCTTCCCCAGCTTCAGCATCAATAAACATTCGTTTGATCTCCATGATCGGCTTGGCACACAGTTCTTCATTCGTCAGTACCATCAGAGCGCCTTTGACGTGTCGGTACTTGTCTGGCAATGGAGATCAGTAGAGCATGAACTTTTTCCGATGCTGTCATTTTTGAACCCATACGATCTACCTCGCGAATAATCGGATCGTACTCATCAAAAATCATGGACAATTTGTCGTGATGTCTTTGTTTAATGGTATACAACCGGTCCCGCATATTAACCATAGCGGCTGTACCGCCCTTTTGGTACGTTCTGACCAGAGTATCCATGGCTTCTTTCGCATAGTTGAGCCCAATGAGTTTATTCAAAACATCATTGTTGACCATCATGACAATCTCGTCCAATGCTTCGACGTCGTCATCAAGCCGTTTTCTGAGCTTAGCCTTCCTGGCTGTTTCTAGCTCTTCCGAGGCACCTACTACTGGTTCGTAGAAGTCCTCTTCTTCAGGCGTTCGTAGCAACGTATGCTGGAGTTTCATCTTTATAAGATGATGTTCCATTCGCCATTTCCAGGCTGGGAACCGCAACTCCGAACCGTCGAATATCGATTCGCGGTTGACGCTACCGAAGTATGCCGTCGTCGGCACGGTGCGCTCGAGAGTTCCCCTCTCGTAGCCACCACCTCTTCTGTCCTCGAGAGTAACCCTCTCGGCAGATCCTCCAGCTTGCTGCTGGGTTGCCATCCTATGCTTGCTCCCGAAACGCTGGTGCTCGCTGGATGCCGTTTCTTCCCGAAACGCTAGTCCTCGCCGGATGTCGCTTCTGTCCGAAATGATGGTTCTCGCTGGCCGTTTCTACCCGAAACGCTGGTCCTCGCCGGATGCCGTTTCTGCCCGAAACGCTGGTCGTCGCTGAATGCCGCTGCTACCGGAACGATGGTTCTCGCCGGCCGTTTCTACCCGAAACGTGTATCTTCCAAAACAACTATTTTACAATAGTCCAGGTGGCTAGTTCCAGTTAACTACTGGGCCCATAACCTGTTGATAATACCGTAAGAAAACTCCAAGTATTTCTGTAGGTTGGTTTGAGATAACTTTATTTGGTTCTTGTTCGTCAAGTTATATAATGCTAACATAGTTCGATATCGATTGATATTTCATGCACTGTTTACCACAGTCCCTTATTGACTATCGTACCCTATCATACCATCTGTCTATTGGCGATTCTACGTTGAAACCGCTCGCAGATAGCGCTGGAAGGAAAGTGTTGCTGATTTTATTCTGTTCTGTCATAGTGCATATATTTTCTGTAAACATTGGTAAAAAATGACTTTTAAACACCAAATTACCGATCAATTTGTTGATAATTGTTTATGAAAATGAAGGAAAACCATCATTTTATAAGATGATGAGTAAACATCTTGCGAAAAGAGTGTAAAACATAGTGGTTTCTAATATTATTCGTAGAGCTATATACGCGCTGTTTCGAAATGTAATTTGTTGAGCACCGTAGCCGCCGCAACAGCATTTCCCGTTCGTCCTAAGTTAAGCTAAACCTTCATGAGATGGTGTAAATTCATGAAACTCTCCAGATCAGGCGAGGAAAGAATATATCCGGCTAATAGGAAAGTGTCAGCTTTGTATCATGCACAGCCGATCCTTCTCTCCGATAGCCTTCACTGAATCTCCTACGTAGTTCAAAATATGAAGGAGTTCGACATTGGTACTGATTGGGTCTCGGTTTCGAGTTGGAACTTTATTTATGGAACGATTTTTTATAACCACAATAATACCCCGATTACATTTCGAAGAAATATATGAGTGAAATAGTTGCAAATGGCTGTAATTTCAGAATAATTGCAAATAAAACTAAATTTCTTACTCGTTTCATTCATATTTTGGCAGTGGTAAGCTTTTTCCGAGAAGATAATGAAGATTTTGTTGTAAGCTACGACTCACTTACGGGTGAAAAAAAGCAAACTGTATCACTTTGCCAGTTCATAAGCTGAATCATAGGTGTCGCATGACTAATTTTGGCTTTGCCGCAAATCGCCAATCGCCAATAGTAAACAACACATCCACACGCGGCGTCCATATGCAAAAGCTCAAGTTACCCACTTGAAGCTTTTGTCACATGACGTTCTGTCAGATGACATCTCAGAGCTTTTTATAGCACGTTTCGTATGACAGTTCTTACCAGGGATACCAGATATTTTTATGGAATGTCTGCAGAAGTTTTTTTAAATGTCTGTAGAGGTCTGTAGGTATGGGTAGTAATATATGTAGATCGGAGAAGACATTATTTTTTTCTATGGATACTGTTTAGAAAGTGTTAACACAATTTTAAAGATTTTTTGTTGAGCATTAAAAATTTAATATTGATTTTATTTTATTAAGTTATCATTCAAATTATTTATTTATGAAAAATCGAAAGGTATAATTAAGTAGTTATTCACTTTTGTAAATTTCTGAGGTGAATCGCCGTTTTGCACTTTTAGTAACTTCAACTAAACCGTTAGCACATTTATGTGATTTTGTATATTCTTTCGCCTTCAGAATGCCATTCATCGTTGAAGAAGTCATTCGATTTCTCATCTTAGTTTTGTTAATATTATATGTTGAGAAAATGCGCTCGACCGCTGCTGATGAATGGGGAAGTGACATAAGCGTAGGGATAACTCGACGTAATATTGGAAAAGCTACTTCGTCATCATTTAAGAGCTTTAACTTTTTTAACCCTTCTAACCGAAAGGAGATTTTCTTCAAGACCCGGAGTAAAAAGAACGTTGTACAATTTCAATTCTTTTATTGTATTGTTACCCACAACACTCTTTAATCGCATTTTTCCAACTTTTGTTGCCCGTAAATTCTGGCCCGCTTTCGCCGTCGAAATGGTGATTGGCTTCTCTAATTCTTGGACATCTTCCAGCAGCTTCTCGTCATTAACCATATGGTCGCTTGCTCCTGAGTCAATCACGAATCTGACTCTCCTACCACGATCCGCTTTGGTCATCATTGCAAAGCTCTTTTTAGGCTCCATCTTTTGCTGCTTCTTGAACTTATCTTTCTCCTTCGCGTTAAACTTTTTCATTAGTGGGCATTTATTTTTAAAATGCCCAGTTTCGTTGCAACCGAAGCATCGGGTTACCTCTCTCCTTGGCTTGTATTTTGAAGACAGCGCAACGTTTTTCATTTCTGCTTGCTTCTCTTCCCCAGCTTCAGCATCAATAAACATTCGTTTGGTCTCCATGATCGGCTTGGCACACAGTTCTTCATTCGTCAGTACCATCAGAGCGCCTTTGACGTGTCGGTACTTGTCTGGCATGGAGATCAGTAGAGCATGAACTTTTTCCGATGCTGTCATTTTTGAAATTTTTTAGGTCGGCGGAATTAATCTTTCCTGTCTCGGAATATTTGTCAATTAATATTTGGACGTTGATTCCCATATAAATATTTTCCAACTCAGTGAAATGTTCAGGACCCAACTGCACAGAGCCAATACTATCAATAGTTCGCAGATAATGAGCATTCATGAAATTGTCTAGAATCGTTTTCACCAGTCTTCTGATCTCTGCATTTAGTCGAAAAATTTGTGACTCCTCTGATTGAAACAATTTATTTAATTGGTTTATTTTAGGTAGTATGAAAGCAAGAAAATGCAAATAAAGCTCAGTCAGTGGATCAGAAAGAGTATCATGGATCCGTTTCATTTTCTCTACCATTTTTGATTCGACATCGGCGTCCCGGAAATTGAAATATATTTTCAATGCATCATACCGTTCGATCAACCTCTGCACAACTTCCTCAAGAGACAGCCAACGTGTGGCAGACGGATGTAGCATTTTAAGAGGTTTAAGATCCATTACCACCTGGAGATCTTCGAATTTGGCTGTTCTTAGAGGGCTGGTACTGAGAAATGAGTAAATATCTCTGCAAACTGCTTCAACTTGGGATGGGATATGTTTGCAGGCATACGATGCACACAGAGCAAAGGAATGACAGATGCATTTGAAAATAAAAATATTTGGGCAAATATTTGTTAAAAAGACTGCAACAGATTTTTTACCTCCCAGCATAACGTTTGCTCCGTCTGCTCCAAATCCAACGAGATTAGATTTAAACGGAATTCCGTCCAAGTCGAACTTGTTAATAACTTGATTAAAAATTGTAGTTGCATCAGCTTCCGCAAGTTCAAGAGAATGATAAAAAAATCTCGTATACTCAAAGAGTCATTATTCCAAACACGACCACGACCAAAACTAGTGTTTTTCGAGTTGAGATATCAGTTGACTCGTCGATCAGGAGGCTAAAACAGTTCTCGTGTTTTATTACGGCAGCCACTTTTGTACGACCCAGTGTTAACTGTCTCGCAATAGTAGAATCAGAAAATATATTTTTAGATAGCTTAACAAAATCCTCTACGATCTTTAGTGGAGTGTTAGTCTCTGCAGCCCAAGCACATATTTGAATCTCTGCTTCCCTTGAACCAATTGAACTTACGTATTTGTCTATTTTGGACGGCGTTTTCAGGTTTTTCTGTAGATTCACATGGCTTTCCCTTTCGCCGTGCTTTTTCAAATCAGGAAACCCCCCGATACAACTTATGTTCTTTTCACAAATCATACAATAGGCTTTTGTTACTCCTTTGGAGCTTGCAGACAACCACTGAAGTTTTGCTTCCCACGATGAAGAATATCGTTGAGCATATTTTTTATCAATCCGGTGCTTACTCTTTGATATTCCTGTGGTCCAAAAAAAAAATTTTATTGAATCAGATTGATATTTTAGTAAAAACGTAAAGAAATTCAATATTAAACTAGGTATCTTATGAGTGTGCAAAATAATTACTTTTGATTTCTAAACGCGAAGCTATTGAGAAAAATGCTTTTCAAATTATTTGAATTAAAACTGTAATTTCTAAATGTCCTTCAGTAGAAATGTGTAAATTAGCGCCATTTATTAGTGAGCGGTTCCGAACCGTTCAGTGAGTTTATGTAAACCGAATCTTTTGAATAGCTCTTTAGCTCATTAGAGTTTGAGAAAGCCTTTATCGATATCAGGCAGAGCTATACCATGCATCAGTTCATTTTCATCCTGCTTTTTCTGAATCGACGACCCGTTCAGCTCATATTACCATAATATTTTCCACTCAGCTCTTTCGCGAATCGAAAGTCCACAGACGCACGTTCTACACACAGCTCATTTTGGAACAGACCCTAGGTGCTTTCGATAATGTGGTTCAGTTTGCAAAAGTAGTAAATCCCTCTGAAAGGGCTCGGAGCACATTTCCGAAAGTACCCAAGCACTACTAGTTCGCCTTGGATATGTTTGTACCTATTCGTGTGGGAAATAAGGCTGACAGATTTAGAAGTGCAGTGGAAAAGCAGTTCCGTGTTGTCACATTTGCGTTGACTGTTGCGAACAGGAGATGTTTATATTTACTAGGAGCTGGTGAGATGCGGCTCTTTTAAATAAATCTGTAGTTTATCAGGTCATTTATGTGAATCGATTCATTGGAACAGCTCATTAGTCGATTGCCTAACTCTATTTCAGAAAGCCAGAAGCTTCACACCGGGACGTGAGCAAAAATGCCTAAGCTATATGTCATTTAGCAGACGCTTCTTTTAGTGAATCACTAATCAAGCTTATTTTATTGAAATTTAAAACAACCGATTGTTAAAAAGAACCTCAGAATACTTATACGAAAACCCACCAATACATTTGTAAAAGAACGATAATGTTTCCAAATATAATATCTATTGGCGACCAATTCAATTTATAGTTCAATATAGTCTAGCAATTTATGGAACTACTTAGTATCCTACAGAGCGGAATTCGATCAAACATACCTTTAGGTTTTTTGGGAGCCGGACCTCCATCTACTAAATTATCCAAACATTCGTTATTATCTTCTGAATCTGATACGTCTGTTCCATCATCTGAGCATACGGCTTCCTCTTGGAGCTGCGAAGAAGTTATTTCCTTCACAGTCACTGGAGTTGAATGTCGCGTAAGAGCTTCCGGTTTTCTGAATGAGCAAGAACTGTCTGCACTCAGTGCAGTCTTCGACTGATTCTGCTTTTTTGGACTGCTACAAGCTTCTTGTCCTGGTGGTAAATAATAGTGGCACTATTTAAACACCATAAACATGACCTAATACTGTTTACCTGCATTGGTATCAGAATCTCTTTTACGCCGGAAGTAGTCAGAAATTGTTTTCTTCATCTCGTTTCACTTTGAATTTTTCACGGTATAAAATGGACACCGACTGGAAATAGCTGATCCGATTTACGATTGACACACACTGAAAACATTGACACGCACCGCTAAACCCAGTCACCAAAAGAAAAAAACTAGGTGGATAAAATCACTTACTAACCAGCATCGACGAAATTTTCCCACACTACTTTTACAGTAAACGGCAAGTTATGGCGGGTAGCCTAGAACAAAGTTTCAATAACCTACCGATCGCCAGCATCTAGTTTAACCCGCCTAGCCGCCTTTTCATTTACTGGGTTACGCTGGGAGTAGGACGATTCCCAGTGTCTGGGGTGGTGGCTAGGCGAATGAAGATACTTTCTGTTAAGAGAAAAGCTAAATATTTATGATCAAGATAGATTTTTATTCGTGGAGTGTGTAGAATGCCGAAGCTCGCTTTTTCGTGTGTATAACAAGGTTCTGTACAAAATCGACTTTGTTCTATATAAAAAGTCTGTTCTTATTTCAAATGTCTGTAAATGTCTGTAGGTGTCTAGCATGTCTGTAAGAGGTTATCAAAAGTCTGTAAAATACAGACATGTCTGTAAATCTGGCATCGCTGGTTCTTACTGTCAACTGCCGTCCCGTGAATGGCAAATTGTTTATATACAAAGAATATTTCGCACTCATTCGACTCGAGAGCGCGATAGCGAAAGGTTGTGTTAAAGTGACCAGTGTCTTGAGAAGATATAGATTGAGTGTGGAAAATTTACAAGCTGTTTAATTGAGTAAAAGTGAAGTGGATTAATTTAATTGAGGAAAGGCAAAGACAATATAAGGAAAAGCGAACACGAAAAATAAAGATATGGCGGAAGGAAGCGGAGGTCGAAAACCTCCAGATCCGGATGAATCACGTGGGATCGACAAAATGGAGACCGAAGAAAAATTATCGTTCACCTACACAGCACAAGACCCAGCTCCCTACAGAGTGTACGTAGAAAAGGTAGACAAAACGAACAGGATCAATAAATTTTCACTGGGATCACAACTACAGAAAATCGATACATTCCGCAACAACATAACGGAGATGAAATATCTTGGTAGGGACAAAATCATCGTGTTCTTCAATAACATGGTAAAAGCTAACCTAATTGTCAACAACGAAAAAATGAAGGAAGATGGCTACCGAGCATACATACCACGACACGTGGTATGCATTTCCGGTGTACTAGCCGGTATACCTACAAATATCGATACGGAGGAGATACTAAAGGAAATTGAGTGCAATGTCCCAGTGGTTGGCGTAAACCGTCTCACGCGATTTGAAGAAGGAAAGAAAATTCCAATAAATAGAGTGAGCGTTACATTCAGGGCAAATACTCTACCAGAAAAATTGCGACTTTTCTGTACTACGTGCAAAGTTAATCCGTTCATTAGACGGGTGGACTTTTGTAAAAACTGTCACCGATTTAACCATAAAGCCAGTAACTGCAGAGCAAAAACAAGATGTGGTAAATGCTCAAAGATACACGAGAAAGACGATGACGACTTTACGAACTGCTCGAATGAAGTTAAGTGCTACTACTGCAAGACAACAACCCACAGGACCACAGATTCTGAATGTCCCGAGCGTCAAAGACAAGCAAGCATCAATACCATGATGGCACGGCAGAATTTAACGTACGTGGAAGCTAGAGAACTGGCAAACCCGTTTCCAGTAAATAACTCATACGACCTTCTAGCAAATATCCAAGATTATCCAACGGTAACAGAGAGCTACGCTAAGATGGCAGCTGGCAGATACGTTAAAAGAACCCCTACTTTTCAATCTGGAGCCCCAACGGAGGATCAAGGAAAAAGCGTGAAATACAATACAAGTTGGGAAAAAGAAAAACAAACTGAGGACGAAGCAGTATACAAAAGAAAAAGATTGGATAGGCCCGATAACAATAGCACAGTGTCATCATTTAAAACAGCAAAGCTAAGACCCGACCAGAAATCGTTCAAGGACAAAGCCAGGAATGGTACAAACAATGATAATCCATTTGCCGTCACCGAAAAGGAGAGATGGGAACACGCTATGGCCGAGGCCACTAAGAAAGCAGAGGAAACTGCAAACCGAAACACTAAAGCGAACGTAATGAGCTTTTACTCAGCACTTCTTCAAATTCCAGAAATAACGGACATAGTTCAAACAAAGATAAAACAATGCTCTAAACAATATTTAAAATTCGACGATTGCATAATATAAATCGGCAAACAGTGAAAATTCTTTGTAATTAACTCGATTTTTTTTTTACTTTTACAGAGAAACTGGACACGTTAAAATTTGTACAATGCAACATACAAAGCATCACAAAAAACAAGGACGAATTACAAAGAATTCTACAAGAAAAAAACTATGCGGCAGCTGTTCTCTCAGAGACGTGGACTAAGATAGAATTAGAAAAAACAAACCAATATAATATACATAAATACCACAAATTTCTTAAGTCGAGGGACGATCATTACGGAGGTAGCGCGATATATTTAAGACGAGATATAGCATACGAAGAGATCTCTCTTCCCATACTATCAGAATTCACTCAAGCAGTAGCAGTTAAATTGTTTTCTTTGGACATGGTCATGATCTCAGTGTACATTTCACCACGAATTACGAACAACTTACTAGATTCCGATTTAAGTTCAATTTTCGATTCATTAAAACCATACAGGAACATAGTATTGGGAGGGGATTTTAACGCTCACCATTTTATATGGGGGAACGATTATCAAGATCCAAAAGGAAAGATAGTTCTAGACCACATTAACAACAATGATGTAATTCTACTGAACGACCAGTCAAAAACATTTATACCATTACAAATGAACAAAAAGGCCACGGCAATAGATCTAACAATGTGCTCTCCGAGTATGTTTACCGATATGAGCTGGAAAACACTAGATAATAGTTTGGGTAGCCATCATCTAATGATAGAAATATCATATAGCAAAACTAATAATATTAACAAACCACAATACGCGTATAACCAACGTAAAATTGGAGAAGGCATCCGCAACTTGAAACCTGCGGATTTTGATTCTATAGAAGCATTACAAAATAATATTTTAAAAATACACAAACACAATAGAGTTAAAAATAAATTTGAGCCGAAACATTGGTGGTCCAATGAAGTAGAAACAGCATGGAAGGAAAAAAAACAAGCTAGGAGAAAATTTAACAAGCATTCTACCATAGAAAATCTAATTGATTGCAAACGAAAACAAGCAATTTTTACAAGACTGAAAAAAAATGCCAAGCAAGCGGACTTGAATAGATTTGTAGAAGAGATTAATCCAGATATGAATTCATCCGAACTATGGCAAAAAATAAATAGGTTGACAGGGAAGAGCAAAAAAGTACCAACAAATAACATACTACATGAAAATGAAAAAATGGCTGAGATCTTTCTTAACAAACATTTTGGACCGAACGATTCTAATCCTTTGACAGATACACATTACCGAATAAATTTTGATTTACTTGATTTAGGGAAATTCAACCAAATCATTAATAAGAAAAAGAAAAAATCAGCTCCAGGTAGCGACAAAATTACATACCAACTACTAAAAAACCTAAGAGAGGATACCAAAATCAAAATAGTATTACAACTTAACCAGATCTGGAAGGAATGCTATCTACCGCAGTCGCTTAAAACGATCACAGTTGTTGCGATACCAAAACCTGGGAAAGATCAGAGCACAGTAGAAGGGAAACGCCCAATCTCGCTTGTACCAACATTAACAAAAATAGCCAACTCTGCGGTTCTAGACATGATTGTTGAATATATCAACAAACATAGCATAGTTCCCGAAACCTCTTTTGGGTTCCGAAAACATTCATCGACAGTAACATGCACAAATTATCTAGTTAACACAATCAAAGCAAATAAAAGACAAAACTACATTTCAGCCGTAGTTTTTGTAGACCTTTCGAATGCTTTCAATGCCGTAAATGTAGACACTCTATTAGAGATCATGCAAAACAAATATTTTCCAGCAGAAGTAACATCATGGATCGCACAGTTCTTGAAAAATAGGAAAATCATATTCAAAACCAATCATGGAACAATCGAACGATTTGTTAGCAACGGTCTTCCTCAAGGCGACGTTTTGTCACCAACACTATTTAATCTGTACACATGCCATCTACACAAATTGAAATCTGACGATGTAGTCTTAGTCCAATATGCTGATGATTTCGGCATCCTAGTGAGAGCAAAAAACCTAGAAAGTTTAAATCAAAAGACACAGATCATAGTTGATAAATTTGCAGACGAGATGAAGACACTAAACTTTAATGTTAATGCTGACAAAACAAAAATTGTACTATTTCAAAGCTCCAATAACGTAATGAACATACGTTTAAACAACACAACGATAGAAACTGTTAAATCGCACAATTATTTGGGATTATCGATAGATAGATACATGAGCTTTGGAATACACATTAAAAACACGAAAAAAAAAATAGTAGAAAGGCTAAACATGATAAAAGTTATCAATAGTATTAAAACTGGAGGACACCCACAAACGATGATAACAATATACAAATCGCTGTTTCAAAGTGCTATGGAATATGGTTCATCTATTTACAACAATAGTAGCAAAACAAATAAGAAAATTATTGATACAATTAACAATCAATGTTTGCGAAAAATTACGGGTTGCACAAAAACAACCCCAATAAATACATTAATGGCAATAGCAGCCCAACAGCCACTAGAAATAAGGCACGAGTTTATAACTAGCAAAGAAATAGCGAGAACAATCTGTTTCAACAGTGCAGTAGCATCTCAACTGCAACATTTGGAACCCAATTTGAATAATGATAAACTAAGTTACTTAGAACAAATATTCATAAAATACCAACACATTTTCAAAACTATCTCTCCATCAGTATATCGGTTACAAACAAACCAAAGGGTGGAAATAAAAACTGACTTAGAAATTGTAACAGCATCTAAACTAAATACAAACCCAGAACTCTTACGAAAGGCAGCTATAGCAATAATGAATAACAAATATAAATTCAGACCGCGAATCTTCACAGATGCATCTAAGGATGGTATAGATGGTACCTGTGGAATAGGAATACATAATGACTTCTCGAAAACTCAATACGCTTTTAGATTATTGACAGAAACTAGTACAACAACAGCTGAACTCATAGCAATAGATCAGGCATTACAGATGATAGAAAAAGAGAAACTTAATTTCGCTGTTATCTATACAGACTCTAAGGGAGCATGTCAAATCTTACAATGTGCACAAAACTCAAGCTTGGCACCACAATTGGTGTTGGATATACTCAACAAAGCAATCGAATGGAAAACAACAGTGCAATGGGTTCCAAGCCACGTAAATATTGTAGGCAATGAAATAGCTGACAGGTTGGCGAAACAAGGACTGAGGGAGGATATGACCATACCAAACAAAATACTACTGAATGATGCTTTTTGGAAATTTAAATCCATAATGATAGACAGCGGAAATTTGTGGTATAAAAAATATGCAGAAGAGAAAGGAAAACATTTCTATCAGTTTCAGGACTCTTTGAAGAGCGATGCCTGGTATTTCAACAAAAAATTGTCAAATGAACAAACTAGACTTTTGAATAGACTATTAGCCGGACACAACTACTGTAAATTTTGGCAGGCCAAAATGAAAATAGTAGATGACTGTGAAATTTGTGACGAACCAGAAACTAGCGATCACGTTATTTTGCATTGTACAAAGTTTACACGTATACGCGAAAATTTTTCTTTCGACTGTAAATTTAACACGTTAATTGATCTATTCAAACAGAAAAATTTAGTTTACTTAGAAATCACACGATTTTTAAAGGAAATTAAAATTGAATTGTAGAATACTATTGTCTACTAATTTAAACAACTGCTATTTCTGGAAACAGAAGTTATGCGAAAAGTATTGCGAAACTCCGGAAAACCAGTCGGGCTGAAACGGTTGATAAAAGAAAACAGGGCAATATAGTCATGGCAACTAAGCCCTTTTAAAAACGGAGCCAGTTATTGTCAAGCTGTCACCCAGTAAAGTTCAGTCGGAAATGAACTGGAATTCTGGCTGGTTCCAGTTCGTATTCCGGCTCCAGTGCAACAACCGATTCTAACTAGAATCGGTTGTGTCACTGGAGCCGGAATACGAACTGGAACCAGCCAGAATTCCGGTTCATTTCCGGCTGAGCTTAACTGGGCAATGATGGCTCAACAGAGTATAAGAAGAAGAAGAAGAAAGAATATTTCGTACGTATATCACTGCGAAATATTTTGCTCGGGAATGTGCCGTCCGAGAATTTTCCCTTTTGGATTACCACTGACTACGCACGTGGCTCTGACCCGAGGATGTGACGAAAATATAATAAAGATGAACTAACCTGACTCTGATACTGTTTAACTTTTCGCTATATCGCACTTATTTGGCCTTCGATCAATTGGCCAGCTGAGCTGAACTATAATTGACCCGGACCGGGAATCGACGGCCCGTTATGCGGGGTTTTGGGCTGAGATGACACTTTTCACTCAGTTGGACAACACTCGAAATCAGTAAAACAAATAAAAAGCACGTGTTCGTGATCACTTTGGTGATTCACGTATCTTGCCGGGAGGCAAAGCCCGAGTTATCAAGCCGTCCGGATGGCGGCGACGGCACTTTTTTGTTGCAATAGCACTTTTCTTGCACAATAACTTGCGTGCAATAAAATCGCGCGGAGCTACTCAGCTAGTCGACCGATCACTGCTGTGGTTAGAACCGAACTGACCGACAGACTTCTCAGCCAATTTTAGGCATACAGAATAACTATAAGGTCAGTTCTGTGATACTAATGACACTAAGAATTCTTCGTAGACCAGGTTTAAATAGATCGACTACTAAATCTACATATTTACTGCACCAATTAAAAAAATATAACTAAACTCACACTCCCGATTCTTCCACAGATTCATCCCCGAGGACTACATCCAGTGTTTGCTGGAGTTCCGCCCAAAGTTCCTATTTGTCGTTCCCTCGCTGATGCTGTTTCTGGCCACCCATCCGAAAGTGACCACCGATCACCTGTCCAGCGTGGATGCGATTCTGGTAGGGGCGGCTGCCGCCTCGATCCAGCTGCAGGAAAAGTTCAAACAAAAATGCGGCAGGGACGTAGACATAGCCCAGGGTTATGGGATGACGGAAAGCTCACCGGTAACGCTCTGCACACCACACAAGTACGACATATCCAAAGTCGGCACCTGCGGGCAGCTGTATCCAAACACCCAAGCCAAGATAGTTTCACTGGTGGATGGAAGCAACCTAGGAGTGCACCAGTCGGGAGAGTTGCTCATTCGTGGCCCACAGATCATGAAGGGGTATTTGAATAATGAGCAGGCGACAAGAGAAACGTTGGATTCGGAAGGATGGCTTCATACAGGCGATGTAGCCTATTACGATCAGGACGGATACTTCTACATCGTCGATCGAACCAAGGAGCTGATCAAAGTCAAAGGAAACCAGGTAAGTTGTACCACCGGGGACTGGCATTTATTATACTTAAACACGTACTTTTAGTAAAATAATTACAGCAGGTTGTTTTACGTTTTCGGCTCTTCGATTAGCTGCAGTAGGCAAATTAAAACAAAACAATGTTATAGCATTACTAACACCTAATGGGAGTGCAAATTCTCTGTCTAAAGCTAACCGTCTATTGGTCCATTGGTTCCACACTGGACTCGTCCACATCCATGGCGTTGTCGTCGGGTTTAGCAGTTTCGAGGATATCCGCCGCCATGGGAACTACCGCATCGACCGGTTTGGAAGTTGCTTCCTCCTCGTCGGTGGCCATCTCATTCTCTGGGACTACCGTAGAGCTGACGGTTTCCATTTCATCCGCAGCGACAGTAACGGCCGGTTCCAGTTCCACGGTCAACGGTTTCAACGTGACAGTATCCGAAGACAGAACACATGATTCGGTCGGTAGTTCTTCGTGGGCACGGATTTCAGAGATCAGTTCAGTCTGAGGTTCAACAACGCTCGTAATTTCACTTACAGTTGGTCCGACTTCATCTTTAGCCGATTGAGGCTCTTCAGCGGCTGCTGCTACTGGTGAACATTCCGCGGTGACAGTCAGATGTTGGTTGGAACTATTCGAGATGGTAGATGATGACTCTGAATCAACACTGGTGCTGCTTTCTTCCGGATTTGTTGTTGATTCGGAGACCTTATACTTTGCCTGTTCTACCATGACTTCTGAAGTAACGGACGATGAAATCTCTGCAAGTTCTACTGTTTTATCCTCTAGTTTCTCATTTGAAAGTTTAGCCATTTTCGCCTGCGGTTGTCCATCATCAACCGATTCCTCCACCGAGTTGTTTCTTATAATAGCGGCGGCAGTGACACTTGTGCGTACATCTGTTGATTCCTCTTTTTGAACATCATTTGTAACAGAAGATTCTAGTGCTGGCTGGAGGTCGTTAGCTGACCCGTTCTCCGTCGATTCGCTCAAATCCGTTTCCTGGTTTTCGATCAATGCTGCAGAATTCACAGTGTCCGGTTCTGCAACGATTTCAGGAATAACGGGTTCAATTTTATCATCAGACTGAGAAACATTTTCTTCCTTCTCTTCAGTATCGTCTTTGAGGGGAGCGGCTTCCTCTAAGTTAGGAGTGGCTTTGTCATTCGATACATCGTTCTCGTCAGTCGTGGAAACAAGAGTAGGTTCAGCTATTTTCGGATCACTATCAACGATTGATTCTCCATTGGTACTCGAACCAATTGCTGCGATTTCGACAGATTCGTCCGGGCTTTTTTCCGTTTCCTGAACATCCGATGGTGCAGTTGAAACCACCATACTTTCTTCCGGTGGTATTTCCGCCTCAGAAGTCTTTGAAGTTGTAGTCGTTGATGATGAGGATGTTGACGACGACGATGCTGCTGCTGACGACAAAGATGAAGACGAAGATGTTGTAGAATTTGAGCCCATTTCACTGGAGTCAATACCGAAGGCTTCGTTGTCCATCTCAATGTCGACGTTTACCTCCAAATCGCCATTGACGATAGAATCCAAAGAATCACCATTCTCACTATCGTAGCGTCTTCTACCGGGCTCCTGTGTGCTGACCACTGCGGATGAGAGAAAAAAAGCAATATTAACACAGTATTCTTTTAATTTCTAGGTTTCTCCAACTGAGCTGGAAAGCTTAATCTTGGAACTACCCGAGATTTCCGATGTTGCCGTTGCCGGCGTGGCGGACGAAACGGCTGGTGAATTACCGCGGGCTTATGTTGTACTTAAACAGGAGCATAGCTTGGACGAAAAAACTATCGTCGATCACGTCAAGGAACGAGTGGTAAAGTACAAACAGTTGGCCGCCGGCGTACAGTTTGTGAAAGAAATCCCACGCAATGCCGGTGGAAAGGTAATTCGGCAGCAACTTCATCTGCTCGGAGCACAACTGGATGACTAAATGGTGCGGTGCTGAGCCTTGCCGTGACGACAAATTTTAGAAGCTAATGTTTTTATAGTTTTAGTTAAAATGATATTTTGTGAAATAAAATTATTTTCCACGATTACATCGGGTTTAAAAGAGCCTCATTCAAATGGGAGGCGTATCAAAAACAGGTATTTTCTTAAGGTTTGGCACAATTAAATCTCAACTAGGACGCCGCTTCATTACTTACCCAAAATATTTTTCTCAACGGCTCTCATAAACTTGTCAATTCTTGTGTACTGTTTTCGCGGTTCCGTAATTAGCTCGCAGATTCGTTGTACCGTAAATGGTGCCGAGTTAAATGAATCCAATCGATCAATAAGCATCCTTCTCATCTGTTCATAGTTAAATGGGTCAACATTGGGACATTGCGGTAAATCTAAACAGAAAACAAAATCAACATAAGTCATGTATCAGCGATAATGACCTTCGATTTTCCACTAACTAACCGGCAATGCTCGGCGTGTTATCGTAGAAATCCGTTATCACATGCATCAGTTTGGTCCGGATGAGTTGCTTCACCACGGCCCAGCGATAGACGGTGTCTCCGGTACGAGCAACAAAGCCGAGGTAATCATCCAGTTCACGGGGGATCTCCTTCTGCTTCAGCTTAGTGAACCGTTCCAGAAGCTGCAGGACTTCCTCCGGATTCTCCATGGCGTATATATTGTCAACAGTTTTATCAATTTACGGACGAAATTCACTATAATAATCGAAACAAAAGCACGGCAAGCACAAAAACCAAACTTCACTTCGACAGCGCCATTAACCATCAGTGGGTTCGGTAGAGTATGCCGACTTCGCTAATGCCGACCTATGCCGACAAAAGTCTCCACAGAAATGTGGCCTAGAGCTGCCAGATAATTTTATTGAAAATCATTTTTGGTATCCCTCATAACGTATTCATATTGTTTGTGGCACTAAAAACTGGATTCTAACCGCACTGCGCACTTACTACTCTTCTATTAAATTCTTCTCATAGACTGGTTAGTTCGACTGGTCTGTCTATGAAACCCTGTCAAAAAAAATGCGGACGAACGTGGTCAGGCGATTTAAAAAGTTTGACGTTTGACTCAACTCACCTGAGCTAATTGCCCCTCGGAACAAATGCAATTTACGAATGCGATTTAAAGGCAATTTCAATACTTAGACAAAATTTATGGTGGCTGAAATGGACTTGGTTGTTTTCGCGTTTTTCAAACATGGCGGTTCATGTTTGGCTTAAGCTTAAAATTTTTTTTTGAAAAATTGGTGTGTTCTTCCTTGTACTTTGTTTGTCTAGTGCACTTCATTTAGCCAAAGAATGTGGGAAATTGTGGAATCGTGTGTAAGTATAGTGGAATAAGATCTCTGACCTAGAGTCTTAATGAACGTCATGTTGTGGTAAGTTTTGGAGTGCAATACCAATTTTACCATTGATTCTTCCTATAATTTGGTGGTGATTACCTAGTATACTGGTAAGTATATGTGAGTAGATAATGAATCCGAAAATAAGTATTATTTTTAATTTTCATATTAGGCAATTAAATGGCGCGTTCCGTGGGTGATTTGGGGGCGATTTAAGGGCGTGTTGGGCGGCAAAAAAAATGACGGCGGCAAATCGCCCAAATGTTGCATTTGACATAGCCCCCTAATTGCCAGCAGTTTGCTGGCAAATTGAAGGGCAATTAGCGCATCCGAGTTGGCAAATAGCCCCCCGTTAGCCAGCAACTTGCCCTTTTTGACTGTGAAGTACCATCTCTATCACTTGAAATACATGTGTTTTGACAGCTCGCAGTTTTCAGTAGCAGTTTGATCACTCGCACTTTGAAAGTGCGGAGTCCAGGTTGGTGGGAAGTGCGCAATATGTCAGTGGCACCATTATTTCAAATGCGGCCACAGTCCCAACTACAAATATATCTAGGTCAATTTTTCAGAAGGGCGTTAAAACAATTGCATGCTTTCGAGAAAATCGACATTGAAATTTTATTTTTTACACAATAAGCTGGAGACCCAATTAAAAGGCCAAAATGAACATAATAAGTGAATGCATCGTTATAAATATGCATCTTCTTTGAAAGAAAGTATTTCGGTGCTGTAATATGGAAAAATATGTAATAAGCCTTTTTTGTATGTTTGTACATTAATACGTCCTTCTTTATCGGCCTTTAACAATCAGCTTGTGTTGCTGCGGCGTTTGACATGAGCCTTGTTTTCAAATCTTTTCGCTGTTGCGGCCTCTTAGTTTGTGTGTAGTTCTATGCTGGAATCCGGACAAGGAAACGTCGCCAACACGTTTTACTTGGGAAAAGCATTCAAAAGTATGGTATTGGAGCTTTGCGCGGGGAATATTATACCCTGAACATGACAAAAACCGGACACAATGGAAAGCCCGCAGATGAAAACAAAGGTGCGACATCGAGCGGAACAAACTGGACCTTAAGCGAAGCTGCCGGAACAGCCGGAATAGGAGAAAGTCAACATGGAGAAATCATGCATCTTCAGAAGCCAAATGTTTCTTATTAATTCATAATTACAATTTAGAAACAGCTCTTGCTGGGGGAAAGGAGTCGTTTCAGTATCAAACCAATTCCGCAAAACCTTGTTTCTATATCCGGTATCCCAGAAGTTTCCTGTCGACAAAGCCGTAGTCGGTACCGAACTGCTTGAATTCGCTGACTGGCCTCTTGAGAACGATGCTTTGGGTCACCTCGATTGAGTAATGACACTCAATAGTCTTAGTGGAAGGAATTATCGTGTTCAGATCTCATTTCGCAAGACCAGTAGCGATTGAATTTACAAAACCTATGTTGCTGGAAAAATATCAGCCTTGAGTATGAATTTTACCCAGAGATGCCGGGTACTTTTTTCAAATGTCAATAATAATTTTCAAAGTCTGGAAAGAACAAAAAATGTCAGGAAAGCTAGTGTAACCAAAAGCCTTTATATTCAAAAATCTGTAAATATCTGCAACCAAACTAAAAAATCTGCGAATATCTGCAACCAAACTAAAAAAACTGCAAATATCTGCGTCATCGAAAAAATCTGCAGCTTAAATTAAAAGTCTGCAAATTTGCAGACTTGTCTGCAAATCTGGCGTCTCTGATTTTATCAATTGATGAATGTATCCGTTCTGTAGCGATTTGTCATTACAGTCGTGATTCGCTGGTTGGGCCACACCTCTGTCCAACTAACAAATTTGATTCGTAAGTTGGACCGACTGACAGCTGTCAAAAACTCTCCAAAGGAGATGTTAGTTGTGTACAGTCGTGATTCGCTGGTTGGACATTTTTTAACTGGACCGCTTTTTAGTCGGGCCTCCGCTAGTTAGACCATTGTTCAACTAAAAAGCATCTGAATGCCAAAATCTTATGTCAAATTTACTTTGACAATAAATCTGACAATTATTAGAGATGTGACGTTCCGTTGACGTGGACGGAAGCTGATGTATCGTCTGAATCGTCCTTTACACTTCAGGAAAACTATCATTTTTGTATACACGCTTAAGGCTAGTTTACAGTTCGGGAAATGGATCGCGGGATTTCACACGGGATTTGCGTCGGGATTTGATCAGGGAAAATTTCCCGCCGAGATCTCTCCAAACTGTCAAACCAAAAACTCTGCTGCTTCTTAAAAATACAAACAGTATCAAACTTGCAGCGAATTGTAAACTTTATAAAAATACTATTTTCCCCGTCGGAAACAATTTGTGTTGAATTGTTCCCGGACGGATTTCTGTGTGGAGAGTTTTAAAATCCCGTGATGTTTCCCGCGGTTGGGTTTACACTTCATGAAAACTGTCATTTTTGTGTAGACTTATTTCCCGTCACGGGATTTGAAATCCCGAGCTCCATTTAAAATACACAGGGACCCAAATCCCGTGACACGTTTTCCGAACTGTAAACTAGCCTTTAAGCGGGCCTTACACGTTCAATATTTTTTGTCAATACCAGACAGTATTGACAAAAGTATTGTACGTGTAATCGAAAAAACTTGTATTGAAGATGTGGATTTCAAATGGAATTGAAATATTGTAACAATATCGTCAATACGCGTATTGACAAAAATATTGAACGTGTAAGGGCCGCTTAAGACAACCCATGACAATAGAGGGGGTCGTTTTTGTTCCAATTTTACGTCAGAATGTTCCAGCTCCTGATTGGTTGATTCTGGCTTTTTGCACCGTACTGCAGGGATAGCGAAATGATGTTTGGCAGTGTTGCTATATTCATAGGAAAATAATGTAATTACTTTTGACAAATAATATTATGGTGCTGTATCGATTTTGTTGGCTATTTTTGGCAAATTTGAAACTAAGAGAAACGAAAGCAATGAAATTGAAAGACGGATAGGTATTCGAGAGCGAATCAGTTATAAACTTAGAACGGAAAACTAGAACTAGGCAGGCTCATATGGGCATGATCGAAAGGAAAATGTGAAGAATTTTTTGCCTTCTGCAGAGTAGGAGTTGGGCGTTTCACCCAAGTCTACCGCATGGTCTATGGTAGAACAGAACTCATCATCATGTTTTACCGCCGACGCCGGCGTCATTGCTTTCGTTTCTCTTAGTCTCAAATTTGCCGAAAATAGCCAACAAAATCGATACAGTAGAAGTTTGCGGCAATTAAAACATAGTAACATAAAAAATAATATTATGATCGCTATTGCTTGTGGCACAAAAAACTGGATTCTAACCGCACTGCGCACTTACCATTCTTCCATTGAATTCTTCTCACAGACCGGTTAGTTCGACTGGTCTGTCTATGAAAGTACCATTTCTATCACTTGAAATACATGTTTTTTGACAGCTCGCAGTTTTGAGATCACACGCACTTTCAAAGTGCGGAGTCCAGTTTGGTGGGAAGTGCGCAATAAAAGAGTAAAAATGAATAAATGAAGCAGAAATTTTGCGACAAAGTAGAACCAGTATCTACCACACGTTTGCCGTATACGTGGTTAATTATTTTAAACATAAATATGAAAGCAACCAAACCGTAATCTAAAATTTGTCAGAGAATGGTTTCATCAAACCTTACTAAACACCCATGACATGGAAAAACGGTGCCCTTTATTAATATAATAGATTCAAGATACAAAATATTGCAGGCATAAAATAAATTAACAAGAATCCATTTTCATTTTAAAAATAGCAACACTGTTCGGAAGATTTCGGCACGGTGGAAATCTGCGAAAAGAAGAATGTCGAATGAAAAATAAGAAGCCGATTTGCACGTCTTGTCTTATATCCATCTCCATACTTTTACTCATTTTCGACAAGGTACGGTTTTTTCACAAAAATGTGTAGATTTGACGCGTTTCTGACAAAAACCGTACCTTGTCAAAAATGAGTAAAAGTAGGTGAGAGTAGTCGGAATAATGTAGTACCGATGTCGCATGGAGATTGGCTTCTATTCGATAAGACATATTGAACTATCAAACAAATTTGACTCATTGTTGAGTCAAAGCGTTTTAGTTGCAATGAATAATGAAAGAAGTTCAGAAGAGCTGAGCAAAACAAATTTGTCTTGTTAAAATCAGAGAGCAAAAAGTATAAAACATCCGAGAAACAAATAACTTAAAAAGATTTCTGAACTGAAATTTAAGTTTAAAAGGATCATTGTGAATACTTATAAATCATGGTATGATATGAATTAACTTGAAATGTAGAATCTTATGTTCCACACACCAAGAAATAATCGTCCTTCTCTCTAAGAAAGATTAAAATATTTGTCAACCGATTTAAAGTCATCCCTCAATTCTTTCAAATGGAATAGAAATTTGAATGTTCCTCATGCAATTCATTAAATCCAGAATAAAATATTTATCTCGTAAAATATCGTAGGTATGAGATATTTAACATCAACCCGTTCATTATTATAATAGAACGCAAAACTGCAGTTGTGATTCGCTGGTTGGACATTTTTTAACCGGACCGCTTTTTTAGTTGGGCCTCCGCTAGGTGGACCATTGTCCAACTAAAAAGCATCTGAATGCCAAAATCTTATGTCAAATTTACTTTGACAATACACTACTAACATCTCCTTTGGAGAGTTTCTGACAGCTGCCAGTCGGTCCAACTAACGAATCAAATTCGTTAGTTGGACAGAGGTGTGGCCCAACCAGCGAATCACGACTGTATTCGAACAACCCCTGGTTTCAGTTTATGTCCATTTTACACTCGCAGTAGACAAGTTTTCAACTAGATTTCGCCGCAGTGGGAATGTGGGCGGTCCGCACCGCGCGGTAAACGCGGAAAATTTGATGTATTTCCAAAAATGGTGTTGAAACATTATTCTTTTTTTTAGAATAACCAATGTTATTCACATTTACACGAATTTTAACTTTATGGAACTGTTCAGAATGTAACGGCTTCCAAAAACAAATTCGACGTCAGCTTTCCGTAGTTGACTGATTTTATTTTTTCCCGTTTTGTACCATATAGTAGTCAACTGCGAGCTGCGACTGGCAACGAAAGTGATGCGAGTGGTTAAAATCTCCAGCGATTGACCATTATTCAGCATTGCCTTGAGCGAAAATGAATAGGTGTAAATTGCTGGAAATAAGATGACAAAAGAATGGCTTTCATTCGGACATGAAACGGTAAAATTGTAATTGTAGCTAACTGCCAGGACCACAATGAGGAAAACGTCCAGCAGATGTTCCTATGAAAACTAACAGATACAGGATTCTATTCGAGATCACTTAGCCCCGCAGTTGTCCAGCATAAGCACCTATATTACTTACCTCCTTATTTTCCTGTCTCGTGTCCAGAACCGGACAGATATTCGGACATTATGCGAAGAAAAACTTCCTTTTTTCCGAAGAACCAAAACGAACTTCCGCCTATCCGATATCTAAAGCTTTAGATCAGAAGTGGAATTACCGCGATTGAGGAAAATTGTCATTTTCGGTAGAAACTGATTTTCACTCGAATTTTGCAATTTTTCAGGACGTGCTCAGCCGCTATATTGGGATTACGCCACCATGCCATCTTCTGACGAAACTGATGAAACCATCGTTGGACAGCGAACCGTTCGACGTACGAAGAAAAAGACTTCACGGCTTACAGCTACCGTTACGGCAACAACGAATTATGTGCCACAGTTAATGTGAACCCACTGAGACGTCCAAAAAATTGTTTCCAAATCGTTCAACACGGGTCCAACGATGGACGTTTGTTGAACGGTTATTTGGACGTTGTCCAAATTGGTCCAACGAACGTCCTTCATTGGACGATTTTGAAACCAACCGTTCTTAGAGGGAAAAAGGAGAACGTTTCCGACAGTGGACATCAAATCAATTCCTTCCAAGTTCAATGTATTCGACTACAGGGATGTGGAAATGGATTCCGATACGCTTTTGCCAGCATTTCTTCACGTGTAACCGCCGCCTCGGGCGCAAATGAGAAACGTAATATCCGTTCGCGTCTCCCGATTCGTGAAACTTTCCTTCACCCGCTGAAGGTCAAACGATTGATGCCACCATGCAATGGCAAAGACGGAAGTAGCACCGGTTGGATCAACAAAACCAAAGGATACGGATGGAGGGATTCGGTGCACAAGAGGAAGCTACACTTACATGGAAACGCTTCAAGATGTCAATTAGCTGTTTGAATGCAGCCGATCTACACTTTCAAATGGCGAAACGCATACGAATGAAGGACGAATTCATTCGAAACATCGATGATAAGCTATAAGAGCACCTGATTTCAAAAGAACTGTATACAGTGGACGAAGTCATCGCTTGTTTACATCGTTATCTTTGCTTGAGAGTTGTCGTTAATACACAGTATAACGTCCAACGGAAGGATGCCGTCCAGAAGCTATATCATCTACAACCTTTCTCAGAATAAAATATCAGTGTACTGTTTCATAAACATCTATATACTAGGCGCGCCAAATTTCAACGCATCGAAAAATAATCTGGTTAAAACGCAACGCCTTATATTCCATTGCGCCGAAAAATGTTTAACTAGGTATCGAGATCCTGGACGCCACAGCATGATTTGTAAAACGAACCATTCTACTTTTTTCACCCGATCAAACAAATCACACACACGAAGGATACCTCATCAGCTGTTAGAAGAATAACTCCCAGAATTGCGCTCGCAGGAAATAACTATACGCAGGCTAATAAGCGGTAATTACTAGTTTCACATCATACATTGCATTGTCACGAGCCGAATTTTATGTCCAGATGAAAATGTATCTCTGCAATTAGCAATCAGTTGAATAACTTGAAATAATCGATTACTTAGACTCCAAATTGCATTACAATATACTTTCAAGTTCATGTTTTAGTTTGGCCATGCTGCTGATTCTTTCCTGTGTTATGGATGCTAAAAGATTGTTTGGATTGTGCAGTGTGTCTGCAAAAACATGGCGATAATGTGTACCACCGTATTTCTAAATAAAGTATTATAAAACAAGGCCCTTCCTAGCGCTTAACGAGTGATTTTATAGTGGTTTAGTCATAGGTGGATAACAAAGTGCAACGATCTATAAATTCATCGGATTTGAAGTTGGCGATTCAACAGACAAAAAAACGATTTTGTCGTGGAGAAAACCGGGATCAAAAAAAATGGGGATCTCGATCCCTATCCTTTTACAGGATACAGTCTAAGATTTATCTTTGATATCAAGACGACATAAAATAGTTGATTTTCATGCAGATTTAGCAAAAAGTATATTAGAACAAAATCTCGCATTAGAATCAGTATTTACCATATTGCTGCTTATTTCTGTCCTTTTTTTACTGTAAAGCTAGTTCTGATTGTATCAAACAAGTACTATTACTAAATATTAAGATCTTGCAGGCAAAATTGGATTTATTTCTTATCGCTGCTATCTTCTTCCGCTGTCAGAGCGCTCTTGATGCCCGCTTTTTTCAGTTCATCGATTAACTCTCCGTTCTGGTGCATTTGTAGCATAATATCGCAACCACCGACGAATTCTCCGTTGATGAACACTTGGGGTATCGTTGGCCAATTTGAATAATCCTTAATGCCTACAATGCAAACATCTCTCAAAAATATGAAAACTTGACATCGTTTACAAAAAAATACCTTGACGCAGGGATTCATTCTGCAGTACATCATGACTATCGTAGTTGACGGCGTGCATTCGCAGGATCTGCACTACTGCATTGCTGAAACCGCATCGAGGAGCTTCCGGATTGCCTTTCATGAACACTACGACTTTGTTGTTTCGTACCAGCTTGGCTAGGTCTTTGGAATCGAGCGCAGCTGCGCAAAGGGTCCTCGACACCAGAAGACCAGTCCGGCTGGCTACGATATCCCTTCCCAATTGTCGCAATAAGATGCTCATTTTCTGTATAAATTTTAAATCGTTTGCAAAAATTATCTAACTTTTGAATGTTTTGTTTTGGATACGAACACCCCACCCGGCACGATTTCACAATTTCTGAACTAAATTTTGAACACAAGGTAATGACTTTGACGTAACTGAAACCCAGTCAACAAATTTTCTGGCAGAGACCGCTCTGCTACACGGTAAAATAAAACAACCTCCAGAATAAGTTCTTTTAACTTACTGTTGAGTTGTGCGTCGCTTTCGCACTTATTCCCGGTCAAACCATCCTGAATGGAGTCAGTATGGATTCCAAATCAAATGCAACAACTGATTCTGAAATCCGAACCGGTTCCGGAATGAGTTCAACTGGGTTAGTGTTGTCAAAAACAAAACGAGAGATTCGACTCAGTCGCCCGCTCGGACGTGCCTGGCAGGATTCCCCCCAGATAGCCGGCAGCGAAATAAAAACTCTGGTAGAATTTCTGGGGGTCTGGCTGGCAAAGCGCTGCCCAGCCGCCGGCTCAAATGCAACAACCGTTTCTGGCAGAATTTTTCGCCTTACTGTTATTAACGGTTTGTTCTGCCGGATTTCTGCCAGGCACGCACCGGCAGGTCCGGTTTTGTACCGCTTCAGGTTTTGCTTGTATTTTTTTTTAATTTTTTCTTAATTTTATGTAAATTTATAATAAAACATGTCTGTGGACATGAAATCCATATTACTTACCTTGTTTGAAACCAAAATCTTTGTTTCTTCCTATTTTTTCATCTGTCAAAACTATCCTTCTTGGAAAAATATAAATATGGCGAAAATGAAACAACGATAAACAAAACAGAACCGGTGAGGCGAATCTGCCTGCCATAACTGGAAGGAGTATAGCTGAATTCTGGCAGCGCCATTTTGATAATTTTGACAGCTGCCGGAATCCTGACGGATTTTTGCTGGCTGCCCGTTTTTCTTCCAAGCGGGCGGGGTCTTCCGTGGAGGAAGTTACTTTTGAGTTGTTTGGGGTATACTCAAAATTAGGTAAATTCAACTTAAATTTGAGTATAAAAAACCTATCAATCCCAGTTAAGCTCAGCCGGAAATGAACTGCAATTCTGGCTGGTTCCAGTTCGTATTCCGGCTCAGATGACACAACCGATTCTAGTTAGAATCGGTTGTGTCACTGGAGCCCGTGTACTAACTGGAACCAGCCAGAATTCCAGTTCATTTCCGGCTGAACTTTACTGGGTACTGTATCCGAATTCTGGACAGAGTTGCCAGTCTTCTTGATATGCAGTCTTCGATATTATGCAATCACCCACTTAGACGTCCAAATAATTTTTTCAAAATCGTTCAACACGGGTCCAACAATGGACGCTTGTTGAACGATTATTTGGACGTTGTCCAAATTGGTCCGACGAATGTCCTTCATTGGACGATTTTGAAACCAACCGTTCTTAGAGGGTACCCTAATAAACATCTTATGATCCAAGAGCCTAACGATCTGTTCAGAGTATAATCCAAACAATATGTGGAATCGTTGGACTATATGGGTTAAAGTTCATGTATAATTTTTTTTATTAGGGTACCCAGTTAAACTCATTCCGGAACCGGTTCGGATTTCTGAATGGAGTCATTATGGATTCCAAATCAAATGCAACAACCGATTCCGACTCAGAATCGGTTGTTGCATTTGATTTGTAATCCATATTGACTCCATTCAGGATTCCGAATCAAATTCCGAATGGTTTGACCGGGTTCCGACTGAATCGGTTTCAGAATCGGTTGTTGCATTTCAGCTGGAATCCATACTGACTCCATTCAGGATTCCGAATGCAAAGAGAATAGGGAAAGAGACGAATAGTGTGAAGCCAAAAATACCTTATTGAGCAGACCAATCGTGCAATGTATAAATAAACATTACTCATGCCTGAGTAAGAGAAGATAACCCTCTAAGAACGGTTGGTTTCAAAATTGTCCAATGAAGGACGTTCGTTGGACCAATTTGGACAACGTCCAAATAACCGTTCAACGAACGTCCATCGTTGGACCCGTGTTGAACGATTTTGAAACAATTTTTTGGACTTCTCAGTGGGAAGTATTATACACAGGGTGGCCCGATCTACCGATTTATCGGTAGTCCTACCGATTTTGGTCTTCCCTACCGATTCACAGACGACCAAGGCAAAACTACCGATATTTTGTTATTCCTACCGAAAACTACCGATTTTTATTGATTTTGGACACATCCTACTCAACATTCATTTTTTGGGTTAGATTTGGTCAGATATCTGTGTTGTCAGTATTTTACAATTCCAGTTCAATACTACGTTTTTGGGACAACAACCCGGCCTACCGATAACTACCGGTAAACTTTTAGTGACCCTACCGATATTAAGGAATTCTATCTGGTCACCCTGATTGTACATCTATCAAAATAGAAATTTGAATTTTCGTTAGAATTTAGTTCAATCGTGATTGTAAGGTGCATTCTAGAGTATATGTATGAGTAAAAACATGCTTTAGAATTATTTCATCTCTTTGTTTCGAAATGCACATCTTTTGATAAACAAATCCAACGATCGACGTACGGTTTGTTTTCAAAATATAATAGGAGTCATTTAAAATGCTGCCTGTGGAAGCGGTTGCCAAAATTTCAGTGTAAAAATCAACATAAAGAGACTGTTGCCGTTTTGACTGATTTTCACTCTTCGTCTCTTTCCCTATTCTCTTTGTCCGAATGGTTTGACCGGGATGCCGGATGCCAGTTACCCGCTGAGACGTCCAAAAAATTGTTTCAAAATCAACACGGGTCCAACGATGGACGTTTGTTGAACGGTTATTTGGACGTTGTCCAAATTGGTCCAACGAACGGCCTTGATTGGACGATTTTGAAACCAACCGTTCTTAGAGGGTACCTCCCTCTAAGAAAGGTTGGTTTCAAAATCGTCCAATGAAGGACGTTTGTTGGACCAATTTGGACAACGTCCAAATAACCGTAAAACAAACGTCCTTCGTTGGACCCGTGTTGAACGATTTTGAAACAATTTTTTGGACGTCTCAGTGGCAGGGTGGCCAGATAGAATTCCTTAATATCGGTAAGGTCACTAAAATGTTACTATGTCTTAATTGCCGCAAGGTTCTACTGTATCGATTTTGTTGGCTATTTTCGGCAAATTTGAGACTAAGAGAAACGAAAGCAATGAAATTGAAAGACGGATAGGTATTCTAGAGCGAATCAGTTATAAACTTAGAACGGAAAACTAGAACTAGGCAGGCTCATATGGGCATGATCGAAAGGAAATGTGTGTGCGGAACGAAAAAATAAATAAGTAGTTCAATCACAATAGGATCGGTGCGACACCGATAGCTTGGTGTCGATTGAATGCATACGTCACGGCTTGATGCTAGCAGAAAGGGAGAAGAATGATCGCATGGTCGTTTTAGGCGAGGATTCGTGAAGAATATTTGCCGGCGTCGGCGGTAAAACATGATGATGAGTTATGTTCTACCATAGACCATGCGGTAGACTTGGGTGGAACGCCCAACTCCTACTATGCAGAAGGCAAAAAATTCTTCACATTTCCTTTCGATCATGCCCATATGAGCCTGCCTAGTTCTAGTTTTCCGTTCAAAGTTTATAACTGATTCGCTCTAGAATACCTATCCGTCTTTCAATTTCATTGCTTTCGTTTCTCTTAGTCTCAAATTTGCCGAAAATAGTCAACAAAATCGATACAAGGTCACTAAAAGTTTATCGGTAGGCCGGGTTGTTGTCCCAAAAACGTAGTATTGACATAAAATTGTAAAATGCTGAAAACACAGATCTGACCAAATCCAACCCAAAAAATGAATGTTGAGTAGGATGTGTCCAAAATCAATAAAAATCGGGGGTGGGCATAGCGTAGTTGGTAAATCAATTGCCTTGTACGCAGCGCACCTGGGTTCGAGTCCCGATCCCGCACATAGGGTTAGAAAATTTTCACAATAGATTTTTATAACCCGAAGAGGCGAATGACCTTAAGGTTAAAACCTCTATAATTGAAAAAAAATCGGTAGTTTTCGGTAGGGATAACAAAATATCGGTAGTTTTGCCTTGGTCATCTGTGAATCGGTAGGGAAGACCAAAATCGGTAGGACTACCGATAAATCGGTAGGTCTGGCCACCCTGCTCAGTGGGCTGGTATTTCGACTCCAGTGACACAACAGATTCCAATTAGAATGTGTCAATTGGAATCGGTTGTCACTGGGGCCAGATTACGAACTAAAACCAGCCAGCATTTCGGCTCATTTTCTTGCTGAAGTTTACTAGGTATCTGAAACTGGGAGGTAATTCTTGTACCTATTATTAGGTACTTTTTTTTTAACCGTGTGCATTGTCTCATGACAAAACGACAGTAAATTAGTTCACGAGTGTTTTCTTTAATGAGCGATCAATTTGAGTTTGTTTTACGATTGAACATTTGAGTTTCATGGAGCTTGTGAACGGACTTTCGACCCCAATTACGGCAGAGGAGGAAATTACCGAAGGAATCAACGGCACTGAACACCGTGAAGCAACGATTTCACCGAATGGGTATGATATGTTTTTATTTACTACCAGAGATGCCAGGTACTTTTTTCAAATGTCTGCAATAATAATTTTAAAAGTCTGGGAAGTACAAAAAATGTGCGGCAAGCTAGTGTAACCAAAAGCCTTTATATTCAAAAATCTGCAAATATCTGCAACCAAACTAAAAAATCTGCAAATATCTGCAACCAAACGGAAAAATCTGCAAATATCTGCGTCATCGAAAAAATCTGCAGCTTAAATTAAAAGTCTGCGAATTTGCAGACTTGTCTGCAAATCTGGCATCTCTGTTTACTACGGCTTGTGTTGAGCATCAACGGACAATAGGGCCCCTTACACGGGGCGCTAGTAATGTCATTACTGATCAGTAATGTCACTTTTAATGATCGTGTAAGGTGAGTAATGACGGAATTCCCATACAATTCTAGTAATGACACTACTTAGTAATGACACTTTTATTGCGCGTGTAAGGGCCCCTAATATTTTAAGAGTACTTATTCCAAAGGTTCTAAGTGACATTCAGCTCGAAGTGGGAAAACGAAGATAAAGTTTCAGGGACCTAAAAAATCCTATTTGAGAACAAATGTGTTTTTATGGAACAATTTGTTTTTAAACCAGCTTTTTTTTCTTTTTTTGTAACTTTATTTGTACTTTATGTATTTATTGCCATCCAAATAGCTTCCTTGGCCTGATTCAAAATCTGTATTAACAGGTTATTGTGCTCAATAAAAATGCGAATTAGATATAGTCTATGCTTTTTAGGTAAATAATACATAATAATATGAAATGTTCAGTGCTATGTAGTTTTTAAACCCTTTAGTAAGATGCGTCGTTTTTAAACCCTTTAGTAAGATGCGTCGTTTTTAAACTTATAGGACCTTTTCCATAGGACTTTGTGTCGGGCCCAAGAATCCTACGATGCTGCAAATAAGGCTTTTTTCCAGCAAAAATAGCACTCACGATGAATAATATTTTTTTCAAGGTTTTCGATGAATTGATTACCGGACTACTAATGTTCTCTATTGCTATGGTAAATAGTTGCACTGGATTTAAAAGAAGTCTTGGACAAAAAATTGCGGGAAACTTTAATTTATATTAAATTATAATTTATTTTATTTTACTTTACAAATTCAACTTAAAAAAAATATGGCGCATGAATATAAAAAAATAATTTGTTTTATTTTGATGCTTAGAAAAGTGTCACTATGTACCTAGGTGCAGTGGGAAAACATAGAATGAAATGAATCTTGCGTCGTTTTTGCAAGGTAATTACAATTTTGGATCGGCTTCAGAAGCTTTGAAATATTTCACGGATTATGTCTTTCAATTTATAGGGTCTTAACTTTACCTGGGGAATGATCCATTTTCAATACAATTTAAGAACCTCTCTTTGTTTACTTTCTCATTCGATTATTATGACGTCACTATAATGGTGTTTGCCAATTTTCCAGTACATGTCGAAAGTCGACGGTTTTAACTAGAATATTATGCAAAAAGTTTACCAGTAAATGTGGAAACGACCGAATAAACAGAAGAGCAAGATAGCAAAGAGAATCTCTCATTGATACTTACGAACCAATCTAAATTTTCTTCAGAATTATGTGAAAAATTTCAAAACGATTTGTACGGTAGATTTCGAGTTATGATGTACACCGCAAAACAAGGTTTCGACGAGGCGCCTCACTGTCATTCGTTCAACTTTCCGTATTTTGCGATGAAATTTTGAGAAACTTAACTTCCCCACCAGGGTTGCCAAAATTAAATCTGTATTTTTATCCTAAAAAATCTTTTCATCTGTATTTACTCTTCGAAAAATCTGTGTCGGTATCTGTAACGAATCAGTTGACTTGTTTAACATTTTGGTGGATTATCTATCGGAGATATTAATTTCGGTGGTTTAAATGAGTCAAGCAAGGACCTTTTCGCCATAAAAACACTACAAATCGTTCTGATATTTTGCATCCAGAAACTTGAACTTTACCGATGTGCACAATGGAAAAATAATTTTCTTCTTCATTTAATGACTTTTGTTGATATATAATGTTACATACATTAAGTCGACCAATGAAGCTGTCGAATTTTCGGACAAAAAATTGACAATTAACAAAGTCACAGAGCATTACAATTAACGTTTCCGGAAGTAGACTTCAGCCAGGCGTTTGCTGGGTGCTAACCTGAGTGTATTACAAAACCTTTACCTTTCAGAATAAGCGACCACTCTCAAAAGTGAAGATTTTTTAATTAGGCTGTGCACGCGGACGAAGTCGACATAAACACAGAGAACAGACATCCATGTCTGCAAATCTGGCATCTCTGTTTACTACGGCTTGTGTTGAGCATCAACGGACAATAGGGCCCCTTACACGGGGCGCTAGTAATGTCATTACTGATCAGTAATGTCACTTTTAATGATCGTGTAAGGTGAGTAATGACGGAATTCCCATACAATTCTAGTAATGACACTACTTAGTAATGACACTTTTATTGCGCGTGTAAGGGCCCCTAATATTTTAAGAGTACTTATTCCAAAGGTTCTAAGTGACATTCAGCTCGAAGTGGGAAAACGAAGATAAAGTTTCAGGGACCTAAAAAATCCTATTTGAGAACAAATGTGTTTTTATGGAACAATTTGTTTTTAAACCAGCTTTTTTTTCTTTTTTTGTAACTTTATTTGTACTTTATGTATTTATTGCCATCCAAATAGCTTCCTTGGCCTGATTCAAAATCTGTATTAACAGGTTATTGTGCTCAATAAAAATGCGAATTAGATATAGTCTATGCTTTTTAGGTAAATAATACATAATAATATGAAATGTTCAGTGCTATGTAGTTTTTAAACCCTTTAGTAAGATGCGTCGTTTTTAAACCCTTTAGTAAGATGCGTCGTTTTTAAACTTATAGGACCTTTTCCATAGGACTTTGTGTCGGGCCCAAGAATCCTACGATGCTGCAAATAAGGCTTTTTTCCAGCAAAAATAGCACTCACGATGAATAATATTTTTTTCAAGGTTTTCGATGAATTGATTACCGGACTACTAATGTTCTCTATTGCTATGGTAAATAGTTGCACTGGATTTAAAAGAAGTCTTGGACAAAAAATTGCGGGAAACTTTAATTTATATTAAATTATAATTTATTTTATTTTACTTTACAAATTCAACTTAAAAAAAATATGGCGCATGAATATAAAAAAATAATTTGTTTTATTTTGATGCTTAGAAAAGTGTCACTATGTACCTAGGTGCAGTGGGAAAACATAGAATGAAATGAATCTTGCGTCGTTTTTGCAAGGTAATTACAATTTTGGATCGGCTTCAGAAGCTTTGAAATATTTCACGGATTATGTCTTTCAATTTATAGGGTCTTAACTTTACCTGGGGAATGATCCATTTTCAATACAATTTAAGAACCTCTCTTTGTTTACTTTCTCATTCGATTATTATGACGTCACTATAATGGTGTTTGCCAATTTTCCAGTACATGTCGAAAGTCGACGGTTTTAACTAGAATATTATGCAAAAAGTTTACCAGTAAATGTGGAAACGACCGAATAAACAGAAGAGCAAGATAGCAAAGAGAATCTCTCATTGATACTTACGAACCAATCTAAATTTTCTTCAGAATTATGTGAAAAATTTCAAAACGATTTGTACGGTAGATTTCGAGTTATGATGTACACCGCAAAACAAGGTTTCGACGAGGCGCCTCACTGTCATTCGTTCAACTTTCCGTATTTTGCGATGAAATTTTGAGAAACTTAACTTCCCCACCAGGGTTGCCAAAATTAAATCTGTATTTTTATCCTAAAAAATCTTTTCATCTGTATTTACTCTTCGAAAAATCTGTGTCGGTATCTGTAACGAATCAGTTGACTTGTTTAACATTTTGGTGGATTATCTATCGGAGATATTAATTTCGGTGGTTTAAATGAGTCAAGCAAGGACCTTTTCGCCATAAAAACACTACAAATCGTTCTGATATTTTGCATCCAGAAACTTGAACTTTACCGATGTGCACAATGGAAAAATAATTTTCTTCTTCATTTAATGACTTTTGTTGATATATAATGTTACATACATTAAGTCGACCAATGAAGCTGTCGAATTTTCGGACAAAAAATTGACAATTAACAAAGTCACAGAGCATTACAATTAACGTTTCCGGAAGTAGACTTCAGCCAGGCGTTTGCTGGGTGCTAACCTGAGTGTATTACAAAACCTTTACCTTTCAGAATAAGCGACCACTCTCAAAAGTGAAGATTTTTTAATTAGGCTGTGCACGCGGACGAAGTCGACATAAACACAGAGAACAGACATCCATGATCGAACAAAAATATTTAAAAAACGTGTGTAAACATTTGAATTAATATACGAAAAACACTAGCGCCGCCACACCAACCTATCCCAACTATCCGTCAAATCGATTCCGGAACCGGTTCGAAATCCTCGATGGATTCAGCATGGAATCTAGCTCAAATGCGTCAACCGATTCCGACTCTATCGGTTGACGCATTTGAGCTGGAATTCATGCTGGAAGTCCGAATCGGTTCCGGACTAGTTTGACTGGGTAGAGGAATAACCGCTGTCAATTCTGTCGCACTCAGCCACAAAAAAACATGACGACAGTAGCGCACCTGGTTTAGATATCCAAACTACCTTCGAAACCGTTAGAGATTTTACACAAGTTGAATGCTGAAGATGGACGTCTGTTCTCTGTGACATAAATAATGACTTTTACTGTGAGCCGGGTTTACCAACACTGCCATTAAACTGTGAAGCAATGTTTGTCAACACGGCTGACAGTAAAAGTCATTTTTAAGTCGACTTCGTCAGCGTGCGCAGCCTATTTAGAGGGCTAAGCTGAAAGAGACACAGAGGTATTATTGAAACTAAGAAAATATTTCTAAAATAGGTTTGGTAACATCACTTCTCAAAAATCTGTATATCTGTACATACATGCAAAAATCTGTTTATCTGCACATACAGATTCTTGGTCTGAAAATGGCTGAAAAATCTGTATAAATACAGATTATTCTGTATTTTTGGTAACCCTGTTCCCCACCCTTTTACGACCAGATATACAGAGATTTAAGGTGTTCAATGATATTGACAGCACAAGTCTGATGGATATAACTAGTTTTGTTCCAGTACCCGATTCTTATACCGGAGCAAAAAAACTTACTCTTGCTAATTTTCAGAAGAATAAACCGACCTTTCTCCTTGTATATTACGGAGTACTTTCAGTTTTCTGGATACTGGAACAAACCTATCGTTTCATGTAAGCAAATACTTATTTTCTTCTTTTTTAGCACTGATACTAACAGCAGTCTCTCAATACTGTCGGAATCACAGTGGGAGTTTAGGGATCAGATAGACATGTCTTCAAAGCAACGGAAGCAAACCAACAGTGAGATATGTGGACAAGCATCCCTTCAGAATTGTCCCCTGGGGCGAGCTGTGTTAACCGACACTGACAAGCGGCCGTACAAATGTGATACGTGTGACAAATCATTTAATAAGGAGAGTGCCTTGAACAGACACAGAAAGATTCACAGTAATGAACGACCGCATAAGTGCGAGATATGTGACAATGAATTCGTTCAAAAGCAGCGCCTAAAGCGCCATATGGTAACTCACATTGGTGAACGATCGCACAAATGCGAGATATGTGGCAAAGGATTTGTCGAGAAATCGTTAATAAAACAACATATGGTAACTCACACTGGAGAGCGACCGTATAAATGTGGTATATGTGACAAATCATTTAAACATCAGAGTACACTATCTTTACACACAAAGAATCATAGTGATGCACAACCTCATAAATGTGACATATGTGGTATAGGATTCCCTCAGAAGTATCTGCATAAGCTACATGTGTTAACTCACACTGGCGAGCAACCGCACAAATGCGAGATATGTGGTAAAGGATTCATTCAGAAGTCGTTAATGAAATTACATATGGTAACTCACACTGATGAGCGACCGTATAAATGTGATATATGTGACAAACTATTTAAATATCAGAGTACGCTAATTTTGCACACAAGGAATCACAGTAATGAACAACCGCATAAATGTGAGATATGTGGTATAGGATTCCCTCAGAAGTATCTGCATAGGCGACATGTGCTAACTCACACTGGCGAGCGACCGCACAAATGCGAGATATGTGGCAAAGGATTCCTTCGTAAGTATCCGCTATTGTGTCATATGATAACTCACACTGGTGAGCGGCCGCACAAATGCGAGATATGTGGCAAAGGATTCCTTGGTAAGTTTCAGCTTATACAACATGTGTTAACTCACACTGGCGAGCGGCCGCACAAATGCGAGATATGTGGCAAAGGATTCGTTGAGAAATCTCATAAGAAACAACACATGGTGACTCACACTAGCGAGCGACCGTATAAATGTGATATATGTGACAAATCTTTTAAACATCAGAGTTCGCTAACGTTACACACAAAGAATCACAATAATGAACGACCGCATAAATGTGAGATATGTGGCAAAGGATTCCTTCGGAAGTGTCTGCTTGAGGAACATGTTTTAAGTCACACTGGCGAGCGACCATATAAATGTGATATATGTGACAAATCATTTAACCGCCAGAGTATCTTAATTTCGCACACTCATATTCATAGTAATGGACGGCATAAGTGCGAGGTATGTGGCAAAGAATTTCTTCAGAAGCGTAACCTGAAGAAACATGTGTTGGGCCACACTGGCGAGCGGCCATAAAATGTGATATATGTGGTAAATCATTTAGGCGAAGGAGCTCTTTGAACAGATACAGAAATGTTTACAGTATCGGAAAGTGTATGTGAATTTAATAATAAAAAATATTGGCCGTAGACAAACAAACTTTTTATTACTTTAGTAATGCCGATGTGGATGGACATGATAAAATTTGCTTGTTAGTGATTAAAACACTTACGTATGAATTTTTCGATATTACATGTAGAAATAAGTCTTTAGTTTATCTGCTCTCTTTATTGGAGCCAAAATAAGTTAACTGCCCTGCACAATCTAGATCTTGAATACATTCTTATAGCACTTGAAGCACTAATCTTTTTCTACTGATCTATGATAGATTAGTTATGGTTCAAACAATTGGTTACAAAAAATCGTAAAATCGGGTTTATCTATCACACAAGTGAAATATTGGTCAAAACAGTAATTGTGTAACCTGTGTGGCTAGTTTAGACGTTCAAAGCTTGCTATTGTGAACTTTCGAAATGGCTAAAATAATAGTAGTATGAAACTACAAATTTTGTGTATGCAGTAAACTACTTCAGGGATACGGTAGATGGTAACTACAACAACTCAAGACATTTATATTGCAAACAACAAGCTATAGAATCGTACATTCTGTGGGGAATTTAGCCTATACATATGAGTCAAACTGAAAACAGTAAAATGTTGGTATATTTAACCCATTCATGCCCATGTTGTTTGTGGACAACAACGTTTTTAAACAGCTATAACTTTTGATTGGGACGAGATTTACTCACAAAAACAAGTAAGGCTCATTAATGTGATTATTGCCTTTCATGTGAGTACTAACTGTTACAAGGATCAGCTCTAGAACTGAAGTTATTGCAATTAGTCTGATTGGATTCCGATGGAGCAGTGCTGCCAGGAACAGTCTACGTTGACGACGGAAAATGATTTTTTCATATATCTTCGTTATGGTGCAATATTGTTGAAAACTGATAAAACTTATGAATTTAGACTGTCGTTGGCTACGTTTTCCACATAATTGGACTATTGTAATTATTCTAGGAGAATTGTATTGAGCATTAGAAGGTAAAAATTGACCAGCTTCTAGCACTGCCATGGAAGCACATATCTTTATGAAAATAGGCTTTTCGTGTTTCTTGACCCCACCGTTATCAAGGAAAAATAGTTTTGAAACCCTACATGCACTAGAAAAAAGTTGGGCATGAAAGGGTTAAGTTGATCAACGCGAGAGAAACTAATGAGCTAGGAAGAAACTTTGAAAGACTTGCGAGATTCTGAACGAGATAGCAACATGATGATGTGTGCATGCGAGCATCGGGTTGTTTTGATAGTTCCGAAATTGTCGACCGCTCATTCTTCTGCTGCAAGAGTATGTTTTCGCTGTGTATGTAAGAATCGCAAATGAGCGAGCGAGAGCAATATTCCGATGCACACAAAATAATACCTACAGCTCGAATCGGAATAGGAATTTGAGGATGCACTCGACAACATTTGCCGCAAATAGAAACTAACGGAGAACGCTCGAAATTCACGACCCTTTTTATCGAAGAGAAATGCTCATTGGCACCATTAGTTGGATTAAAATAGGTTTTAAGTAGTTGATGGAATATTAATGGTTGTAACACAGAGAACAGACGTCCATCTTCAGCATTCAACTTGTGTAAAATCTCTAACGGTTTCGAAGGTAGTTTGGATATCTAAACCAGGTGCGCTACTGTCATCATGTTTTTTTGTGGCTGAGTGCGACAGAATTGACAGCGGTTATTCCTCTACCCAGTCAAACTAGTACGGAACCGATTCGGACTTCCACCATGAATTCCAGCTCAAATGCGTCAACCGATAGAGTCGGAATCAGTTGTTTTCTTTGAGCTAGATTCCATCCTGAATCCATCCAGGATTTCGAACCGGTTCCGGAATCGATTTGACGGATAGTTGGGATAGGTTGGTGTGGCAGCGCTAGTGTTTATCGTATTTTAATTCAAATGTTTACACACGTTTTTTAAATATTTTTGTTCGATCATGGATGTCTGTTCTCTGTGGTAAGATCTTACGGTAAGCAGCCCACCCAACACCCACGTAGCACGCAGCCATCCACAACATGCAATAGTTTCCGCCACCCGCTACTGGTAGCGCATATCGAATAAAGTAGGCAGCCATGGAGGGTGGCGATAACCACACAACTATAAAGACAGAATGGGGCGGAATGTCACTATGTGGACAACTGAAAGAGGCATCGGTCAAGGTCGAAGTGAACGACCAGGACTAAAAAACGCCAGTAACCTGTCAACCACCTAGCAAAGCAGTACAGAAAAGTTTTGAAGTTAAAAGCAAAGTTTTAAGTTGGAGATAGAATTGTAATTGAATATTGAATATAGTTTTGAGTAACGAAATAGGAAGCGAATAAGGTGAAGACAACCAGGTAATGGCCCTTCCAAGTAGAACTTCCCATACCAACCCGACCGTACCCACCGCCATATTTAAAGTACTACCCCAACTGTTCCAACAGGATCCTTCGGTTTACCCTTGGAAACCTTCAGATCGTGCTAAACCACTGTGAACGCCAACGGATACGACGACGAGGAAGCAGCGACAGCTGGGGCCCCGAGTCATCGCCACGTGTAGTGCGATCAGCGGAATCCGAGGTAGGAGTAGCCTAAGAAAACGGGTGGAAAAGTGCGCAACCAATAGAAATATAGAATAAAAGTGACATCGATATCCGGAATAAACGTATCCTGTCGGATTAGTTGAGCTAGGGGCGAACTCGGTGTCGCTCGCGTTTTCAGGCAAATTTTGACAGGAACCGAGCAAAACCCTGACATAACTCGGACATAAACTGTGCAAGGATCCTGGCAATTCCTACCTGGTAGAATTTAGCACGAATCGAGCAAAACATCTGACAAATATGTGGCAGGAAGCGTACAGAGATCTTGGCCGTACATTCCTGGCTAGATTCTGGATAAAAGTGAGCAGCATCGGTTGGTTTGACCCCCGGTCAGCGTGGCAAGCAGAAAGTTAGCAAAAGTTGAGCAAAGCGAAATTGATGCTGGCAGAGTTTCTGCGAGCATTTTGCGCGACTTGTGCGAGAATTCTGGCAACGAATTCGCTCAAATGCAACAACCGTTTCTGACAGAAGCGGTTAAACCAACCGATGCTGCTCTCTTTTATCCAGAATCCAGTCAGAAATGTACGGCCAAGATCTCTGCACGCTTCCTGCCACATCGTTGTCAGATGTTTTGCTCGATTCGTGCTAAATTCTACCAGGTAGGAATTGCCAGGATCTTTGCACAGTTTATGTCCGAGTTATGTCAGGGTTTTGCTCAGTTCTTGTAAAAATTTGCCAGAAAGCGCGAGCGAAACCGAGTTCGCCCTAGCTCAACTAACCCGACAAGATACGCGCAGAAATCTGACAGCGCTGCCAAACCAAGGCTTACAGAAATCTAGCAGAGCGGTCTCTGCCAGAAAATTTGCTCACTGGGCCGGGTTGGTGTTTGCAAGTGGGGCATCTCGCCTCCCATTAGATAGCCATCTGCCGTGGTAATGTGGGTATTGCTATACGCCGTATCCCAATTAAGCTCAGCCGGAAATGAACCGGAATTCTGGCTGGTTCGTATTCCGGCTCCAGCGACACAACCGATTCTAATTAGAATCGGTTATGCCACTGGAGCCGGAATACGAACCAGCCAGAATTCCAGTTCATTTCCGGTTGCACTTTACCTGAATGTAGAGATAGGGATGCCAGTTGCCTCCCACTGAGACGTCCAAAAAATTGTTTCAAAATCGTTCAACACGGGTCCAATGATGGACGTTCGTTGAACGGTTATTTGGACGTTGTCCAGATTGGTCCAACGAACGTCCTTCATTGGACGATTTTGAAACCAACCGTTCTTAGAGGGCTCCCTCTAAGAACGGTTGGTTTCAAAATCGTCCAATGAAGGACGTTCGTTGGACCAATTTGGACAACGTCCAAATAACCGTGCAACAAACGTCCATAGCTGGACCCGTGTTGAACGATTTTGAAACAATTTTTTGGACGTTTCAGTGGGCTGTTATTTCGGCTCCAGTGCCACAACCGATTCTAATTAGAATGTGTCAATTAGAATCGGTTGTCACTGGGGCCAGAATACCAACTAGAACCAGCCAGCATTTCAGCTCATTTTCTGGCTGAAGTTTACTGGGAGGTAATTCTTGTACTTATTATTAGGTACTTTTTTTAACCGTGTGCATTGTCTCATGACAAAACGACAGTAAATTAATTAACGAGTGTTTTCTTTAATGAACGAGCAATTTGAGATTGTTTTACGATTGAACATTTGAGTTTCATGGAGCTTGTGAACGGACTTTCCACCCCAATTACGGCGGAGGAGGAAGCTACCGAAGGAACCTGCGGTACTGATCACCGTGTGGCAACGATTTCATCAAATGGGTATGATATGTTTATTTACTACGGCTTGTGTTGAGCATCAACGGACAATATTTTAAGAGTACTTATTCTAAAGGTCCTAAGTGACATTCAGCTCGAAGTGAGAAAGCGAGGTCAAAGTTTCATGGACCTGAAAAAATCCCTATTTTAAATGTGTTTTGATGGAACAATTTGTTTCTAAACTAGTTTTTTGTAGCTTATGTATTTATTGCTATCCAAATAGCTTCCTTGGTCTGATTCATATCCTATACTAACAGCAGAGACTAATTAGTCTCTGGTTTCACTATGTACCTATGTGCAGTGGGAAAACATACAATGAAATGAATCTTGCGTCGTTTTTGCAAGGCAATTGCAATTTTGAACGGTTTGAGAAACTTTGAAATATTTCACGGATTATGTCCTTTCAATTTATAAGGTCTCGACTCTAGGGGCAGATCACTCTTGAAATGTATAACAAATATGCATCAAATTAGAAAAAATGCATTTAATTTCCATTTTTGCATCAACTTTGCACTCCCTCGCAGAAAAGTTGGTAATTGTTCCGAATCGCGGCTTTTTCGAAAAGAGGGTTAATTTCTTTTGGAAATGGTTGTAAATGGCCTATTTTATAACAAGCAATGAAAAAAATTCGGGGGGAAAGCCTTAAAGTAGTTTAAACTGGAAAAATAAGTTGTTCCCACTTACCTTTCTAACAATGGCATTGCTCTTGAGAAAGTGACGTTAAGGGTGAAGGTAGTGTGATGCGGCTTTGCCGCATTGTCGAGTCCAAGGATTCGAAGCGGCGCAAAGCCACTGAGAAATCGACGGACGAGGTGATTTTGATCTTACTATCGAAGGGTGCAATCAAACCTGTAATCCACTCGTTTGCCCGGTATACTCAAACATAGGGGCTATCCCTAGTTTAGTCGCTGCCGCTCAGTCGGACAGCATGACAAAAAGCGATGTGGCGTAGCCACATTAGGCATTGACAATGTTTTATTTAGTAACAATAGGATAGTATTTATTTACAAAAATAAAATGTTGTCAGTGCCGAATGTGGCTACGCCACATCGCTTCATTCAAGTGTTGTCCGACTTCGCTGCCGCTCAGTCGGACTTAAACTAGGGATAGCCCCTATGTTTGAGTATACCGGGCAAACGAGTGGATTACAGGTTTGATTCACCATTCGATAGCAAGATCAAAAACACGTCGTCCGTCGGCTTCTCGGCGGCTTTGCGCCGCTTCGAATCTTTGGATTCGACTATGCGGCAAAGCCGCATCACACTACCTTCACCCTTAACGTCACTTTCTCATGAGCAATGCCATTGTTAGTAAAGTAAGTGGGAACAACTTATTTTTCCAGTTTAAACTACTTTAAAGCTTTCCCCCCGAATTTTTTTCATTGCTTGTTATAAAATAAGCCATTAAGAACCATTTCCAAAAGAAATTAACCCTCTTTTCGAAAAAGCCGCGATTCGGAACAATTACCGAAAAGTTTGTTTAACAAACGTCCTACGCTGATTCACTTTTTTCGACGTTTTGTTGAATGTAGGGCTAATTTTTTGTACGGTGTTGACGTCTTACACGCAACGCAAAACACTTTACGAATTTATATTTTGTTGAAAAGAAATGCATTTAATTTAGCTGGTTTTTAAAAATGCATCGCAAGTGATCTGCCCCTAGTCTCAACTTCACCTGGGGAATAATCCCTTTTCAATACGATTTAAGAACCTCTCTTTGTTTCTCATTCGATAATTATGACGTCACTTTAATGAATTTCGCATATTTTTCAGTACATGTCAAAAGTTGACGGTTTTAACTGAAATATGCAAAAATTTTAGTAGTAAATGTGGAAACGACCGAATGAACAGAAAAGCAAGAGAACAAAGAGAATCTCTCATTGATACTTGCGAACTAATCTAAGTTTTCTCCAGAATTATGTGAAAACATTCCAATTGGTCCAGTGAATTTCGAGTTATGATGTACACCGCAAAACAAGTTTTCGACGAGGCGCATCACTGTCACTCGTTCAATTTTCTGTACTTTGCGATGAATTTTTGAAAAAAATATGAACTCCCCCCTCCCACCCCTTTACGACCGGATCAGAGATTTAAGGTGTTCAATGATATTGACAGCACATGCACAGAGAACAGACGCCCATCTTTAACATTCAACTTGTGTAAAATCTCTAACGGTTTCGAAGGTAGTTGGGATATCCAAACCAGGTGCGCTACTGTCGTCATGTTTTTTTTGTGGCTGAGTTCCAATGAATTGACAACGGTTATTCCTCTACCCAGTCATACTAGTCTGAAACCGGTTTGGACTTCCAGCATGAATTCCAGCTCAAATGCATCAACCGATAGAGTCGGAATCGGTTGTTTTAGCAAGATTCCATACTGAATCCATTCAGGATTTCGAACCGGTTCCGGAATGGATTTGACGGATAGTTGGGATAAGTTGGTTTGGCGGCGCTAGTGTTTACCGTATATTAATTCAAATGTTTACACACGTTTTTTTTTCAATATTTTTGTTCGATCATGGATGTCTATTCTCTGTGGCACAAGTCTGATGGATAAAATAGGTTTGTTCCAGTACACGATTCTTACTCCAGAGCAAAAACCTACTCCTGTTTATTTTCAGAAGAATAAAAAGAACTTTCTCCTTGTATACTCCAGAGTACTTCCAGATACTGGAACAAACCTATTGTTTCATGCAAGCAAATACTTATTTTGCCACTTTTTTAGCACTGATGCTAACAGCGGTTTCTCAATACTGTCGGAATCACAGTGGGAGCTTAGGGATCAGATGGACATGTCTTCAAAGCAACGGAAGCAAACCAACAGTGAGATATGTGGACAAGCATCCCTTCAGAATTGTCCCCTGGGGCGAGCTGTGTTAACCGACACTGGCAAGCGGCCGTACAAATGTGATACGTGCGACAAATCATTTAATAAGGAGAGTGTTTTGAACAGACACAGAAAGATTCACAGTAATGAACGACCGCATAAGTGCGAGTTATGTGACAATGAATTCGTTCAAAAGCAGCACCTAAAGCGTCATATGGTAAGTCACGCTGGCGAGCGGGCGCACAAATGCGAGATATGTGGCAAAGGATTCGTCGAGAAGCGGTATATGAAACAACATATGGTAACTCACATTGGCGAGCGACCGTATAAATGTGATATATGTGACAAATCATTTAAACGTCAGAGTGCGCTAATTTTACACACAAAGAATCACAATAATGAGCAACCGAGTAAATGTGAGATATGTGGCAAAGGATTCGTTCGGAAGTCTTATATGGAGCAACATGTGTTAACTCACACTGGCGAGCAGCTGCACAAATGCGAGATATGTGGCAAAGGATTCGTCGAGAAGCGGTATATGAAACAACATATGGTAACTCACATTGGCGAGCGACCGTATAAATGTGATATATGTGACAAATCATTTAAACGTCAGAGTGCGCTAACTTTACACACAAAGAATCACAATAATGAGCAACCGAGTAAATGTGAGATATGTGGCAAAGGATTCGTTCGGAAGTCTTATATGGAGCAACATGTGTTAACTCACACAGGCGAGCAGCCGCACAAATGCGAGATATGTGGCAAAGGATTTGTTCAGAAGTCCTTAATAAAAATACATATGGTAACTCACACTGGCGAGCGACCGTATAAATGTGATATATGTGACAAATCATTTAAACATCAGAGTTCGCTTATTTCGCACACAAGGAATCACAGTAATGAACAACCGTATAATTGTGAGATATGTGGTAGAGGATTCATTAAGAAGTCGTTAATGAAAAACCATATGATAACTCACACTGGCGAGCGGCCGCACAAATGCGAGATATGTGGCAAAGGATTCGTCGAGAAGCGGTATATGAAACAACATATGGTAACTCACACTGGCGAGCGACCGTATAAATGTGATATATGTGACAAATCATTTAAACATCAGAGTGCGCTTATTTCACACACAAGTTATCACAGTAATGAACAACCGTATAATTGTGAGATATGTGGTAGAGGATTCATTCAGAAGTCGTTAATGAAAAACCATATGATAACTCACACTGGCGAGCGGCCGCACAAATGCGAGATATGTGGCAAAGGATTCGTCGAGAAGCGGTATATGAAACAACATATGGTAACTCACATTGGCGAGCGACCGTATAAATGTGCTATATGTGACAAATCATTTAAACATCAGAGAGCGCTAATTTGGCACACAAGGAATCACAGTGATGAACAACCGTATAATTGTGAGATATGTGGTAAAGGATTTATTCAGAAGTCGTTAATGAAAAACCATATGATAACTCACACTGGCGAGCGGCCGCACAAATGCGAGATATGTGGCAAAGGATTCGTTGAGAAGTCTCATAAGAAACAACACATGATGACTCACACTAGCGAGCGACCGTATAAATGTGATATATGTGAAAAATCATTTAACCGCCAGAGTATCTTAATTTCGCATATACATATACATAGTAATGAACGGTCGCATAAGTGCGAGGTATGTGGCAAAGAATTTCTTCAGAAGCATAACCTGAAGAAACATGTGCTAAGCCACACTGGCGAGCGGCCGTAAAAATGTGATATATGTGGTAAATCATTTAGGCGAAGGAGTTCTTTGAACAGATACAGAAATGTTTACAGTAACGGATATGTAGCAAATCGTATACGAAAATAATGGATTGAATTTAATAATAAAAATATTGGCCGGAGACAAGTTTGTTAACTGTTTCAACAACGAAAATATTGCTCCTTTATTAGTAATTATTTTAGTGAAATTAACAGAGAAAACAAAATAAAAAATGTTTTGAACTACGGCTTTTTCAATAAATGGGTTTAAGTTCAAAGTAGAATCACAGAGAACAGACGTCCATCTTCAGCATTCAACTTGTGTAAAAATCTAACGGATTCGAAGGTAGTTGGGATATCCAAACCAGGTGCGCTACTGTCGTCATGTTTTTTTGTGGCTTAGTTCGACAGAATTGACAGCGGTTATTCCTCTACCCAGTCAAACTAGTCCGGAACCGATTTGGACTTCCAGCATCCCGGTCAAACCATTCGGAATCCTGAATGGAATCAAATGCAACAAGCGATTCTGAGTCGGAATCGGTTGTTGCATTTGATTTGGAATCCATAATGACTCCATTAAGAAATCCGAACCGGTTCCGGAATGAGTTTAACTGGGATGAATTCCAGCTCAAACCCGGTCAAACCATTCGGAATTTGATTCGGAATCCTGAATGGAGTCAGTATGGATTCCAAATCAAATGCAACAACCGATTCTGAGTCGGAATCGGTTGTTGCATTTGATTTGGAATCCATTGACTCCATTCAGAAATCCGAACCGGTTCCGGAATGAGTTTAACTGGGAATGCATCAACCGATAGAGTCGGAATCGGTTGTTTTCTTTGAGCAAGATTCCATATTGAATCCATTCAGGATTTCGAACGGAATGGATTTGACGGATAGAATAGGTTGGTGTGGCGGCGCTAGTGTTTATCGTATATTAATTCAAATGTTTACACACGTGTTTCAAATATTTTTGTTCGATCATGGATGTCTGTTCTCTGTGCCCCTACTTACCCTCTAAGAACGGTTGGTTTCAAAATCGTCCAATGAAGGACGTTGGACCAATTTGGACAACGTTCAAAAATTCGTTCAACGAACGTCCATCATTGGACCCGTGTTGAACGATTTTGAAACAATTTTTTGGACGTCTCAGTGGGTACATTTGGCGCCCAATCCAAGTGAGCAAATTTTCTGGCAGAGACCGCTCTGCTAGATTTCTGTAAGCCTTGGTTTGACAGCCCTGTCAGATTTCTGCGCGTATCCTGTCGGGTTTGTTGAGCTAGGGCGAACTCGGTTTCGCTCGCGTTTTCTGGCAAATTTTGACTGGAACCGAGCAAAACGCTGGCATAACTCGGACATAAACTGTGCAAAGATCCTGGCAATTCCTACCTGGTAGAATTTAGCACGAATCGAGGAAAACATCTGACAATGATGTGGCAGGAAGCGTGCAGAGATCTTGGCCGTACATTTCTGGCTGGATTCTAGATAAAAGTGAGCAGCATCGGTTGGTTTAACCGCTTCTGTCAGAAACGGTTGTTGCATTTGAGCGAATTCGTTGCCAGAATACTCGCGCAAATCGCGCAAAATGCTCGCAGAAACTCTGCCAGCATCAATTTCGCTTTGCTCATCTTTTGCTAACTTTCTGCTTGCCACGCAGACCGGCCCGGTCAGCGTGGCAAGCAGAAAGTTAGCAAAAGTTAAGCAAAGTGAAATTGATGCTGGCAGGGTTTCTGCGAGCATTTTGCGCGATTTCTGCGAGAATTCTGGCAACAAATTCGCTCAAACGCAAACCGTTTCTGACAAGCGGTTAAACCAACCGATGCTGCTCACTTTCATCCAGAATCCAATCAGAAATGTACGGCCAAGATCACACTTCCTGCCACATCTTTGTCAGATGTTTTCCTCGATTCGTGCTAAATTCTACCAGGTAGGAATTGCCAGGATCTTTGCACAGTTTATGTCCGAATTATGCCAGGGTTTAGCTCGGTTCGTGTCAAAATTTGCCAGAAAACGCGAGCGAAACTGAGTTCGCCTTAGCTCAACTAACCCGACAGGATACGTGCAGAAATCTGACAGGGCTGCCAAACCAAGACTTACAGAAATCTAGCAGAGCGGTCTCTGCCAGAAAATTTGCTCACTGGGGATCCCTCTAAGAACCGTTGGTTTCAAAATCGTCCAATGAAGGACGTTCGTTGGACCAATTTGGACAACGTCCAAATAACCGTTCAACGAACGTCCATCGTTGGACCCTTGTTGAACGATTTTGAAACAAAGTACAAATACACTGAAAAAAATATTTTCCTATTTTGGACAATATTTTTTTCTTCCGGAGTGCGGGGTGCTTCTACTAAAATCGGATTTTCGTAGAACAGTCGGTGAGGTTTCTTCCGCAATATTTTTCCGCGGTCGTATTTATTTCTGTTTACAATTTTTTGGTATATTTTTTCGATTTTTGGTATTTTCCTTTTTAGGTCCGAATTTGTGGATTGCGTTGTTTTTGTTTCTTGAAGTTGTTGTAATTTATTCGGTTGCGGTGGCCAATCGCCTTGAATTCTCAATCCGATTTGTGACATTTTTGAAGCAGTTTGATTTCCTGAAAATTTAAGGGAATCGTTAGTGGGCGAAAAATTGAAATTAATACCACAGAGAACAGACATCCATGATCGAACAAAAATATTTAATAAACGTGTGTAAACATTTGAATTAAAATACGATAAACACTAGCGCCGCCACACCAACCTATCCCAACTATCCGTCAAATCGATTCCGGAACCGGTTCGAAATCCTGGATGGATTCAGTATGGAATCTAGCTCAAAGAAAACAACCGATTCCGACTCTATCGGTTGATGCATTTGAGCTGGAATTCATGCTGGAAGTCCGAATCGGTTCCGGACTAGTTTGATTGGGTAGAGGAATAACCGCTGTCAATTCTGTCGAACTCAGCCACAAAAAACATGACAACAGTAGTGCACCTCTCACTGAGACGTCCAAAAAATTGTTTCAAAATCGTTCAACACGGGTCCATCGATGGACGTTCGTTGAACGGTTATTTGGACGTTGTCCAAATTGGTCCCACGAACGTCCTTCATTGGACGATTTTGAAACCAACCGTTCTTAGAGGGCTGGTTTAGATACCCTCTAAGAACGGTTGGTTTCAAAAACGTCCAATGAAGGACGTTCGTTGGACCAATTAGGACATCGTCCATATAACCGTTCAACGAACGTCTATCGTTGGACCCGTGTTGAACGATTTTGAAACAATTTCGTCTCAGTGGGTATCCAAACTACCTTCGAAACCGTTAGAGATTTTACACAAGTTGAATGCTAAAGATGAGCGTCTGTTCTCTGTGTTAATACTGTGTCAGTACTTGCATGCTTTGTGTCTTGGTGATTTCTTCCAATATAGCGCAAGATATTATGGCGTTGGAGAAATTTAACCAAGCGTGTGTGTTCATGCGGGCCGATTATTTGCATTTCGATGAGCTGGATTTTGAGTTGCTATCTCGAAGCATTGTTATCTCTCCTGATTCGGATCTATCGTGTGTCCAGGGGCAGCGGTGTCTTCGGGGAATTTTGTCGGAATTAGTCCGTAACATGGGTGAAGAAAAGGAGATCTGCCTTCGTAAATTACTAACAATCAAGGAAGATCTCCAGTACCGGTGCCCAAACAAGGAGATTTACCGAACACGGTTGCTTCATTTGGGCTCTAGGCTCCAGATTATCCGTAATTATGCGGCAGGGGAGGTCAACTAGGAAATTTCAGGGTTGTTGGAAGAAGTTCTTGCAGTTTATGACAGTCATTTCAGTGATAAATAGGCAGCACTTTCTCCCGACAACCAACAAGGGGAGGATGGAGACATTTTAGGAGATTTGTTGAGTACAGACGTACCTGCAATTCCACAGGGATCCAATGCTGCCGATAACGAAGGATCTCTTTCCAAACAGCTCGTAGGAGACGAATGTTGCGTGTCTTGTGCGAGATAAGAGACGAGATTTGACAATTGCGACAGCAATCCGACGATAATGGAGCCCTAGCGTCTCAGGGGTCTAATGCTTTTTCAAAAGCTACTGAAACGCTAATGGGCGGGATTGCTTCACTGACAATAATTTCGTCAGTTTTAAGAAAGACGGTTCAGGAAGTTGTCTCACTCCGTGAATCCGTCAGCGAACTTCGGGCACTAGTACATCAGAAGGAAAGTGCTCCCGAGATGGATCTGCAGACTGATCTGGAAGATTTGCGTTTGATGGACGAACCCGATTCATTTGATGCACCAGAGATTCCTCGCCCAACACTGGCGCCCAGTCCCGATCAATTTGTTTTGAAGCGAGGATTCTCGGGTCAGGTCCATCACTTCTAATCGAGAAACCGAAACAGAATACCGGATTCACAGCCCCGTACCAAACTCAGAACCAGCATTACGTTCCTGAATTTACCGAACAGCTGGCGGGACCATCCTATCCGAACTTTTCGATATCCACCATCGCGGAAAACGGTTCGATGGCAGCCCCAAAGAATTACTCGCGAAATCTGCAACGCGTCGCTCATTGGAGGATTCGGAAGCATGCTGGAACTGACGAAGGAATGGGACTAAACTAATTTTTGGACACCGTAGCGAGTTACGCTGCGTATGAACAAATGGGCGAAGACGAACTTTTCAATTCTGTGATGCATTTGTTCACTGGCAATGCTTTGACCTGGTATCAGGCTATGCGTGCGCAAACCCGGTTGTTTATCTGGAACCATCTTGTGTGCGAGCTCAAGGTAAACTTTGTACATCCTGAACTTGATGCTACGCTCAAGATGAAGGCTCTCCAGCGCCAGAAGATGCGCAACGAATCTTTCCAGGAATATTTTCTGGAAATGGAGAAAATATTTCGGCCTATGACGGTTCTAATGGAACCGAGCAAAAAGCTCGACGTGCTCAAGCGAGAACCAGCCAAGCATTTCGGCTCATTTTCTAGCTGAGGTTTATTGGGCATCTGAAACTGGGAGGTAATTCTTGTACCTACCCACTGAGACGTCCAAAAAATTGTTTCAAAATCGTTCAACACGGGTCCAACGATGGACGTTCGTTGAACGGTTATTTGGACGTTGTCCAAATTGGTCCAACGAACGTCCTTCATTGGACGATTTTGAAACCAACCGTTCTTAGAGGGTATTATTAGGTTTGTTCCAGTACCAGGAGAAACTGGAAGTACTCCGGAGCAAACGGAGAAAATCGTTCTATCTTCTTCTCTTATTTCTTCTTCTGGTGGCAAACCGGAGTGAAAAGGAGTAAGAATTTTTTGCTCCGGAGCAACAGAGAGTAACTTCCATGTACTGGAACAAACCTATTAGGAACTTTTTTTAATCGTGTGTATTGTCTCATGACAAAACGACAGTATAAGCACAGAGAACAGACATCCATGATCGAACAAAAATATTTAAAAAACGTGTGTAAACATTTGAATTAATATACGAAAAACACTAGCGCCGCCACACCAACCTATCCCAACTATCCGTCAAATCGATTCCGGAACCGGTTCGAAATCCTGGATGGATTCAGCATGGAATCTAGCTCAAATGCGTCAACCGATTCCGACTCTATCGGTTGACGCATTTGAGCTGGAATTCATGCTGGAAGTCCGAATCGGTTCCGGACTAGTTTGACTGGGTAGAGGAATAACCGCTGTCAATTCTGTCGCACTCAGCCACAAAAAAACATGACGACAGTAGCGCACCTGGTTTAGATATCCAAACTACCTTCGAAACCGTTAGAGATTTTACACAAGTTGAATGCTGAAGATGGACGTCTGTTCTCTGTGGTATAAGTTCACGAGTGTTTTCTTTAAGGAGCGAGCAATTCGAGTTTATTTTACGATTGTACATTTTGGTTTCATGGAGCTTGTGAACGGACTTTCAACCCAAAATACGACAGAGGAGGAAACTGCGGTACTGAACACCGTGTGGCAACGATTCCACCGAATGGGTATGGCATGTTTTTATTTACTACGGCTTGTGTTAAGCATCAACAGACAATATTTTAAGAGTACTTATTCCAAATGTTCTAAGTGACATTCAGCTCGAAGTGAGAAAACGAGGTTAAAGTTTCATGGATCTAAAACAAATTCCTATTTGAGAACAAATGTGTTTTGATGGAACTTACCTTAAGTATTTATTGCTATCCAAATAGCTTCCTTGGCCTGATTCAAAGCCTGTATTAACAGGTTATCGTGCTCAATAAAATTACAAATTAAATGTAATCTGAGGACTATACTTTTTAGGTAAATAATACAGAATAATATGAAATGTTCAGTGCGAATGTAGTTTTTAATCCCTATAGTATGATGCGTCCTTTTGAAACTTATAGGACCTTTTCCATAGGTCTTTGTGTCAGGCCCAAGAATCATACGACGCTGCCAATAAGGTTTTTTTCAGCAAAAGTAGCACTTACGATGAATATTAATTTTTTTCAAGGTTTTCGACAAAATTAGTACCGGACTATTACGGCCAATTTCTTCACTTGATGAAAACCGGTTTTCGCTGAAAACCAGTTTTCAGGTTGCTGGTGACCAATTAGCCGAAAACCGGTTTTCAACGAAAACCGGTTTTCATCCATGTGAAGAAATTGGCCGTTAATGTTCTCTATTGCTATGGTAAATAGTTGTACTGGATTTAAAAGAAGTCTTGGAGAAAAAAATTCGGGAAGCTTTAGTTTATATTAACCAACCATTGGCTGGAAGTGGATAAAATCATTGAATGAGAAGTTATGAGATTTTAAATTATAATTTAATTTATTTTACTTTCCAAATTACACTTCAAAAATATGCAACTTGGAACGTATTCAGAAGCTTTGAAATATTTCATGGATTATGTCCTTTCAATTTATAAGGTCTCAACTTTACCAGGGGAATAATTCATTTTCAATACGATTTAAGAACCTCTCTTTGTTTACTTTCTCATTCGATTATTACGACGTCACTATAATGGTTTTCGCATATTTTTCAGTACATGTCGAAAGTCGACGGTTTTAACTAAAATATTATGCAAAAAGTTTAGCAGTAAATGTGGAAACGACCGAATGAACAGAAGAGCAAGAGAACAAAGAGAATCTCTCATTGATACTTACGAACTAATCTAAATTTTCTCCAGAATTATGTGAAAACATTCCAATTGGTCCAGTGAATTTCGAGTTATGATGTACACCGCAAAACAAGTTTTCGACGAGGCGCATCACTGTCACTCGTTGATGGATAAAATTAGGTTTGTTCCAGTACCCGATTCTTATTCCGGAGCAAAAACTCCTGGTTATTTTAAGAAGAAAAAAAAGCTTTGTTCTTGTATACTCCTGAGTACTTCCAGTTTTTTCCGGATACTGGCATAAACTTACTGTTTCATGCAAGCAAATACTTTTCTACTTTTTTAGAACTAGTACTAACAGCAGTCTCTCAACACTGTCGGAATCACAGTGGGAGCTTAGGGATCAGTTAGACATGTCTTCAAAGCAACGGAAGCAAACCAACAGTGAGCTATGTGGACAAGAACCCCTTCAGAATTGTTCCCTGGGGCGAGCTGTGTTAACCGACACTGAAAAGCGGCCGTACAAATGTGATATATGTAGCAAATCATTTAATAAGGCGGTTGTTTTGAACAGGCACAGAAAGATTCACAGAACTGAACAACCGCATAAATGCGAGATATGTGGCAAAGGATTCCTTCACAAGTATCTCCTTATGCAACATGTGTTAACTCACACTGGCGAGCGGCCGCACAAATGCGAAATATGTGGCAAAGGATTCCATGAAAATTATCAGCTTGAGCGACATGTGGTAACTCACACTGGCGAGCGGCCGCACAAATGCGAGATATGTGGCAAAGGATTCGTTCAGAAGGCTGATATGAAAAAACATATGGTAACTCACGCTGGTGAGCGGCCGCACAAATGCGAGATATGTGGCAAAGGATTTGTTCAGAAGGCTTATATAAAACAACATATGGTAACTCACACTGGCGTGCAGACGTATAAATGCGAGATATGTGGCAATGAATTCGTTCATAAGCATAGCCTCAAGCGTCATATGATAACTCACACTGGTGAGCGGCCTTGCAAATGCAAAATATGTGGCAAAGGATTCGTTGAGAAGTCTTTAATGAAACAACATATGGTTACTCACACTGGCGAGTGGCCGTACAAATGCGAGATATGTGGCAAAGGATTCGTTCGCAAGTATCTACATATGCAACATGTGTCAACTCACACTGGCGAGCGGCCGCACAAATGAGAGATATGTGGCAAAGGATTCGTTCAGAAGGCTGATATGAAAAAACATATGGTAACTCACGCTGGCGAGCGGCCGCACAAATGCGAGATATGTGGCAAAGGATTCGTTCAGAAGGCTTATATAAAACAACATATGGTAACTCACACTGGCGTGCAGACGTATAAATGCGAGATATGTGGCAATGAATTCGTTCATAAGCATAGCCTCAAGCGTCATATGATAACTCACACTGGTGAGCGGCCTTGCAAATGCAAAATATGTGGCAAAGGATTCGTTGAGAAGTCTTTAATGAAACAACATACGGTTACTCACACTGGCGAGTGGCCGTACAAATGCGAGATATGTGGCAAAGGATTCGTTCGCAAGTATCTACATATGCAACATGTGTCAACTCACACTGGCGAGCGGCCGCACAAATGAGAGATATGTGGAAAAGATTCGTTCAGAAACCTGATATAAACAACATATTGTAACTGGCAAGCGACTGTACAAGTGTGATATAAGTGAGAAATCATTTAACCACCAGAGTATCTTAATTTCCCACACACACATTCATAGTAATGAACGGTCGCATAAGTGCGAGGTATGTGGCAAAGAATTTCTTTAGAAGCATAAGCTGAAGAAACATGTGTTAAGCCACACTGGCGAGTGGCCGTAAAAAGGTGATATATGTGGTAAATCATTTAGGCGAAGAAGCTCTTTGAACAGATTCAGAAATGTTTACAGTAACGGATAGGTAGCAAATCATATACGCGCAAAAAAAAAGAATTTATAATAAAATAATGAATTTGGTAATAAAAATATTGGTCGGGAGACAAGTTCGTTGACTGTCGGAACAAAACAATATTGCTCTTTTATTTATAATTATTTTACTGAAATTAATAGGGAAAATAAAATAAAAAATATGTTTTGGACTACGGCTATCTCAATAAATGGAATGATGTTTGAAGTAGGAAGGTGAATAACTTTTGTTGTACAGTAATGTTTCGATTATATCACTATGGGTTTATATCAATACTCGTTTATATCACCCTCGATTATATCACGGTTTTGTCTCGATTATATCACGCTTTTTAAAAAACAGATATGGTACACTACGTTTTTATCCAAATAAGCCAGATATTGTGTTAAAAGTACAAGGATATTTTTACAATTGTTTTGCTTATTTACATGTAAGGTAATGAGCCTATTAGTTGGTTTCGGACTAATTCGTTAACCCTCCGGAAGTCCGTTTTGGGCCATTTGCGCCACTGAACGAGCAGGTACGCTAAGACGATTTCGCTAGATCTTCTGAGCGACGTGCACACAGTGCACTAGCGCGACTTCCGGAAGATAAAGGGGGAGGGGGTAAGGGTTTCAGCAAGAAAAAAACACCTTGTTTTTTACGATTTTTACAAATTTGGGCGAAGCGAATTATTAAAAAAAATTTTGCGCATTATAATTTAGGATCTCAATAACATTCTGTATTTTTTTTCATGCAAAAATATTGACAAGTGACTCGGTGATGAAGCTTTTTGAAGAACGTTTTTTACAAAAACACGATTTGCGGTATTAGCTGCCCTTCAAAAACTACTCAACCGATTTATTTCAAATTTTGCATGCACTTTCTGTAAAAAAAAAATCTAACCTTTATGATGAGTTTTTGTGATAATTTTTCAATAAATGGGGCTCTTATTCATAAAATTACGGAATTTTTCGTAACAGGAAGCAATTTTTATTTCAAATGAGTAAAAAGCAGTAAATTTGAAATAAATCGGTTAAGTAGTTTTTGAATGGCAGTTAACACCGCAAATCGTGTTTTTGCCAAAGACGTTCTTCAAAAAGTTTCATCAACGAGTCGCTTGTCGATATTTTTGCATGAAAAAAATTTCAGAATGTTATTGACATTATACATTAAAATACACAAAAGTTTTGATTTATTCGCTTTATTTATTGTTTTTTGCTGAAACCCTCACCCACAGAGAACAGACGTCCATCTTCAGCATTCAACTTGTGTAAAATCTCTAACGGTTTCGAAGGTAGTAGCACAGAGAACAGACATCCATGATCGAACAAAAATATTTAAAAAACGTGTGTAAACATTTGAATTAATGTACGATAAACACTAGCGCCGCCACACCAACCTATCCCAACTATCCGTCCAATCGATTCCGGAACCGATTCGAAATCCTGGATGGATTCAGCATGGAATCTAGCTCAAAGAAAACAACCGATTTCGACTCTATCGGTTGACGCATTTGAGCTGGAATTCATGCTGGAAGTCCGAATCGGTTCCAGAGTAGTTTGACTGGGTAGAGGAATAACCGCTGTCAATTCTGTCGCACTCAGCTACAAAAAAACATGACGACAGTAGCGCACCTGGTTTAGATATGCAAACTACCTTCGAAACCGTTAGAGATTTTACACAAGTTGAATGCTGAAGATGGACGTCTGTTCTCTGTGTTTATGGTGAGCACTTTTTACCCACAAAATGGGTAACTTTTACTTTCAGTGTAGAGATAGCCCAGTTAAGCTCAGCCGGAAATGAACCGGAATTCTGGCTGGTTCCAGTTCGTATTCCGGCTCCAGTGACAACCGATTCTAGTTAGAATCGGTTGTTGCACTGGAGCCGGAATACGAACTGGAACCAACCAGAATTCCAGTTCATTTCCGACTGAACTTTACTGGGAGGGATGCTAGTTCCCACTGAGACGTCCAAAAAATTGTTTCAAAATCGTTCAACACGGGTCCAACGTTGGACGTTTGTTGAACGGTTATTTGGACGTTGTCCAAATTGGTCCAACGAACGTCCTTCATTGGACAATTTTGAAACCAACCGTTGTTTTGCCTGATAAATCGGCTAGAATCGGTTGTGTCGCTGGAGACAGAATACGAACTAGAACCAGCCAACATTCCGACTGAAGTTTACTGGATATCTGAAACTGGGAGTTAATTCTGCTACCGATCATTAGGTACTTTTTTAACTGTGTGCATACACAGAAAACCTTGCATTACCTAGCAGTAGTTAATTTTAAATCTGTGCATCCTATTTCCTCCAACGAAAAACGAAAGAGAGGAAGTCCAAATTTACCCAAAAATAATGAGATATTCCCCAAAGCCGACTAAACTTCATCCCATTAATTTTGAGTAAAAAAATCATTCCCTCTCGCTTGTTTTCCGGCAGTGAAATAAGGACAGCAAATTAAAATTACCTACTGGTAGGTAATGGATTTTAAGTGTGTAGGTTTTTCTACGGCTCATGTACGTACACGTCACATGACACAAATACTACATCACTAGCTGATGGAAAATAATAAACAAAGACGGCAAAAGCAAATGGGATTGTTTTCAACCAGCAAACTCCATTAGTGTTTGTGAGACCAGCCGACAAGAACTCAATTGTCTCATGTCACGACAAAACCAAAGAGAATAGGAAAAGAGACGAATAGTGTGAAGCCAAAAATACCTTATTGAGCAGACCAATCGTGCAATGTAAATAAACATTACTCATGCCTGAGTTGGAGGAGATAAGTATTGTAAATCTATCAAAAAAAAAATTGAATTTTCGTCAGAATTTAGTGCAATCGTGATTGTAAGGTGCATTCTAGAGTCTATGTATGAGTAAAAACAAGTTTTAGAATTATTTCATCTCTTTGTTTCGAAATGCACATCGTTTGATAAACAAATCCAACGATCGACAAAAGGTTTGTTTTCAAAATATAATAGGAGTCATTTAAAGTGCTGCCTTTGGAAACGGTTGCCAAATTCTAGTGTTGAAATCATCGTAAAGGGAGTGTTGCCGTTTTGACTGATTTTCACTCTGCGTCTCTTTCACTATTCTCTTTGGACAAAACGACAGCAAATTGCTTCACGAGTGTTTTCTTTAATGAGCGAGCAATTTGAGATTGTTTTACGATTGAACATTTTAGTTTCATGGAGCTTGTGAACGGACTTTCGACAGAGCAGGAAACTACCAAAGGAACCAACGGTACTGAACACCATGAAGCAACGATTCCACCAAATGGGTATGAAATGTTTTTATTTACAACGGCTTGTGTTGAGCATCAATGGACAATATTTTCCAAACATTCAGCTCGAAATGAGAAAACGAGGTTAAAGTTTTATGGACCTAAAACAAATTCCTATTTGAAAAGTGTTTTGATGGACCAATTTGTTTTTAAACGAGTTTTTTCTTTTTTGTAAGTTTATTTGTATCTTATGTATTTATTGCCATCGAAATACCTTGGCCTGATTCATAGTATGTATTAACAGGTTATCGTGCTCAATAAAATTATAAATTAAATGTAGTCCAAGGACTATGCTTTTTAGGTAAATACTACAGAAAAACTGAAATGTTCAGTGTTAATGTAGTTTTAACCCCTTTAGTATGATGCGTCCTTATGAATTTTACAATTTTTCTGCGAGGCGCCTCTGGAGATTCACTGTCACTCGTTCAATTTTCAGTATTTTGCGATGAAATTTTGAGAAAATATTAACCACCCTCCACACCCCTTTACGACCAGATATACAGAGATTTAAAGTGTTCAATGATATTGACAGCACAAGTCTGATGGATAAAACTAGATTTGTTCCAGTACCCGATTCTTACTCCGGAGCAAAAAACCTACTCCTGTATATTTTCAGAAGAATAAAAAGAGCTTTTTCCTTGTATACTCCGTAGTACTTCCAGTTTTTTCCGGATACTGGAACAAACCTATTGTTTCATGCGAGCAAATACTTATTTTTCACTTTTTTTTAGCACTGATACTAACAGCAGCCCCTCAATACTGTCGGAATCACAGTGGGAGCTTAGGGATCAGATAGACATGTCTCTACAGCAACGGAAGCAAACCAACAGTGAGCTATGTGAACAAGAATCCCTTCAGAATTGTCCCCTGGGGCGAGCTGTGTTAACCGACACTGGCAAGCGGCCGTACAAATGTGATACGCGCGACAAATCATTTAATAAGGAGAGTGTTTTGAACAGACAGAGAAAGATTCACAGTAATGAACGACCGCATAAATGTGAGATATGTGGCAATGAATTCGTGCATAAGCATCATCTGAAGCGTCATATGGTTGCTCACACTGGCGAGCGGCCGTACAAATGCGATATATGTGACAAATCATTTAATAAGGAGAGTGTTTTGAACAGACACAGAAAGATTCACAGTAATGAACGACCGCATAAATGTGAGATATGTGGCAAAGGATTCCTTCGGAAGTCGTATATGAATGAACATATGCTAACTCACACTGGCGGGCGACCGTATAAATGTGACATATGTGATAAATCATTTAAACATCAGCGCGCGCTAACTTTTCACACAAAAAATCACAGTAATGAACAACCGCATAACTGTGAGATATGTGGCAAAGGATTCGTTCACAAGTATCTGCTTATGCAACATTTGTTAACTCACACTGGTGAGCGGCCGTACATATGTGATATATGTGACAAATCATTTGCTGAGGATTGTATTTTGAATAGGCACAGAAAGTTTCACAGCAATGAACGACAGCATAAGTGCAAGATATGTGGCAATGAATTCTTTCATAAGCATCACCTAAACCGTCATATGGTAACTCACAGTGGCGAGTGGCCATACAAATGCGAGATATGTGACAAAGGATTCGTTCAGAAGTCGCATTTGAATGAACATATGCTAACTCACACTGGCGAGCGACCGTATAAATGTAACATATGTGACAAATCATTTAAACATCAGAGTGCACTAGCTCGACACACAAAGAATCACAGTAATGAACAACCGCATAATTGTGAGATATGTGGTAAAGGATTCGTTCAGAAGAATCTGCTTATGAAACATATGGTAACTCACACTGGCGAGTGGCCGTACAAATGCGAGATATGTGGCAAAGGATTCCTTATCAAGTGTCTGCTTATGCAACATTTGTCAATTCACACTGGCGAGCGGCCGCACAAATGCGAGATATGTGGCAAAGGATTCGTTTACAAGTGTCTGCTTATGAAACATTTTTCAACTCACAC